>NW_027513022.1:1575924-1891109 GCF_048772815.1 Callospermophilus lateralis
TGCCTTAAGTAATAAGGTCTGATAATGGACTGGCGTTTGTAGCCCAGGTAAGTCAGGGGTTAGGCAAAACCCTGGGGATTAATTAAAAGTTATATTGTGCTTATAGACCACCGAGTTCAGGACAGGTAGAAAGAATGAATAGAACCATTAAAGAGACCATAACGAAATTAAGCTTAGAAACCTGCATAATAGATTGTACTATGCTCCTGCCTTATGCACTATTTCATGGAAGAAATACTCCCTCTGTTTCTTCGTGTAACCTCACCCCCTATGAAATTGTCCATGGTGCCCCTCCTTCAGTAAGGGACCTAACACCAACTCTAAGACCTAACAATTCCTTCCACACCCCATTGCTTGACTGAATTAAAGCTCTTGAAAGAACTCAGGGATACCTGTAAAAACAGATGGCCAATGCCTATCAACCTGGCGACGAGTGGACTCTACATCGATATCAAGTAAGAGACTTCATCTATGTAAGTCGACATCAGGTGTCATCCCTGGAACCCCACTGGAAATGACGATACAAGGTGCTACTTATAACACCTACAGCGGTAAAGGTAGAAAGAATCACTTCCTGGATCCATACCTCTCATCTCAAGCCTGACCCTGTCCAGACTCTGGCTTGAAACAGGAAAAAATTGGTAAAACTTTCAAATTGTGTATTTACCCTGTGTCTAAGGCTATACACTCTCCCCTTGACCACCAGTAGTCCTAAACCTATTCAACCCGTTCAGCAGCGATGGCTGATCACAAATCCTACTGGTAAAGAAGTATGATATATCTCGCATACAGCCCACTTAGGGACTTGGTGGACATCTATCCACCCAGACATTTGTCAGCTGGCTATAGGTCTTTCCTATTGGGATATACCTGATGAAGAGGATCCCACTAAATTTCCCTTAAATCCATTCTGCACCATTGATAATGGAAACAATCATTATGGATGTAGGGACACGCAAGCCAGATGCAGGTAGGCTAGCCTAGATTACTATGTTTGCCCGGTGGACTACCAAAGCCACAAACAGTCACGGTTGTGTGGGGGGAATGCCGACTTCTTCTGTAAGTCATAGGGTTGTGATCATACAGGCAGTGCATGATGGAACCCAAACTCCTCATCAACTTCTGTACACAGCATTGGCCCTATTACCAATTAGATCACCAAAACCGATGGCCCCTAGAGGGGTCTCTAGATCCTCAAATTCTGCCTGACCTTTTTAACTTCTGAAAGTCCTCAAAAGGGTGAAAGGAGATTTCCCTATGTGGAGGCCTTTTCCCTCCTTCGCTCACATCCTGAACTATGCTTCTCCAATAGGTACTCACACTCAGCCTTCTGCTCCAGACTCTCTGCTGTCACTCTCACCTCAGCAACATGATTTCTCCCCTCCAATTACTAGATCAAACACCCAAACCTCTGCCGGATCTAAGACCATTGTCCCCTTGCTGAGGTAGCAGGTACTAAGGTAACCCTCCACCAAATCACTCCTCTCTTCTCCAGTCAGTGCCCGCACCGGGTCCCACCAGTTCCTCTTACCAGCTAACCCAAAGCTCAAACCAGCTGAGGAGAACCCTCAGACCCCTATCCAAGATTTAGTGAAAATGGCCTTTAAAGTTTCTTTGTCATCACTGAAAACAGATTACTAAGAATTTAAAGTCCCTCACAGGCTTTTAGGGATACTAACTCCCACCTTCCCCTCTGCTCTACCTGTTCTACTGCTCACCTTTTTGTTGCTAGGAAAATCACAAACCCCTTTCCCAGTATTCTTTCACATCTCTGCTACCTCATTCTCAGATCCACGGAGCTGCTCAAAGCCACGCCTTCCCCATCTCCCCCCTCTGTTCCAGGCCCACAGAAAAACATTAACTGAAATTCTACAGAAGTCTTCAGCATGGCTGACTTTAGCACTTTCAGCAAAAGAGTCCCCATGAAAGACTTCAAAGTAGATAAACTTCCTCTTTTCCTGTTGCCCTGTTGTACTTGGCCACTGGCTAAAAATATCAGCACTCCTAAGTTAGACACCCCCTTACTAGTTTTTCACAAAATATATGAACAAGGCCTTTGGCATTGAGCTGGGGCTTCACAGAGATGGCTACATTTCTAAGATAAAGAAGTTACCAACTGGGCTCCATGGTAACAGCTGGAAGGGGGAAAAATAAAGGGAAGAAAAAGCTCTCCTTCACCCAGGTGGCCTTGAAAAGTTAACTTGCCCAGAACAGAGGAAAAAAACAGAAAAAATCTGCTTTTTGTGAACTTCTGCAGGCTGTGAACTTCTGCGCCCCTTCCCTTATATGTTGGGTACAAAATTCTGAAACTACCTAAACGTGGGTTTCAGGGAATTAATTGATTATAACAGAAGTAATGCCCTCTGAATCTGGTTGCAAATAAAATGGAAAGTTTCCCTGTTTTTGGTAGTATCTTAGGTGCCTTGCCATGTCCGTCTCTATAACAGTATAATTCTATAGACTTAAACATTGTTTATGTTTTCATGAAATTGTCAAGAAGATGTGATTAATTTTGTAAAGGTGCAGAGGTTTCCCACAGTGCTTTATCATAATGCAGGTTCATTTGAAGATCAAATAAGGAGGCATAAAACCCGGTTCCACTAAGAACATATATCCATCACTTTAGCCATCCTATTAGGAATAGGAGTTGCTGCAGGTGTGAGCACAAGAACCACTGCCTTGGTCCATGGGATACAACAAATGACACAATTAGAAGCAGCAATAGACCAAAACTTAAAGATATTAGGAACCTCCATCTTGGCTTTGCAGGAATCTTTAACCTCTCTCTCTGAAGTTGTTTTACAGAACAGGCGAGGGTTGAACCTCCTCTTCATGAGAGAAGGGGGCCTTTGTTCTGCATTGATGGAGAATCTTGTGTTTTTGCCGACCATAGTGGAGTTTTAAAAAAATCTAGGAGTAAATTAAAAAGATGCCTTGAAGAGTGTCATTGAGAGAGAGAGGCCCAAAAAGGGTGGTTTGAGTCTTGGTTCACACAGTCCCCCTGGTTAACTACGCATTTACCAACCCTGGCCATTTCAATAATAATCCTCATATTATTGCTAACTATAAAACCCTGTTTGCTCAACCGTGTAATTTCTTTTCTCCAAGCTCAAATTGGACGAGTTAAACTTATGGTAATACCCCACTAGCAAACATAGAATGTGACACGCCGCAATGATCACTTTTATGATTAAAAGTAGCCAGAAGAAGAAGTGGGGAATGAAAGATCAATAAAATAGGCACTTTTCACTTCCTTTTTTCCTGTATGCTTAACAAAACACTGTTGAAATCTTGAGAAATGTTTGCTAATCTTGTTCCCAGAATATGCTGTCCCCAACTGACTAACTGCAGAATGTGCTTCCTCACTGGGTTGCATGCAAACTGACCACTCGCCCTGACCCATCAATAAACTTCCCTCCCTGCCGTCACCAAGGAAAGTGTATAAGCTCTGCTTAAGCTGTTCTAAGGGCTCTCTACTCTATTCAAGTGAGCTCTGAGCATCAGCATGCTGGACCCCCAATAAACCCTTTGCTGTTGCATGAGATAGTCTCTTGGTGGTCTCTTCCTTCGACCTCACCCGACCTTTACTTGGATAATTAAATGTAGAAGAGAACATGCATTCAAAAAGGGAAAGTCGCTAGGATTAGGAATATAGTTGGTAGGTTTAGGAAGAAGACTGTGTATAGGTTTTGGAACAAAAGTTCCTTAGCAATAGGGTTTCGGTTAGAGAGTGAATGTAAATGTCAGCACATGTGAAGAGTCAGTCACAATGATGAACTGGAGAAAATATGTAGGAAATCAGATATCAATACACACATTATGAAATCAGGCAATGTATAAAGTGAATGATAGGATTAGACATGATCAACCAGGTTGAGTTTCAATATATAATCTTAGGAAGAAACAAATATGTAGTCACAAATATGATTGACATTGGAGAGCATTAGGCAACCTGGACATGGATGTTTTTAATAATCCAGGATCACTTTCCATTTAGGATGTGCTACAATCATAAGTTTGACCTTTGCATTTTGTGATCAGAATATTACAGTGATAAAATTTATATGTAGATCAGGTGACATGCATATTTTTTCTAACATTTCTGGGAGCAATATTTTGAAGAGGTATAAATTAGTGTTGGGGGTACACAGAGTTGTTCCCTGTGTCTATGAATATAGAAGTAATGCATGAATTGACAATACTGTGAATAAATAATATAGCTGTTTCCACTTTAAATCATGGATTGAATTGATATCTGAAAATATATAAGAAATCTTATATTGATATACAATCATTCATTCCAACGAGTAATGCATCTAATGGTCATATTAGGGTTATGTTTTATCATGAAGGGTGTGTGAGTTTAGTTTCAAAAGTGATTATGAAAATGAAAAATTATGTGTTTGGAAAGAAGTCTCATGAAAAGACGAGTCAAGAAACATAGAGGAATACATGTGTTCTGAAGCAGGAAGTGATTGTAAGTATAAAAAAACGTATAAATTTCCTAACTTGTGGATGAAATATATATCCTATGATGTGCAAAAACTGAAAAAAATAGTAATGTACCAGTGTTGAATGAAAATGAATGTCAAAATACATATCATGTCCCATAGGAATCTACTTGCATTGATGTTAAACTGGGTCAGTTACTGTAGAAACATTAGGATTTGAAAGGACCATTTACTAAAGTTAGTTTTCAGTACTAGGAATCAAATATATATTTCAGGTGGATGAATATATCTGAGCATAATCTTGTGAACATTTTATTATAAATCAACATTCATGACATGAATAAATTTATGGAGTGTATATAAGACACATATATTTCATATTTTAAAAAATCGGAGGGTGTATAATATATATATATATATATATATATATATATATATATATATATATATATATATATATATCACAGATACATTAAAAAGTAGCAATATATAAATATATATGCGTATCAAAATTTATCATGAAATATATATCATCCACAGATTAAAAAGTATTCATTTTAGTGAACATGGATTTATGTATAATGTTGTTCAACTAGGAACCTCACCCATAGGTGGAATTTTAAGATCCAAAAGCATTTAGGAGGAGTGATCTCTTCTCACAATTTGTATCTGCAAAGTCAGCCACCTCACAAAAATGTACGTGTGATACCAGGTAGGATTCTATATGTGCATATAAAAATACATGTTCTGAATAGGCTCCAGAGAAATGGAGACAGGAATTCAGAAATAAGTTAACATTAAAAACAATGGAGAACTATTTCAATTAACAATTGACTATATTTATAACACCTACCATTTATCATGCAAAAAGCAAGTCCAACTATACACCATGTCTCCTCTGAACTGCTTATGTTTCTATAATGTTTGGGTTACTTTCCTCCATCATATTAGGATTAGTAATCAGAGTCTAGTAGGGTGTGAGTTAGTGTCAGGGATTCAGTATATCGAATGGAAAATAGGAAAATGAATCCAATGTGTATGCAAATATGTGGTAAACAAAAATCTTCCCACTCTCATCAAGAACAACACCTAGATATCACCTTCGCCCCAAGTAAGACACAATTAGAGGAGAAGAGTTAGAAAATCCGTGACTACATATCTGGAATGGAATACGATCAGGAGTTTACAACCTTGGAAGTGGTAGAGGAATTTCCAAAAGTAAGGGACAGGGTAAAAATTCCACAAACATGGACCTCTGCCTGCATAAAGACTTCTTGAGAAACTGTCTCTGAGGTTGGGCACTTAAAACATATGTTGTTGTCAGGAGCTTTAGCTTCCTTTCTAGGGAGACCATCAAAGCTGGGTCTTCATCTCTTTGACCTTGTGGATATGGTTTCTTATTTTCCAATGAACATGAGGCAGCAGTGCTGAATTCTCTCTTTGTAGGTAAACTGTGGCCACGGGGAGCTAAGTGTATCCACATGTTGACTGTGAAACCATTTGGTCATCCTCCACATTTCGTGGTGATTCTTGGTGCTGCACTGGGAATTTGGTATTTGCTTCATGGAATACAAGGAGCTCAACTGGAACACAGTGCTGGAGGGAGTTCTGTCATGTGTGGTGGGTCAGGGTCAGCAGGAGAATGCACCAACCAGGTTTCTAGCCCACATAGTTTGCCCCCTTGACCATAATAACCTGATTGTGAACATTTCCCTTAAACCTCTTGTTATAAAAAGATGCCTTTACATATAAGGGTCTGCTGGATGCACCATGTCAGCCACATGCCATTTGGAAGTCAAAGGCAGATCCACAAGGCCCCACGACAGAAGTTTTATCACAAAACTGCACATCTCTGCTCTAGGTCCACTAATCAGCAGGCTTGAACTTACTGGCATCTCTGTTCTACACCATTTTCATGAAACTTAGTCAATCAAGGAACTGTCTGGTACACTCATCGTCAGCAACAGTACATCCAAAGGTTATCCTGTGCAACCTGGTCAAAGGAATTTAAAAAATTTCATGGTATTTATCGAGCCATTATTCAAGCATGAGGTTGGAGGCACTGTTGGTTTCAATTTTTTCAGGAAACATTAAATGGTGAGGAAGCTCATTTCAATGAAACCTCTGGAAAACTCTCACAGGCAAGTCTTCCCAAGGAGTGGCCAAAAGGTCACAGAAATCCAGGACTATTGAGGTCTACAATGTGAGGTCCATGTGTGTTTTGACGCTCAAGTATGCCTGCCAAGTGTTTCAGAAAAAATCATGTGATATCCAGGCTGAGATTCTCAGTGCTCTGTGGAAAGCCACCCTGGACCTAGATCTCAGTTTATAAGGGCGACTCTCACGTGTGGCCTGCTAAAATCCCAACACAATTCATGGCAATACTTCTCTGAGTTCAGTTCCAGAACTCAGTCTCTAAGTCCCCTTGAACTCACACCAGAGTTCAAGCCCAGTTGGACCCAGTCATTTCTTCCAATCGCGACACAAATGACCAAAATTAAAACCTAAACACTCCCACAAGGCCCTCATCTTCTCCATATAGACACTCATCATAACCTCTGGCTGAAGGTTTCCATGAGGGGCGCAGCCCAAGACAGTGACCAAAATGAGCACCCTTGGCCCTCATTTGCCTAAAGTCAGGGTGGCCTGGACACCATTCCTGTAAACCAGGAGGGATTAAATAGACCTGCCATTAATACTCCTCTGCTTCTCCATTTTGAGGCCTACTGAATGTCAGGTATAGATTCTTTATGTGGTTTGGAGTCATGAGAAAACCCAAGCACTTCTGCAGGGCTTTGAAGAACTCATTTGACCCAAAGGATCCCTATTCTCACTTGATGGAGTCAGGAACATCACAGAAAAAGGCTAGAGACTTCATCCACAATGACTGATCTTTTTGCCATTTTGGTTTTGGATGCACACACGGGATCTTTCTTTAGATCCATCATGTGCTAAGCTGGAGCCTCACACAGGGCCAAGTGGCTGATTCAGACACCTCCCTTTCCAAAGCAATTATGCCAAGAGCCACAGGTGATCCTCATTCATTTTCATTTGATAACTGTTTTTTTCAGTCTTCACAAAGGGGTGGCCAGAGGCAAATACCTTCCTGACATTCAGGGCAACAGAACAAAATGTAAGCAAAAGGCCCAAAGCAGGGTTTCTCCACTGAGAGTTTCCTGGCCACACTGATATCTGAGTTTTCTGAGATGCTCTCCATGCCATTCCCTTCAGCTCTTCAGTACATGGTCATGTCACAGTGATTGGAGGTGGTACATATCATGGATAAAAAACGATGAGCCTATTCTGGCTAGTGGCCAGAATTCTGGAAGAAAACAGGAACTTAGGAAGGTTGTAGGTGTTTCCCATTGGTAAGGCAAGCCGCAGTCCTTTCATAAATTGGACAGGTTGATTGGTGGGAGGCATTCTACTACACAGGACATATTCATTGATGCATTCTCTTTTCTAATGTGTACAACCACGGACACAGTGGGATACACAGAAATAGAAACACTCACCATGTCAAATGACTTATTAGAAACAGTCCATTCCAAAAGAAATAAATCACGTTTTTTTACCTATTCTCAGAACATGAGACAAAACCACAAACTGACATCCACACACCCAGGCACCTCCTTCCCCCAAGTAGGTCTGTGACTCTTCTGAGTGTCCTCTGACTGGTAGGCCATACGATGTTCCTCCGAAATGGCCTTTCCTGTCTCAGATCTGGTGTTATTCACCAACTCTGTGAAGTTGTCAGGAGGCAGTGGTGAGCCAATTCCAGTCTTGTCAGTAAAGGCCCCTCTTCAGAGCTTTCTTGGAATTTGGCCACCTTCACATGAATAGGTACCTAGAAAGACTGATTCTATCCTTGGTAAATCCAAACAAGTGAGACCACTGGGACTTGGACGGGTAATGGCTCTGGGTGCCTGGCTTCCTGGATCCCAAATTCAGAGAATTCCATCACCAAGGAAGTATGTGAGGTCACTTCCTTCAGGAACTGAATGAGGTCACTGACTTGGCCACCAATATATCCTAACAGTTGCTTCCTAGGTTCTCATAAGATGGAGGCTGCCCCTATTTCCTGTGACACATTCACAAATTAGAATGGTATAGAAACCAAAGGCACCTGGGAACAGCTCTCCACAAAGGCCTGGTTTGGTCCGACTTCTCTACATTAAGAAGAGAGAGGCTGATTCAGAAACATCCCTTCATCCTGATTAGGTTGTTTGCCATGGAAGATGACTTTTGCTCTCTCAGGTCCTAAATAGCTGCCTAAATCTTCTCCATGGATCATTTCTGCATGGAACTTTGAGGTTTTCAGCAGATGGAAGATCCCCTACATTCCTGTATTGTAAGACCCACTCGGTCCCTGCTCTTCTGTAAAGTTAGATTGACGGAACATTGTATGGTTAGGGTTAATAGCGTGTTCGATTTTGGTTAGGAATCATTCTGCTGGATGAATAATGGTTTGGGAACCTGTGATACTTATAAGAATATAGACTTGAAATATAAGTACAAAAACAGAAATCTAGGTAAGATTTGAAGCCCAGAAGGGCATTTGGCAATTGATTGGCATACTAAGCTTGAATTATGTTCTGTACCGAGGTCTCAGATAAATTCATTTACAATGGCATAGGATGCTGTACCTAAGATGACTGAATTTAGAAGAGATCATCCAGTCCAAAAGGGATAGTCCAAAGGATTAGGAAGATTGTCAGTAGGATTAGGAAGAAGAGTGAGTCTAGGAGTTGGACCAAAAGTTCTTTAGCAATAGGGTTTTAGTTAGAGAGTGAATGTAAATGTCAGCACATGTGAAGAGTCAGTCACAATGATGAACTGGGGAAAATATGTAGGAAAGAGAGTAAATATGTATCAATAGACACATTAGGAAAACAGGCAACGTCTAAAGTGAGTGATAGGATTAGACATTTTCAACAGGGTTGAGGTTGAATATATAATCTTAGGAAGAAACAATTATTTAGTCACCAATAGGATTGACATTTGAGCGCATTAGGGAACCTAGACATGGAGGTTTTTAGTAATCCATGCTCACTTTAAATTTAGGCTTTAGTACAATCATAAGTGTGACCTTTGCATTTTGTGTCAAGAATATTACTGTGGTAAAATATATATTTAGATCAGATTACATGAGTATTTCTTCCACCAATATGAGGAGCAATATTTTGAAAACTTATAAATTAGTATTGCGGATAAAATAGGCGTACCCTGTGTTGATGAATAAGAGATGATGCATGAATAGACCATATGGTGAATTAATTATATAACTGGTTCCAACTTTAAATAATGCATTGAAATTATATTTGAAAATATATAGGAAATCTTATATTGATATATATACATTCATTCCAACCAGTTATTCATCTAATGGTAATATTAGGGTTACGGTTTATCATGAAGAGTGTGTGAGTTTTGCTTCAAAAATGAGTATAGAATCGAAAATAATGTTTTTAGAAAGAAGTCTATTGAAAAGACCACTAAAGAATCATAGAGGAATACATGTTTTCTGAAAGAGGAAGTGATTGATAGTGAACCACATGCCTATAAATTTGTGAATTTGTGGATGAAAGGTTATACCCTATGATGTCCATAAACTTAAGAAATAGTAATGTACCAGTGTGGAATAAAAATGAACTTCAAAATACATTTCATGTCCCATAGGAATCTAACTGCATTGATGTTAAACTTGGTCAGTTACTATAGAAATATTAGGGTATATAAGGACCATTCACTGAAGTTAGTTTTCAGTACTAGGAAACAAATATGTATTTTAGGTGGTTAAATATTTCTGAGAATAATCTGTTGAGAGCCACAGCCAAAGGAGCCCCAGTAAACTTGCAGCTGCCAGCAAACTTCCGTCTGTCGGCTGATGATTGGCTCACAGCGGCCCCAGCATCATCTAGCTGATTTGCTTCTCTGTGGTGATGCTCATTGGAGATGCTCAATGAGTGGTTTCCCCGACCTTTCAGACTGCCAGCAGATGATTGGCTCACAGCGGCCCCAGCAACATCTAGCTGATTGGCTCCTCTGTGGTGATGCACATTGGGCTGGTTCCCTGCCCTCTCAGACCACGGAACTGCTCATTGGGGGACTTTTTTGGCTCCGCCCATGCGACCCAGCCAATCGGCCTCAAGAGGAGGAGACTTGTGTTTGAGGGAGAGGCTTGTGGGAAGCCTGTGGTGGCAGTTGGGCTCTGACGGCTATTCCTGAGGAGCTGTTTTGTTTGGTGTCATCTTGTTGGGTTGTATTATAGTAGAAATGCGGAATCAGAAATTATTAAAAAAAAAATGAAAGAGTGTTCAGTAAATTGTTAGATGCAATTAAGGCATGGAAGACTTTACAAGGACATGGAGGTTTACAAGGTTAATTATCTAAGGTAATACAAGGAGCTAATGAACCTTATGCTGAATTTGTAGATAGGCTTATTCAAACAGCTACCAGAGTTTTTGGAAATACACAACAAGCAATGCCATTACTAAAACAACTGGCTTATGAGCAAGCGAATCTTTGGTGCAATGATATCATTAGACCATGGAAACATGAAGATTTAAACACATACATTAAATTATGTAGAGACATTAAAGAACAAGAGCAAGTCGTGGAAGCTGCAGTAAAACAGGCTTTAGATGCCAGAGACATTAATGAACAAGGGCAAACTGTGGCAGCTGCAGTAAAACAGGCTTTAGATGCCAGGCCAAGAACATGCTACAATTGTGAAGAAACAGGACATTTTAAAAGGAATTGTCCCATAGGAGGAGGGTTTAACAAAACTAGGTATCAAAGGAGTAGAATACGAGGTATTTGTCCACGATGCCGTAGAGGGAGACTTTGGGCTAATGAATGCTGTTCTCAAACCACCATAGAGGGTACACCATTATCAAAAAACGAACAAGGACCAGGTGTTTATCCACAATATTGTGGACAAAGACATGGAGCTCCATTGCCAAAAATGGACAAGGGGGCTCAATGCTCCGGGGCCCAAAACCACAAATATACGCAACACTGGAGAAACCCAGCAACCCCATCAGGGTAGTGCCCAGGACACATTGTCCATCAGATCCCTCATCAGACAAACCAGAGGGAGCTCAGGGTTGGACATCTGTGCCTCCGCCAGAGCAGTACTAACTGCAGAGATGGGAGTTCAATTCATTTCCACATGGGTAAAAGGACCTCTTCCCAAAGGAACAGTAGGCTTATTATTGGGACGCAGCTCTTCTACTCTAAAAGGACTTATGATAAGTCCTGGGGTAATTGATCTCGACTATGAAGGTGAAATAAAAATTATAGCCAGTTCTCCAAAGGGTATATCAGTAATTTCACCAGGAGATAGAATAGCACAGTTACTAATAATACCCAGCCTACATGAAAAATTTTCCAGTTGTACTGTAGAAAGAGGTTCCAAGTGATTAGGCTCCACAGGTGTAGATTGGGCTATGCTTTCTTTAAATTTAGATTCTGGCCCCATGCTAAAACTAAATATTCAAGGGCATAAATCTAATGGGCTACTGGATACAGATGCAGAACTTAGCATCATCTGTCATCAAGAATCGCCAAAACATTGGCCGTTACAACAAGCCACTCAAACACTTCGAGGCCTAGGAGTGGCGTCTAATCCCCATAGAAGTGCAATGGTATTAGATTGGAAGGATCCTGAAGGATGTGAAGGAACTCTACAGCCATATGTATTGGATCATCTTCCCGTAAATTTATGGGGACGAGATAGTCTTCTGGACTCAGTGATATTTTTTTTCAGATTCAGTATTGCCAGTCAATCGGGTTTTGCCGGCTCCTCAGTCCTGGTCTCAGTGTTGGACGTCCATTGCCTGTCTTCATTGCCTTGTCTTGTCTGTGTCATGTTTCATTGCTTTAACTGTTTGTGTATCTTTCATTATGGGACAGAGCACTTCAATGCCTCTGTCCCTGATCCTTGATCACTGGACCAAAGTCCGCTTAAGGGCTCAGAATCTTTCTTTTTCAGTAAAGCCCCGGATGTGGCAGACTCTCTGTGCTTCAGAATGGCCCACCTTTGGATTTGGATTACCCCTAGAAGGATCTTTCTACTTCCCACTAATTTAAAAAAGTCAGAGATATTGTCTTTCAGCCGGGGCCACATAGCCATCTGGATCAACAGCCATATATCTTAACTCGGTGGGAACTCTGCATATCTCCTTTTCCATGGGTGAAGCCTTTCTTGCCCCTGCCCCCACTCTGACTCCTTCCCCCAGGAACTCTCAAATCCTCTGCTCCTCCTCCTCCTACACCCTCTGTTCTCCTTGAGTCACCAGATTTCACTCTACTGGACTCTCCTTCCCCTCCTTATCCCCTGCCCTTGTCCCCCAACCTCCAACACCCTCTAAGTGATTCCCCTGCTGCTGACTCAGCCTCTCCTCCATTGGAGGAAGCTATGCCGGCCCAGCGCCCTCCAGATAATTCCCTTGCGGCACACACAGCACCTCTTCCCTTGGAGGAAGCTGACCCGTCTAAAGGAACTCGCTGGCGGTGAATGATTGAAAACCCTGGAACTCTCGGGATGCTCCCCCTCCATCCCTATGGGCCAATGATTGACGATGGCCACGGGGAAAAAATGCAAGCCTACCAGTATTAGCCTTTCTCCTCGTCAGACCTAAATAACTTAAAAAAATTATAATCCCCCTTTTTCTGAGGACCCCACTTGGCTCTCAGGTCTGGTTGAGTCATTGATGTTTTCACACCAGCCTACTTCAGAAGACTGCCAAAAACTCCTAGGGATTCTCTTCATGACAGAGGAACAACAGTGAATCCTCCAGGAAGCTAGAAAAAAATATCCTCAAACAAGATGTGCGTCCGACACAACTTCCCAACATAATCAAAGGCAGCTTTCCCTTGAACCCACCCAACTGAGACCCCAAAATCTTTGAAGGTAGGGAGCATGTGTCCACTTATCACCGGGCTCTAATAGTGTGTCTCCAAGCAGCCGCTAGCGACAAACTAATTTGGACAAGGTAAGAGAGATTATTCAAGGGCCTGATGAATCTCCCACTATGTTTCTAGAGACAATTATAGAGGCATATAGGAGATATACTCCTTTTGATCCTCAGGCAGAGAATCAAAAGGCATCTGTCACGATGGACTTTATTGGGCAAACTGGCCTGGATATTAAAACAAAGTTACAAAGCTAGATTGATTACAAGATATGACTTTGAGAGATTTAGTCAGAGAAGTCAAGAACGTATACTATAAGAGAGAAACTGAGGAAGAGAAGGGAGCAAAGGGAGGATAAAAGAAACAAAAGGCAGACTAAGGCGTTGACTAAGGTCCTGGTCACAACAACAAATAGGCCAGAAATTAAGAAACAGGTAGACAAGAAGGGATAACATTGGCCCATGCCAGAGGGCACCCTGCCCTCAGATCAATGTGCCTACCCTAAATAAAAAAGGACACTGGGCCAAAATTGCCCTAAAAAGCGACAGCCACACCAGCCAGCCATACTGACTCTGGAGGATGACTAAGAAAGTCGGGGCTCAGTTTCCCTCCCCAAGCTCAAGGTAACTTTTGAAGTGTTTCAAAAGTGATTATGGAAATCGAAAATAATGTGTTTGGAAAGAAGTCTCATGAAAAGGTCAGTCAAGAAACATGGATGAATACATGTGTTCTGAAGCACGAAGTGATTGAAAGTGAGACAAATGCCTATAAATTTGCTAACTTGTGGATGAAATATAAATTCTATGATGTGCATAAAGTGAATAAATAGTAATGTAGAAGTGTTGAATAAAATTGAACATCAAAATACACATCATGTCCCATATTAATCTACTTGAATTGATTTTATACAGGGTCAGTTAGTGTAGAAATGTTAGGATATGTTTGCATCATTCAAAGAAGTTAGTTTTCAGTACTAGGAAACAAATATGTATTTCAGGTGGATGAATATTACTGAGAATAATCTTGTGAAAAGTTGATTAAAAATCCAAATACATCAATATGAATGAATTTAGGGAGTGTATAATAAGACACGTGTTATATATATATATATATATATATATATATATATATATATATATATATATATATCACAGACATTAAAAATAGCAATATATATGCCAATTGAAATTCATCATGAAATATATATCATCATCATATCCAAAAATATTCATTTTAATGAATATGGATTTTTATATAAGTTTGTTCAAATAGGAAGCTCACCCATGGGTTGAATTTTCAGTTCCAACAGTGTTTTAGGACGAGTGATCACTTCTCACAATTTGTATGTGCCATGTCAGCCACCTCACGAGAATGTACGTGTGACACCAGGTAGGATTCTATATGTGCATATTAAAACACATGTGCTGAATAGGCTACTGTGAAAGGAAGACAGTAATTCGTATATTTGTTAACTTTAAAAACACATGTAGAACTATTTCAATTAAAAATTGACTAGATTTATAACTCCTACCCTATATATTTCAAAAGGCATGTCCAACTATACACAATGCCTCCTCTGAAATGCTTGTATTTCTATTCTGTTTGGGTTATGTTTCTCCATCATATTAGGATTAGTAGTCAGAGTCTAGTAGGGAATGGGTTAGTGTCCGGGATTCACAAAAATCTTTCCACTCTCATTCAGAACAATGCCTAGACATTACCCTCGTCCCAAGTAAGACACAATTAGAGGATAAGAGTTAAAAATTCTGTGAATGCATATCTGGAAATGAATATTCTCATGAGTTCACAACCTTGGATGTCGTAAAGGAGTTTCCAAAAGTATGGGACAGGGTAAGCACTCCACAAACATGGAGCTCTGCTGCCCTAAAGACTTCTTGAGAAACTGCCTCTGAGGTTGGGCACTTGATATATATGTTTTCGTAAGGAGCTTTCTTTGTACTGAGACCATCAAAGCTGGGTGTGCATCTATGCGACCTGGAGGACATGGTTTCATATTTTCCAATGAACATGAGGCAGCAGTGCTGAATTCTCTCTATGTAGGTAAACTGTGTCCACTGGGGCCTAAGTGTCTCCGCGTGTGGACTGTGAAGCCATTTGGTCATCCTTCACTTTTCCTGGTGTTTCTTGCTGCTGCACTGGGAGTTTGGTATTTGCTTATGAAGTAAAAAAAAGATCACCTGGGACACAGTGCTTGAGGGAGTTCTGTCACGTGTGGTGGGTCAGGGTCTGCAAGAGAATATACCAACAATGCTTCTATTCCACATAGCTTTTCCCCTTGACCACAGCAACATAATTCTCAACATTGCCCTGAAACCTCTCTATATAACAAGATACCATTACATATAAGGGTCTGCTGGCTGCACCATGTCAGTCACAAGGCATTTGGAAGCCAATGGAAGATCAACATGGCCCCACCACAGATGTTTTATCACACACCTCCCCTCCTCTGGTCTAGGCCCACTACTCAGCAGGCTCCAATTTACTGGCATCTCTGTTATACACCATTTTGATGAAACCTAGTCAATCAAGGCACTGTCTGGTATACTCATGATCAGCAACCGGTTTTCCAAATTTTCTCCAGTGCCACCTGGTCATGGAAATTTCAATAATTTTATTGTATTTATCTAGCCATTTTTCACGGATGAAGATGGAGGCACTGTGGATTTCAATTTGTACAGGAACCATTAAATGATGAGAAACCTCATTTCGATGAATGCTCTGTAGAACTGTTAAAGACAAGGCTTCCCAGGGAGTGGCCAAAAAGTCACATGAAATCAGACCCATTGAGGTCTACAATGTAAGGTCCATGTGTGTTTTGACTGTCACCTATGCCTACCAAGTCTTTCAGAAAAAAAAAAATCATGTGGTATCCTGGCTGAGATTCCCAGTGCTCTGTGGAAAGCCACCCTGGGCCTAGATCTCAGTTTCCAAGGGAGACTCTCATGCGTGCCCTCCTAGAATCCCAACACAATTCATGGCACAAGTTCTCTGAGATCAGATCCAGAATGCACTCTCTAAGTGTAATCACACCAGAGTTCAAGCCCATGTGGACCCAGGCATCTCCTTTAACAGCCACACAATGACCACAATTAAACCAAAACACTCCCACATGGCCCTCATCTTTTTCCATATAGATACTCATCATAACCTCTGGCTGGAGGTTTCCATGAGGGGCACATTCCAAGACAGTGTCCAAAATAAGCTCCCTTACCCATCATTTGCCTAAAGTCAGGGTGGCCTGGACATACTTCCTGTGAACCCGGAGTGATCAAATAGGCATGCCGTTAATACTGCACCGCTTCTTCAATTTGAGGCCTACTGAGTTAGAGGTATAGATTCTTTATGTAAATTAGAGTCATGAGAAAACCCAAGCACCTTTGCAGGGCTTTGAAGAACTCAATTGACACAAAGGATCCCTATTCTCACTTGATAGAGGTCAGGAACCTCACAGAGGAAAGCGAGACTTTATCCACAATGACTGGTGTATTTGCCATTTTGGTTTTGGATGCACACATGGGATCTTTCTTTAGATCCATCTGGTGCTGAGAATCTAAGCCACAACCTCACACAGGGCCAAGATGCTAATTCAGACACATCCCTTTCCAAAGCAATTAAGCAAAGAGCCACAGGTGATGCCCAATCATTTCCATTTGAAAACTGTTTACTTCAGGCTTCACAAAGGGGTGGCCAGAGCAAGAACTTCCTGACATTCAGTTCATCAGAACAATATATAAGCAAAATGCCCAAAGCAGGGTTTTTCCACTGAGATTTTCCTGGTCACACTGATATCTGAGTTTTTTGAGATGCTCGCCATTCCCTTCAGCTATCCAGTACATGGCCATGTCACAGAGCTTGGAGGTGGTATATATGTTGGACACAAAACCATGATCCTATTCTGGAGAGTGAACAGAGTTCATGAATAAACCTGGAAATTAGGAATGTATTAGGTTATGCCCATCTTTAAGTAAAGCCGCAAACCATTCATAAATTTGGCAGGATGAAATGGGAAGCTTTCTACTAGACAGGACACATCCATTGATGCACTCTCTTTTCTAATGTCTACAACCACGAACACCATGGGATACACAGACATAGAAACACTCTCCTTTTCAAACGACTTACGAGAAACAGTTCACTCCAAACCAAACAAACCACCTTTTTTTCCTATTCTCACAACATGAGACAAAATCACAAACTCACAACCACACCCACAAAGGCACCTCCTTACCCTAAGTAGGTCTGTGACTCTATGGAGTGTCCTCTGACTGGTGGGCCACACAATGTTCCCCCGAAATGTCCTGTCCTGTCTCAGATATGGTCTCCTTGGCCATCTCTATGAAGTTGTCAGGAGCCAGCGGTGGGCCACTATCTGCTTTTTCAGGAAAGGCCCCTCTTCAGAGCTCTCTTGGCTTTTGGCCATTCTAACATCAGTAGGTACAAAGAAAGACTGACTCTGTCCTTGGTAATTCCAAACAAGTGAACCCACTGGGACTAGTACTGGGACTGGCTCTGTGTGCCTGGCTTCCAGGATCCTAAGTTCAGAGAGTTCCATCACCAAGGGAGTAAGGTGAGGTCACTTCCTTCAGGAACTGAATGAGGTCACTGCCTTGGCAACCACTTTATCCTAACAGTTGCTTCCAAGTGTCTCATTAGATGGAGGCTTCCCCTACTTCCTGTGAAACATTCACAAGTTAGAATGGTATATCAACCATAGGAACCCGGTAATAGCTCTCCACACAGGCCTGGTTTGGTCCATCTCCTCTACATTGAGAAGAGAGGTTCTGATTCAGACACATCCCGTCATCCTGACCAGGTATTTTGCCATGGAAGATTACTTTTGCTTTCTCAGGTCGTCCATAGCTGACTACATATTCTCCAGGGATCATTTCTGCATTGAACTTGTGGTTCTCAACAGGTGAAAGATCCCCTACATTCCTGTATTGTAAGACCAACTCTGTCCCTGCTCTTCTTTAAATTTACATTGAGGGAACAGTGTATTGTTAGGGTTAATAAAATGTTTGATTTGGGTTAGAAATCATTCTGCTGGATGAATAATGGTATTGGGAACCTGCGATATTTTTAAAAATATAGGGGTGAAATATATAAATGAAAAAAGAAAGTCTAGGTAATTTTGAAGCCCAGAGGGGCAATGGGCCCTTCATTGGGATACTTAGCTTTGATTTACGTTGTGCACAGATATCTCAGATAAATCGATATACAATGGCATAGGACCTTGTTCCTTTTATGATTAAAATTCGAAGAGAACATCCAGTCAAAAAGGGATAGTAAGTAGGATTAGATAGATATTCGGTAGGTTAACAAAGAAGAGTGAGTATAGGATTTGGAACAAAAGTTCTTTAGCAATAGGGTTTGGGTTAAAGTGTGAAAGTAAATATCAGCACACTTGAAGGGTCAGTCACAATGATGAACAGTGGAAAATATGTAGGAAAGCAGATATCAATAGAGATATTACAAAATCAACAAATGGGCCAAGGACCTGAACAGACACTTCTCAGAAGAAGACATACAATCAATTAATAAGTACATGAAAAAATTCTCACCTTCTCTAGCAGTCAGAGAAATGCAAATCAAAACCACCCTAAGATACCATCTCACTCCAGTAAGATTGGCAGCCATTAGGATGTCAAACAATAATATGTGCTAGCGAGGATGTGGGGAAAAGGGTACACTTGTACATTGCTGGTGGGACTGCAAAATGGTGCGGCCATTATGGAAAGCAGTATGGAGATTCCTGGGAAAGCTGGGAATGGAACCACCATTTGACCCAGCTATCGCCCTCCTCGGACTATTCCCTGAGGACCATAAAAGAGCATGCTATAGGGATACCGCCACATCAATGATCATAGCAGCACAATTCACAATAGGCAGACTGTGGAACCAACCTAGATGCCCTTCAATAGATGAATGGATAAAAAATAATGTGGCATCTATACACAATGGAGTATTATGCAGCACTAAAAAATGACAAATTCATGGAATTTGCAGGGAAATGGATGGCATTAGAGCAGATTATGCTAAGTGAAGCTAGCCAATCCTTAAAAAACAAATGCCAAATGTCTTCTTTGATTTAAGGAGAGCAATTAAGAACTGAACAGAGGGAAAGAGCATGAGGAAAATATTAACATTAAACTGAGACAAGTGATGGGAGGGAAAGGGAGAGAGAAGGGAAATTGCATGGAAACGGAAAGAACCCTCATCGTTATATGAAATCACATATACGAGGTTGTGAGGGGAAAGGGGGGGAAGGGAGAGAACGGAACAACAACAGATGAGGTAGAGAGGGAAGATGAAAGGGGAGGGGAGGGGGGATAGTAGGGGATAGGAAAGTCAGCAGAATACAACAGTCACTAATATGGCATTATGTAAACATTGTGAATGTGTAACTGATGTGATTCTGCAATCTGTATTTGGGGTAAAAATGGAAATGCATAACTCACTTGAATCAAATGTATGAAAGATGAAAAAAAAATTAAAAAAGTACTAATTTGGCTCATCGTAACAATAAAAAAAGAGATATTACAAAATCAGGCAAAGTATAAAGTGAGTGATATGATTAGATATTTGCAACAGGGTTGATTTTGAATATATAATCTTAGGAAGAAACAAATATGTAGTCACCAATAGGATTGATATTTGAGAGCATTAGGCAACCTGAACATGGAAGTAATCCATGTTCACTTTCCATTTAGGCTTTAGTACAATAATAAGTGTGAACTTTGCATTTTGTGTCCAGAATATTACTGTGATAAAATGTATATGTAGATTAGGTGACATGAGTATTTCTTTCACCATTTCTGCGAGTAATATTTTGAAGACATATACATAAGTATTGGTTGTACAAAAAGCTGTACCCTGTGTCTATGAATATACAGATTAATGCATGAATAGACCATACTGTGAATAAATAGTATAGCTGGTTCCACTTTAAATAATGGATTGAATTGATATTCACAAAGGAGTGGTCTGAGGCAAAAACCTTCCTGAAATTCAGGGCAACAGAACAATAGGTAAACAAAACGCACAAAGCAGGGTTTCTCCACTGAGACTTTCCTGGTCACACTGATATCTGAGTTTTCTGAGATGCTCGCCTTTCCCTTCAGCTATCCAGTACATAGCCATATCACATAGCTTGGAGGTAGTACATATCTTGGACACAAAACAATGAGGCAATTCTGGAGAGTGTCCAGAATTCAGGATGTAAACAGAAACTTTGAAAGATAGCAGGTGTTTCCCTTCAATAAGGAAAGCTGCAGTCCATTAATAAATCGGGCAGGATGAATGTTGCGAAGCTTTCTCCTAGACAGGACACATCCATTGATGCATTTTCTTTTCTAATGTCTACAACCACGGACAGAGTGGGATACACAGACATAGAAGCACTCGCCTTGTCAAAGGACTTACTAGAAACAGTCCACGCCAATTCAAACAAACAGCCTTTCTTACATCTTCTCAGAACTTGAGAAAAAACCATACACACACCTACACCCACAAAGGCACCTCCTTTGTGGAGTGTCCTCTGAATGGTGGGCCATACTATATTCCCCCAAATGGCCTGTTGTATCTCAAATCTGGTCTCCTTGGCCAACTCTGTGCAGTTGTCAGGAGCCAGCGGTGAACCAATACCTGCTTTCTCAGAAAGGTCTTTCTTCAGAGCTTTCCTGGCATTTGGCCATCCTCTCATCTGTTTGTACTAAGAAAGACTGACTCTGTGCTTGGTAAATTGAAACAAGTGAGACCACAGGGACTGGGACTGCGACTGGCTCTGGGTGCCTCTCTTCCTGGATCCCAAGTTCAGAGAGTTCCATCACCAAGGAAGTGAAGTGAGGTCACTTCCTTCAGGAACAGAATGAGGTCACTGCCTTGGCAACCTCTTTGTCCTAACAGTAACTTCTAAGGGTCCCATGAGATGGAGTCTGTCCCTTCTTTCTGTCACACTTTCACAAGTTAGAATGGTATATCAACCATAGGCACCTGGGAAGAGCTCTCCACACAGGCCTGATTTGGTCCATCTACTCTACATTTAGAAGATAGAGGTTGATTCAGACACATCCATTCATCTTGACCAGGTTCTTTACCATAAAAGATGACTTTTCCTCTCTCAGGTCCTTCATAGCTGCCTATATCTTCTCCAGGGATCATTTCTGCATGGACCTTTGATGTTCTCAGAAGGTGGAAGATCCCCTACATTACTGTATTGTAAGACCAACTCTGTCCCTCCTCTTTTGTAAAGTTAGATTGAGGGAACAGTGTATGTTTAGGGTTAATAACATGTTTGATTTGGGTTAGGAATCTCTCTGCCCCATGAATAATGGTATTGGGAACCTGTGATATTTACAAGAATATATAGGTGAAATGTAAGTATGGAAACAGAAATCTAGGTAAGATTCGAAGTCAGAAGGGCATTGGGTCCTTGAGTGGGATTCTTAGGTTTGAATTATGTTCTGCATATATGTCTCCGACAAATTGAAATACAATGGTTTAGGACCTTATACCTTGGATGATTAATTGTCGAAGAGAACATCGAGTCAAAAAGCAATAGTCAGTAGGATTAGGAAGATAGTCAGTAGGTTTAGAAATAAGAGTGAGTATAGGATTTAGACCAAAATTTCTTTAGCAATAGGGTCTCGGGTAGACATTGAATGTAAATGTCAGCATATGTGAAGTGTCAGACACAATGATGAACTGGGGAATATATGTAGAAAAGCAGATATCAATAGAGATATAAGGAAATCAGGCAAAGTATAAACTGAGTGATAGGATTAGACATTTTCAACAGGCTTGAAGTTGAATATATAATCTTAGAAAGAAACAAATATGTAGTCACCAATAGGATTTACATTTGAGAGCATTAGGCAACATGGATATGGTTGTTTTTAGTAATCCATGCTCACTTTCCATTTAGGCTTTGATACAATCATGAGTATGACCTTTGTTTTTTGTGTCCAGAATATTACTGTGAAAAAAAAAGAAATATATATATATATATATATATATATATATATATATATATATATATATATATATATATATATTGATAGATAGATAAGGTGACATGAATATTTCTTCTACCATTTTTGGGAGCAATATTTTGAAGAGGTATAAATTAGTATTGGGGGAACAAAGAGGTGTACACTGTGTCTATGAATATAGAGATAATGCATTAATAGACCATACTGTGAATAAATAGCATACCTGGTTCCAACTTTAACAATGGATTGAATTGAAATGTGAAAATGTACAGGAAATCTTATATTGATATTCACACATTCATCCAACCACTTATACATCTAATGGTAATATTAATGTTATGGTTTATCTTGAAGAGTGTGTGGGTTTAGCTTCAAAATTGATTATGGAAATCGAAAATAATGTGTTTGGAAAGAAGTCTCATGAAAAGACCAGTCAAGTAACATGGAGGAATACATGTGTTCTGAAGCAGGAAGTGATTAAAAGTGAAACAAATTCCTATAAATTTGTGAACTTGTGAATGAAATATATATCCTATGATGTGCAAAAACTGAAGAAATAGTAATGTACCAGTGTTGAATTAAAATGAATGTCAAAATAGACATCATGTCCCATAGGAATATACTTGCATTGATGTTAAACTGGGTCAGTTACTGTAGAAATATTAGGATTTGTAAGCACCATTGATTGAAGTTAGTTTTCAGCACTGGGATACAAATATGTATTTCAGGTAGATGATTATTTCTGAGAATAATCTTGTGAAAAGTTGATTATAAATCCACATACATGAACATGAATGAATTTACGGAGTGTATATAAGACAAATATATTTCATATTTTATAAAATCTGTAGAGTGTATGTGTACATATATATATATATATATATATATATATATATATATATAGACAAAAAAACACAAAAATTCATTAAAAAGTATCAATATATATATGCCAATCGTAATTCATCATGTAATATATATCACCCTCAGATGCAAAAATATTTATTTTACTAAACATGGGTTTATGTATAATATTGTTCTAATAGGAAGCTCACCCATAGTTTGGATTTTCAGTTCCAACAGCGTTTAGGAGGACTGATCTCTTCTTACAATTTGTTTCTGCCAAGTCAGCCAACTCATAAAAATATAAGTGTTGTACCAAGGAGGAATCTATATGTGCATATAAAAAGTACATGTGCTGAGTAGGCTACAGAGAAAGGGAGACAGGAATTCACATATTTGTTAACTTTAAAAACGCATGGAGAGAGCTGGGGATGTGGCTCAAGTGGTAGCGCGCTCACCTTGCATGCGTGCGGCATGGGTTCGATTCTCAGCACCACGTGCAAACAAAGATGTTGTGTCCGCCGATAACTAAAAAAATAAATATTATAGAATTCTCTCTCTCCTCTCTAACTCTCTCTTTAAAAAAAACACATGGAGGACTATTTCAATTAAAAATTGAGTAGATTTATAAAACCGACCCTTTATCATGCAAGAGGGAAGTCCAACTATACACCATGCCTCCTCTGAACTGCTTGTATTTTCATTTTTTTTGTTTATTTTTCTCCATCATATTAGGATTAGTAGTCAGAGTCTAGTAGGGTATGAGTTAGTGTCAGGGATTCAGTATTTCGAATGGAAAATTGGAAAATGGATCAATGTGTATGCAAATGTGTACTACAAAAAAATTTTCCCACTCTCATTCAGAACAATGCCTTGACATTACCTTCACCCCAAGTAAGACACAATTAGAGGAGAAGAGTTAGAAAATCTTTGAATACATATCTGAAATTGAAAATGCTTAGGGTTCACAACCTTGGAGATTGTAGAGGAGTTTCCAAAAGTAAGGGACAGTGTAAAAACTCTACAAACATGGAGATTTGCCTGCCTAAAGACGTCTGGAGAAACTGTCTCTAGGTTGGGCACTTGAAATATATGTTTTTGTGAGGATCTTTAGCTTCCTTTCTAGTGAGACCATCAAAGCTGCGTCTTCATCTCTGTGATCTGGAGGACATGGTTTATAATTTTCCAATAAACATGAAGCAGCAGTGCTGAATTCTCTCTTGTATGTAAACTGTGGCCACTGGGGGCTAAGTGTCTCCCCATATGGACTGCGAAGCCATTTTATCATCCTCCACTTTTCCTAATGTTTCTTCCTGCTGCACTCGGAGTTTGGTATTTGCTTCACGAAATACAAGGAGTTCAACTGGGACACAGTGTTGCCGCGAGTTCTGTCACGTGTGGTGGATCAGGGTCTGCAGGAGAATGCACCAACAGGGCTTGTATACCACATAGGATGCCCCCTTGACCATAGCAACCTGATTCTGAACATTGCACTGAAACCTCTCCATATAACAAGTTGCCTTTACATATAAGGGTCTGCTGGCTGCACCATGTCAGTCACAAGCCATTTGGAAGCCAATGGCAGATCCACATGGCCCCACCTCAGATGTTTTATCACACATTTGCTCACCACTGCTCTAGGCCCACTACTCAGCAGGATCCAAATTATTGAGATCTCTGTTCTACACCATTTTCATCAAAACCAGTCAATCAAGGCACTTTCTGGTACACTCGTGATCAGCAACAGGACATCCAAATGTTCTTCATTGCCACCTGGTCATTGGAATTTCAAAAATTTCATGGTATTTATCTAGCCAATTTTCAATTATGAAGTTGGAAGCACTATGGCTTTCAAATCATTCAGGAATCATTCAATGGTGAGGAAGCTCATTTCAATGAAAAATTTGAAGAACTCTCACAGGCAAGGCTTCCCAAAGAGTGGCCTAAAAGTCACATGAATCCAGGCCCATCGAGGTCTACAATTGAGGTCCATGTGTGTTTTGACTAGCAAATATGGCTTCCAAGTCTTTCAGAAAAAAATAATTTGATATCCTGGCTGAGATTCCCAGTGCTCTGTGGAAAGCCACCCTAGGACTAGATCTCAGTTTCCAACGGAGACTTTCATGCATGGCCTCCTAAATTCTTAACACAATTCATGGCAATACTTCTTTGATGATTGATCCAGAACTGAGTGTTTAAGGGGAATGACACCAGAGTTCAAGCCCAGGTGGATCCAGTCATCTCTTCCAACTGCCACACGAATGACTACAATTAAAACCAAAACACTTCCACATGGTCCTCACCTTCTTCCAGAGAGACACTCATCATTACCTCTGGCTGGAGTTTTTCATGTGGGACGCATCCCAAGAGAGTGTCCGAAATAATCTTCCTTGCCCCTCATTTGCCTAAAGTCAGGGTGGCATGGTCACCCTTCCTGTGAACCTGGAGTGATCCAATAGGCCTGCTTTTCCAATTTGAGGCCTACTGACTCTCAGGGATAGATTCTTTAAGTGATTTGGAGTCACAAGAAAACACAAGCACCTCTGCAGTTCTTCAAAGAACTCATTTGACCTAAAGGATCCCTATTCTCACTTGATAGAGGTCAGAATCCTAACAGAGGAAGGCAAGAGACTCATAAACAATGACAGATTTTTGGTCATTTTGGTTTTGATTGCACACATGGAATCTATCTTTAGATCCATCATGTGCTGAGAATCTAAGCCACAACCTCATACAGGGCCAAGAGGCTGATTTAGACACATCCTTTTACAAGCAATTAGGCAAAGAGCCACAGGTGATGCCCATTTATTTCCATTTGAAAACTGTTTTCTTCAGGCTTCACAAAGGGGTGGCCTGAGGCAAAGATCTTCCCGACATTCAGGACAACAGAACCATAGGTAAGCAAATGAACCAAAGCAGGGTTTCTCCACTGAGAATTTCCGGGTCACACTGATATCTGAGTTTTCTAAGATGTTCCCATTCTCTACAGCTATCAAGTATATGGACATGTCTCAGAGCTTGGAGGTGGTACATATCTTGGAAACAAAACCATGAGACTATTCTGGAGAGTGGCCAGAATTCAGGAAGAAAACAGGAACTTAGGAATTTAGTAGGTGTTGCCCATCCATAAGGCAAACCAAAGTCCATTCTTCAATTAGGCAGGATGAATGCTGGGAAGTTTTCTACTAGACAGGACACATCCTTTGATGCCTTCTCTTTTCTAATGTCTACAACCACGGACACAGTGGGATACTCAGACTTAGAAACACTAGCCTTGTCAAACGACTTACTAGAAACAGTCCACTCCAACCCAAAAAAACTGCCTTTCCTACCTATTCTCAGAACATGAGAGAAAAGCACAAACTCACTGAACACCCACAAAGGCACCTCCTTAACCCAAGTAGGTCTGTGACTATCTGGATTGTCCTCTAACTGGTGGGCCATACTATGTTCCCCTGAAATGGCCTGTCCTTTCTCAGATCTGGTCTCCTTGGCCAACACTGTGAAGTTGTCAGGAGCCAGCGGTGAACCAATACCTGCTTTCTCAGGAAAGGCCCCTCTTCAGAGCTCTTCTGCCATTTGACAATCCTCATATCAGTCGGTACCAAGGAAGACTGACTCTGTCCTTGGTAAATCCAAACAAGTGAGACCACTGGGACTGGGACTGGGACTGGCTCTGGGTGCCTGGCTTCCTGCATCACAATTTCAGATTTTTTGATCACCAAGGAAGAGAGGTGAGGTCACTTTCTTTAGGAACTGAATGAGGTCACTACCTTGGCCACCACATTGTCCTAACAGTTTCTTCGAAAGGTCCCATGAAATGGAGGCTGCCCCTACTTCCTTTGACACTTTCACAAGTTAGAATGGTATATCAACCATAGGCACCTGTAAACAGCTCTCCACACAGGCATGGTTTCATCAGTTCTCTACATTAAGAAAGGAGAGGCTGATTCAGACACATCCCTTCATACTGACCCTGTTGTTTGCCATGGAATATGACTTTTCCCCTCTTAGGTCCTTCATAGCTGCCTGCAACTTCTTCAGGGTATAATTTCTGCATGGTCCTTTGATGTTCTCAGCAGGTGGAAGATCCCCTACATTACTGTATTGTAAGATAAACTCTGTCTCGGCTCTTCTGTAAAGTTAGTTTGAGGGAACAATGTATGGTTAGGCTTAATAACATGTTTCATTTGAGTTAGGAATCATTCTGCTTAATGAATAATGGTATTGGGAACTTGCGATATTTACAAGAATATATTGGTGAAATATAAGTTTGAAAACAGAAATCTAGATAAGATTTGAATCCAGGAAGGGCATTGGGCTGTTGATTGGGATACTTAGCTTTGAATTATGTTCTGCACAGATGTCTCAGATAAATCAATATACAATGGCATAGGACCTTGTACCTTGGATGATTGCTTGTCGAAGAGATCATCCAGTCAAAAAGGGATAGTCTTTAGGATTAGGAAGATAGTCGGTATGTTAGAAAAAAGAGTGAGTATAGGATTTGAACCAAAAGTTCTTTAGCAATAGGGTTTCGGATAAAGAGTGAATGTAAATGTCAGCACATGTGAAGAGTCAGTCACAATGATGAACTGGGGAAAATATGTAGGAAAGCAGATATCAATAGAGACATTAGGAAATCAGGAAAATATAAAGTGAGTGATAGGATTAGTCATTTTCAACAGGGTTGAGGTTGAATATATTATCTTAAGAAGAAACAAATATGTAGTCACCAATAGGATTGATTTGAGAGCGTTAGGCAACCTGGATATGGATGTGTTTAGTAATCCATGCTCACTTTCCATTTAGGCTTTGGTGAAAGGTTAATAAAATAGGTACTTGTTACTTACTGTTTTTCTGTATGCTTAACAAAACACTGTTGAAGTCTTGAGGACTGTTTGCTAATCTTGTTTCCAGAATGTGCTGTCCCCAACTGCCAAACTGCAAATGTATACCCTCACCCGTTTGCACGCAAACCACCCACTTGCCCTGACCCATCAATAAACTTCCCTCCCTGTCCTCTCCAAGGAAAGCATATAAGCTCTGCTTAAGCTGTTCTCATTGCTCTCTGCTCTATTCAAGTGAGCTCTGAGCCCCAGAATGCTGGACCCATAATAAACCATTTACTGTTGCATGAGACATTCCTCTGGTGGTCTCTTCCTCTGATGCTTGCCCGACCTTTACATCTGGAGGCACGAGCAAGATCCGGCAGCGGCGGATGAAAGATCCCCAAGGGGCTCCTTTCAGGGTAAGTAAGGGAACTCTTTTTGGTTTTAGGTTTCAGGTTAGGGCTTGGCAAAATGGCTGTTGGTGATGAGCGTGAGCTCTCTCTGACAGAGGCTGACATACGTGTCACAGAGCCACAGGCCACGTCCCTGGGGGATGCCCCAGAGGACTCAGGAAATCGAGGAACAATAGTCTCCTTGACTCAGTGATATTTTGCTTCGGATTCAGTATTGCCAGCCCATCAGGTTTTGCCGGCTACTCAGTCCTGGCCTCAGTATTGGACGTCCATTGCCTGTCTTTATTGTCTTGTCTTGTCAGTGTAGTGTGTGATTTCTTTCACTGTTTGTGTATCTCTCATTTTGGGACAGAGCACTTCAACACCTCTCTTCCTGACCCTTGATCACTGGACCAAAGTCTGCGCAAGGCCCAGAATCTTTCTTTTTCAGTAAATTGCTGGACCTGGCAGACCCTCTGTGCCTCAGAATGACCCACCTTTGGAGTTGGATAGCCCCTAGAAACATCTACTTCCCACTAATTTGAAACGTCAGAGATTTTGTCTTTCAACCGGGGCCACATAGACATCCAGATCAACAGCCATATATCTTAACTTTGGAGGACCTCTGCAAATCTCCTCCTACATGGGTGAAGCCTTTCTTTGTCTCTGCGCCCACTCCTACTCCTTCCACCATGATTCTATCTCACAAACCCTCTGCTCTTCCTCCTCCAACCTCTGTTCTCCCTGAGTCTCAAGACTCTACTGGACTCTCCTACCCTTCTTATCCGCTGCCGTCGTCCACCAACCCCCAACAACCTCTAAGTGATTCCTTTGCTGCTGACTCAGCCTCTCCGCCATTGGAGAAAGCTAGGCCGGCCCAGCGCCCACCAGATGACTCCCCCTTGTCACACACACAGCCCCTCCTTCCCTGGAGGAAGCTGGCCCGGCTAAAAGAACTCAAAGAACTCCCTGGCGTTTTCACACCTGCCTACTTGGGATGACTGCCAAAAAATCCTAGGGATTCTCTTCATGACAGAGGAACGAGAGAGAAACTTTCTGGAAGCTAGAAAAAAATATCCTCGGACCAGATGGGTGACCAACACAACTTCCCAACATAATCAAAGCCGGCTTATCCTTGAACTGACCCAACTGGGACCCCGACACCTTTGAAGGTAGGGAGCATCTGTCCACTTATTGCCGGGCCCTAATAGTGGGTTTCCAACCGGCCGCTAGCCAACCAAATAATTTGGCCAAGGTAAGAGAGATTATTCAAGGGCCTGATGAATATCCCTCTATGTTTCTAGAGAGAATTATGGAGGCATATAGGAGATATACTCCTTTCGATCTTCAGGCAGAGGATCAAAAGACATATGTCATGATGGCCTTCATTGGGCAAGCTGATCTGGATATTAAAAGAAAGTTACAATACTTAGATGGATTACAAGATATGACTTTGAGAGATTTACTCAGGGTAGCCGAGAAAGTATCCTATAAGAGAGAAACAGAGAGAACGAAAGGGAGCAAAGGGAGGATGACAGATGAAAAAGACAGATGAAGGTATTAACTAAGGTCCTGGTCACAACAATAAATAGGCCAGAAATTAAGAAACAGGGAGACAAGAAGCGATACCTGGGTCCCCACCAGAGGCCACCCTTGGCCTCAGATCAATGTGCCTACTGTAAAGAAAAAGGACACTGAGCCAAAAAGTGCCCTAGAAAGAGACAGCCACGCCAGACAGCCTTTCTGACTCTGGAGGTTGACTGAGAATGTCGGGGCTCAGATCCCTTCCCCGAGCTCAGGGTAACTTTTGAAGTGAAGGTGACCCCATAAACTTTGAAGTGGATACAGCAGCAGTATACTCAGCCCTTAAGGCCCCACTGGGCCCTCTATCAAATAAAAGGTCTCTAGTTCAAAGGGCTAACAGCAGTAAATATCAGACTTAGACAACTAAGAGGACCATGGACATGGGGAAAGGAAAAATCCAACATTCCTTCCTAGTAATCCCAGAATGCCTGGCCCCATTGATGGGCAGAGATCTGCTCAGTAAGCTCCGGGCCAAAACAACTTTTAACCCCGAAGGCCCCAAAATGAAATTTCTAAATCCTTCATTAAAAACTCCTATAGTCATGGCTTTATAAATGTCAGTCGAAGATGAACATCCACTTTTCACACACCCCAAGAATGATCAAACAGGCAAGCTACCCCAGAAATGGATAACAGATTACCCAGATGCCTGGGCAAAAATTGTTGGGTTAGGCCTAGCCATGAAACAACCTCCAAGAACAGTGGAGTTAAAAACCTCAGCCTCCCCAATCAATGTCAAACAACATCCTCTGAGCAAAAATGCTAAAGATGGGTTAAGGCCCCATATTCAGAAATATCTGGCTTTAGGGTCCTAAGGCCCTGTCAATCGGCCTGGAACACTCCCCTGCTACCAGTAAAAAATCCAGGAACTGGGGACTATCCCCGTTCAAGACCTAAGAGAGATCAACAACAGAGTGCAGGACATTCACCCCACGGTAAATAATTTGTACAATCTGCTTATCACTCTGAACCCTGAGTAGAAATGGTATGGACATAAAGATGCTATCTTTTGCATGCCTCTGCATAAAGACAGTCAGTTTCTGTTTGCTTTTGAGTGGGTAGACCCAGAAACCGGAACGTATGGTAAACTAACATGGACTGAAGCCCTCCACAGAGATGTCAACAACTTCAGAACTATGCACCCAAAAGTCACCCAGCTTCAATACGTGGATGACCTGCTACTGCAGCCAACACCAAGGAAAACTGTGAGTCTGGGAACCAAGCACTATTATATAAGCTTGCTCAACTTGGGTATAGAGCTTCTTCCAAAAAACCCCAAATTTGCCAGCAAGAAGTAGTCTTCCTGGGCTATTCCCTTAGAGGTGGTAAACGTTGGCTCACTGAGCCCAGAAAACAAACGGTTGTGCAGATACCCCCCCCCCAGCAGCAGACAACACAAAGAGTTTCTTGGGACTACTGGGTTTTGCAGGTTATGGATTCCTGTGTTTGCGTCCTTAACTTCTCCTTTATACCCGCTGTTAAAGGGAGATGCCCAATTCCAATGGACCCCTGAGCACCAGCAAGCTTTTGATAACATCTTACGACACTGGCACTGAACTCCTAACTTCACTGAGCCAAGCCTGCAATTTCAGAAAGCCCTACACTACGTTAAAAATGTACATCAATTCACACACCTTGGTCCAAAGAAACTGCAGGCATTCCTGAAGGATCAAGAACAGAGTTTTCCACTAACCGACTCACAGCGAAAGGACATAACTGAACGGGTAACAAAACCCTGTCCGTTCTGTCAATAGGTTAATGCTTACCCTTCCAAGCTTCCTGCAGGAAAGCACCTATGAGCAACCAGACCAGGAAATTCTGGGAAGTGGACTTTACTGAAATTTAGCCAGCAAGGTATGGACTTCAATATCTCCTAGTGTTTGTAGATATATTTTCAGGATGGATTGAAGCCTTCCCCACAAAAAAAAAAGGCACAAATGGTGGTAGAAAATCCTGAAAGATATTTTTCTATGATACGGCCTACCTAAGGTAATAGGGTCTGATAATGGACTGGCGTTCATGGCCCAGGTAAGTAAGGGGTTAGCCAGGATCCTGGGGATAAATTGGAAGTTACATTGTGCTTATAGACCCAGAGCTCAGGACAGGTTAAAAAAATTAATAGAACCATTAAAGAGACCTTAACGAAATTAAGCTTAGAGAGGGCATCAAAGATTGGACTATGATCCTGCCTTATGCACTGTTTCATGCAAGAAATACTCCCTCTGTTTCTTTGTGTAACCTCACCTCCTATGAAATTCTCTATGGGGCCCCTCCTCCAGTAAGGACCTAACCACAACTCTAAGACCTACCGATCCCTTCCACACCCCCTTGCTTGACAAACTTAAAGCTATTGAAAGAACTCAGGGATACCTGTCAAAACAGCTGGCCACTGCCTACCAACCTGGTGAAGAGGAGACTCCACATCGATATCAAAAAAGAGACTTCATCTACATAAGATGACATCAGGTGTCATCCCTGGAACCCCGCTGGACAGGACCATACCAGGTGCTACTTATAAAACCTACAGTGGTAAAGGTAGACGGAATCACTTCCTGGATCCTAATTCTCATCTCAAGCCTGTGCCCTGTCCAGACTCTGGCTTGAAAGTGGAAAAGACTGGTAACCCTTTCAAATTGCATATTTGCCATGTGGATAAGGCTATAGACTATCCCCTTGGCCACCACTAGTCCTAACCATCATCAGCCCATTCAGCAGCGATGGCTGATCACAAATCCTATTAGACAAGAAGTATGGTCTGTCTCACATACAGCCCCCTTAGGGACCTGGTGGCCAACTCTCCACCCAGATATTTGTCAGCTGGGTATACGTCTTTCCAATTGGGATATCTCTGATGAAGAGGATCCCACTAAAATTCCATTAAATTTCTCCCGTACCATAGATAATGGAAACAAACATTATGGATGTAGGGACACGCAAGCCTGATGCAGGTTGGCTAGCCTAGATTACTATGTTTGCCCGGTGGACTATCAAAGCCACAAACAACCACGGCTGTGTGGGGGAAAAGCCGTCTTCTTCCGTAAGTCATGGGGATGTGAGCATACAGGGGCTGCCTGGTGGAACCCAAACTCCTCATCAAATTCAGTTCACAGCATTGGCCATATTACCAATTAGACAACCAAAACCGATGGCCCCCAGAGGGGTCTCTAGATCCTCAAATTCTGTGTGACTATTTCAACTTCGGCAAGTGCTCAAAAGGATTGAAGAAAATTCCCCTATGTGTAGGCCTTTTCCCTCCTTTGCTCACATCAGGAAATATGTTTCTCCAATAGATCCTTCTGCTCCAGATTCTCTGCTGTCACTCTCACATCAACAACCTGATTTCTCCCCTCCAATTACTAGATCAAAACCCCAAACCTCCGCTGGTTCTCAGACCATTGCCCCCATGCTGAGGCAGCAGGTACTGAGGTACCCTTCCACCCACTCACTCCTCTCTTCTCCTGTCAGTGCCCACACCGGGTCCCACCAGGTCCTCTTACCAGCTAACCCAAAGTTCAAACCAGCTGAGGAGTGCCCTCAGACGCCTATCCAAGATGTAATGAAAATGGCCTTTAAAGTTGCTTTGTCATCACTAAAAACAGGTTACTAAGAATTTAAAGTCCCTCACAGGCTTTTTAGATACTCATTCCCGTCTTCCCATCTGCTCTACCTGTTCTACTGCTCAAGTTTTGTTGCCAGGAAAATCCCAAACCCTTTTCCCATTATTCTTTTATATCTCTTTTTCCTCATTCTCAGAACCACAGAACTGCTCTCACCCCCCGCCTTCCCCGTCTTCCCCTCTGTACCAGGCCCACAGAAAAATCTTAAATGGCCTTCTCCAGAAGTCTTCATCGTGGCTGACTTTAGGACTTTCAGCAACAAAGTCCCTATAAAAGAGTTCAGTGTAGATAAACTTCCTCTTTTCGTGTTGCTCTGTTATACTTGGCCACTGGCTGGAAAAATCAGCCCTTCTAAGCTAGACACCCCCTTACTAGTTTTTCACAAAATATGTGAACAAGGCCTCTGGCCATGAGCTGAGGCTTCCAGAGATGGCTACATTTCCAAGATAAAGAAGTTACCAACTGGGCTCCATGGTAACAGCTGGCAGGGAGAAAATAAAAGAGAAGAAAAAAGCTCTCCCCCTCCCAGGAGTCCTTAATAAGTTATCTTTCCCAGAGAAGAGGAAAATAAAAACAGAACCAAAAACTTCTTTTTGTGAACTTCTGCAGACTGTGAATTTCTGAGTCTTTTCCCTTACATGTTGGGTACAAAATTCTGAAACTACCTAAACTTGGGATTCAGGGGATTAATTGATTACAACAGAAGCAATGCCCTCTATATCGGGTTGCAACCAAATAGGACTGTTTCCCTGTCTTTGGTGCTATCTTAGGTGCCTTGCCTTGTCCATACCTACAACAGTATAATTCTATATACTTAAACATTGTTTATTCATAAAATTATCAACAGATGTGATTAATTATGTAATGGTGCAGATGTTTCCCCGAGTGCTCTATCATGAGGCAGGATCATTTAAATTTCAAATAGGGGGGCATACAACCCGGTTCCGCTGGCAACCTGTATCCTTCACTTTAGCCATCCTATGAGGAATAGTAGTTGCTGCAGAGAAGGGCACAGGAACCACTGCCCTAATCCATGGGACACAACAAATGACCCAATTAGAAGCAGCAATAGACCAAAACTTAAAGATATTAAAAAACCACCATCACAGCTTTACAAGAATCTTTAACCTCTCTCTCTGAAGTTGTTTTACAGAACAGGCGAGGGTTCGACCTCCTCTTCATGAGAGAAGGGGCCTTTGTCCTGCATTGAGGGAAGAATGTTGTTATTATGCCTACCATACTGGAGTTGTAAAAGAATCTATGATTAAATTAAGAAGACGCATTGAAGAGCATCAACAAGAGAGAGAGGCCCAAAAAGGGTGGTTTGAGTCTTGGTTCACAGAGTCCCCCTGGGTAACTATGCTTTTATCAGCCCTGGCCGGTCCATTAATAATCCTCACATTATTGCTAACTGTAGGACCCTGTTTGCTCAACCGTGTAGTTTCCTTTCTCCAAGCTCAAATTGGACAAGTTAAACTTATGGTAATCAGAAATCAATATACCACACTAGCAGACATAAAATGTGACATCCTCAATGATCACTATTATGATTTAATGTAACCAAAAGAAAGTGGGGAATGAAAGGTAAATAAAATAGGTAATTGTCACTTCCAGTTTTACGGTATGCTTAACAAAACACTGTTGATATCTTGAGAACTGTTCGCTAATCTTGTTCCCTGAATGTTCTGTACCAACTGCAAAACTGCAGAATGTACTCCCTCACCCATTTGCACGCAAACTGCCCACTCGCGCTGACCCATCAATAATCTTCCCTCCCTGCCCTCTCCAAGGAAAGTATATAAGCTCTGCTTAAGCTGTTCTCAGGGCTCTCTGCTCTATTCAAGGGAGCTCTGAGCCCCAGCATGTTGGACCCCCATAAACTTTTGGCTGTTGCATTAGACAGTCCCTGGTAGTCTCTTCCTCCGATGCTCGCCTGACATTTACATTGGTAAAATAATAAGTGTGACCATTGCTTCTGTGTCGAAATGTACAAATTATTATTGGGGGTACAAATAGGTGTACCCTGTGATATGAATATAGAGATAATGCATGAATAGACAATACTGTGAAAAAATAATATAATGGATTCCAAATTTAATAATGGATTCAATTGATATCTGAAAATATACAGGAAATCTTATATTGATATACATACATTCATTCCAACCAGTTAAACATCAAAACGTTATATTAGGATTATGATTTATCATGAAGAGTGTGTGAGTTTTGCTTCAAAATTGATTATGGAAGTTGAAAATAATGTGTTTGGAAAGAAGTCTCATGAAAAGACCAGACAAGAAACCTGGAGGAATCCATGTGTTCTGAAGCAGGAAGTTATTGAAAGTGAAACAAATGCCTATAAGTTTGCTAACTTGTGGATGAAATATATATCTTATGATGTGCATAAATTGAAGAAATAGTAATGTAGCAGTGTTGAATAAAAATGAATGTCAAAATACACATCATGTCCCATAGTAATCTACTTGCATTGATGTTAAACTGGGTCAGTTACTGTACAAATTTAGTATTTGTATGCAACGTTAACTAAAGTTAGTTTTCAGTACTGGTAACAAATATGTATTTCAGGTGGATGAATATTTCTGAGAATACTCTTGTGAATACTTGATTATAAATCCATACACATGAAGATGAATGAATTTAGGGAGTGTTTATAAGACACATATATTTCATATTTTGAAAAATCTGGAGAGTATATATATATATATATATATATATATATATATATATATATATATATATATATACAAAAAACACACATGCAGAGACATTAAATTACCAATATATATGCCAATCGAAATTTATCATGAAATATATATCATCCACAGATGCAAAAATATTTCTTTTACTGAACATGGATTTATGTTTAATGTTGTTCAACTAGGAAGCTCACCCATAGGTTGAATTTTAAGATCCAACAGGGTTTAGGAGGAGTGATCTCTTCTCATAATTTGTATCTGCCAAGTCACCACCTCACAAGAATGTACATGTGAGACCAGGTAGGATTCTATATGTGCATATAAAAATACATGTTCTGAATAGGCTACAGGGAAAGGGAGACAGGAATTTATATATTTATTAACTTTAAAAACACAAGGAGAACTATTTCAATTAAAAATTAACTAGATTTATAACACCTACCCTTCATAATGCAAATGGCAAGTCCAAATATACACCATGCCTCCTTTGAACTGCTTGTATTTCTATTCTGTTTGGGTTAGTTTTCTCCATCATATTAGGATTAGCAGTCAGAGTCTAGTAGTTTATGAGTTAGTGTCAGGGATTAAGTATTTCGAATGGAAAATTGGAAAATGAATCCAATGTGTATGCATATATGTGCTACACAAAAATCTTCCCACTCTCATCCACAACAATGCCTTGACATTAACTTCGCCCCAAGTAAGACACAATTAGAGGAGAAGAGTTAGAAAATCTGTGAATGCATATGTGGAATGGAATATACTCAGGATTTCACAAACTTGGAAGTGGTAGAGCAGTTTCCAAAAGTAAGGCACATGGTAAACACTCCACAAACATGGAGTTCTGCTGGCCTAAAGACTTCTTGATAAACTGCCTCTGAGGTTGGGCACTTGAAATATATGTTGTTGTCAGTAGCTTTAGCTTACTTTCTAGTGAGACCATCAAAGCTGGGTCTGCATCTATGTGACCTGGAGGACATTGTTTATAATTTTCCAATGAACATGAGGCAGCAGTGCGAATACTCTCTTTGTAGTTAAACTATGGCCACTGGGAGCTAAGTGACTCACCGTGTGAACTGTGAAGAAATTTGGTCCTCCTCCACTTTTCGTGGTGGTTCTTGCTGCTGCACTGGGATTTTGGTATTTTCTTCATGAAATACAAGGAGATCAACTGGGACACAGTGCTGGAGGGAGTTCTGTCACGTGTGGAGGTCACGGTCTGCATGTGAATGCACCAACCAGGATTCTATCCCACATGGGTTGCCCCTTTGTCCATAGCAACCTGATTCTGAACATTGCCTTGAAATCTCCCTATACAAAAAGATGCCTTTACATGGAAGGTTCTGCTGGCTGTACCATGTCATTCACAAGCCATTTGGAAGCCAGTGGCAGATCCACATGGCCCCACCACACGTTTTATCACACACCTTCACACCACTGCTCTAGGCCCACTAATTTGCAGGCTCCAACTTACTGGCATCTCTGTTCTACACAATTTTCATGAAACCTAGTCAGTCAAGGCACTGTCTGATACACTCATGATCAGCAATAGGACATCCAAAGATTCTCCAGTGCCACCTGGTCATGGGAATTCCAAAAATTTCATGGTGTTTATCTAGCCATTTTTTTTGAGGATGAAGTTGGAGGAACTGTGGTTTTCAAAAACCATTAAATGTTGAGGAAGCTCATTTCAATGAAACTCTGGAGAACTCTCATAGGCAAGGCTTCCCAAAGAGTTGTCAAAAGGTCACATGAAGCCAGTCCAATTGAAGTCTACAATGTGAGGTACATGTGTGTTTTGACTCTCAGCTATGGCTGCCAAGACTTTAAGAAGAAAATCATGGATTATCTTGGCTGAGATTCCCAGTGCTCTGTGGCCTTGATCTAAGTTTATAAGGGCTACTCTCATGCGTGGGCTCCTAAAATCCCAACAAAGCTCATGGCAATACTTCTCTGAGGTCAGTTCCAGAATTCAGTCTCTATAGGGATTCACACTAGAGTTCAAGCCCAGGTGGACCCAGTGATTTCTTCCAATCGCCACACAAATGACCAAAATTTAAACGAAAACACTCCCATATGGCCCTCATCTTTTCCACATAGACACTCATCATAACCTCTAGCTGGAGGTTTCTATGAGGGGCGCTGGACAAGACAGTGTCCAAAATAAGCTCACTTGCCCGTCATTTGCCTAAAGTCAGGGTGGCCTGGAAACCCTTCCTCTGAACCAGGAGTGATCAAATAGGCCTACCATTATTACTGTTCCACTTCTCCAATTTGAGGCCTACTGACTGTGGGGTTTAGATTCTTCATGTGGATTGGGGTCATGAGAAAACCCAAGCACCAATGGGCTAGACTCTGAAGGGCTTTGAAAAACTCATTTGACCCAAAGGATTCCTATTCTCACCTTATGGAGGTCAGGAAACTTACAGAGGAAGGCGAGAGACTTCATCCATAATGAGTACTCTTTTGGCCATTTTGGTTTTGGATGCACACATGGCATCTTTCTTTAGATCTATCAGGTGCTGAGAATCTAAGCCACAGCCTCACACAGGGCCAACAGGCTGATTCAGACACATCCCTTTCGAAATCAATTACTCAAAGAGGGACAGGTGATGCCCATTCATTTACATTAGAGAACTGTTTTATTCAGGCTTCACAACGGGGTGGCCTTAGGCAAAGACCTTCCTGACATTCAGTGCTATAGAACAATAGGTAAGCAAAAGTCCCAAAGCAGGGTTTCTCCACTGAGACTTTCCTGGTAACATTGATATCTGAGTTTTCTGAGATTCTCACCATTCCCTTCAGCTATCCAGTACATGGCCAAGTCACTGAGCTTGGAGGTGGTACCTATCTTGGTCACAAAATCATGAGCCTATTCTGGAGAGTGGCCAGAATTCAGGAAGAAAACAGGAACTTAGGAAGATTTCAGGTCTTGCCCACAAATAAGGCAACCCTCTGTCCATTTATAAATTGGGCAGCGTGAATGTTGGGAAGCTTTCTCCTAGACAGGACACATCCATTGATGCATTTTCTTTTGTAATGTCTACACACACGGACACAGTGGGATACACAGACATAGAAACACTTGCCTTGTCAAATGACTTAATAGAAACAGTCCACTCCAAACCAAACAAACCAACTTTCCTACCTATTCTCAGAACATGAGACAAAACCACAAACCCACACTCATTCCCACAAATGCACCTCCTTCCCCCAAGAAGGTCTGTTACTAACCGGAGTGTCCTCTGCCTGGTGAGCCATTCTTTGTTCACCCGAAATGGCCTGTCTGTTCTCAAATCTGGACTCCTTGGCCCACTCTGTGAAGTTGTCAGGAGCCAGCTTTGAGCCGCCACTACCTGCATTCTCAGGGAAGACACCTCTTCAGATATTTTCTGGCATTTGACCATCTTCACATCTGTAAGTACCAAGAAAGACTGACTCTTTCCATGATAAATCCAAAAAAGTGAGATCTCTGTGACTGTTACTGGGCCTGACCCTGGGTGCCTGGTTTCCGGGATCCCAAGTTCAGAGAGTTCCATCACAAAGAAGTGAGGTAGGTCACTTCCTTCATGAACTGAATGAGCTCACAGCCTTGGAAAACACTTTGTCCTAACAGTTTCTTCCTAAGGTCCCATGAGATGGAGGCTGCCCCTACTTCCTGTGACACTTTCACAAGTTAGAATGGTATATCAACAATAGGTACTGGGGGAGAGATCTCCACACAGGGTTGGTTTGGTCCATTTTGTCTACATTAAAATGTGAGAGGCTTATTCAGACACATCTCTTCATCCTGACCAGGTTGTTTGCCATGGAAAATGACTTTTGCTCTCTCAGGTCCTTCATAGCATTCTATATCTTCTTCAGGGATAATTTCTGCATGGATCTTTGAGATTCTCAGCAGGTGGAAGATACCCTATATTCCTGGATTGTAAGACCAACTCTATCCCTGCACTGCTGTAAAGTTAGATTGAGGGAACAGTGTATGGTTAATGTTAATATCATGTTCTATTTGCGTTAGGAATCATTCTGCTGGATGAATAACGGTATTGGGAACCTGAGATATTTACAAGAATATATAGATGAAATATAAGTATGGAAACAGAAATCTAGGGAAGACTTGAAGCCAAGTAGGACTTTGGGCCCTTGAGTAGCATACTTTGCTTTGAATTATATTCTGCACAGATGTCTCAGATAAATTGATATACAAAGAAATAGGATCGTATACACTAGATGATTGAATAAGATACAGAATATCCAATAAAAAAGGGATAGTCTGTAGGATTAGCAAGATAGTCAGTAGGTTTAGAAAGAAGAATGAGTATAGGATTTGTACCAAAAGTTCTTTACAAATAAGGTTTCGGGTAGAGAGTGAATGTAAATGTCAGCACATGTAAAGAGTCAGTCACAATGACGAATTGGGGAAAATATGTAGGAAAGCAGATATAAATAGAGACATTAGGAAGTCAGTAAAAGTATGAAGTCTGTAATTTGTTTAGACATTTTCAACGGTTTGAGTCTGAATATATAACCTTAGGCAGAAACTAATATGTTGTCACAAATTGGATTGACTTTTGAGAGCATTAGGTAACCAGGACATGGATGTTTTTATTAATGCATGCTCACTTTTTATTTAGGCTTTGGTAAAATCATAAGTGTGACCTTTGCATTTTGTGTCCAGAATATTATTGTGATAAAATGTATATGTAGATCAGGTGACTTGAGTATTTCTTCCACCATTTCTGTAGCAATATTTTGTAGATGTATAAATTACTATTGAGGGTACACATAGGTGTACCCTGTGTCTATGAATATGCAGATAATGCATGAATAAACCATACTGTGTGTAAATAATATAACTTGCTCTACTTTAAATAATGGATTGAATTGATATCTGAAAATATAAAAGAAATCTCATATTGATATACAATCATTCACTGCAACCAGTTATACATCTAATGGTAATATTATGGTTGTGGTTTATCCTGAAAGGTGTGTGAGTTTTGTTTCAAAAGTGATTATGGAAATCAAAAATAATGTGTTTGGAAAGAAGTCTCATGAAAAGAATAGTCAAGAAACCTGTAAGAATACATGTGTTCTCAAGAAGGAAGTGATTGAACATTATATATCATACTATATATAATGTGCATAAACTGCAGAAATAGTAATGTACCAATGTTGAATAAAAATGAACATCAAAATACACATCATGTCCCATAGGAATCTAATTGCATTGATGTTAATCTGGGTCAGTTACTGTAGAAATATTAGGATTTTTATGCACCATTCACTGAAGTTACTTTTCAGTACTAGGAAAAAAGTATGTATTTAAGTTGGATGAATATTTCTGAGAATAATCTTGTGAAAATTTGATTATAAATCCACATAAATCACAAAACATTATAAACACAAAAGTCACATGGACATTAAAATGTAGCAATATATATGCCAATTTAAATCCATCTTGAAATATATATCATCCACTGATCCAAAACTATTTATTTAATGAACTTGAATTTATGTATAATGTTGTTCAGCTAGGAAGCTCCCCCATAGATTGAATTTTCTGTTCCAAATCAGTGTTTAGGAGAAGTGATCTCCTAAACGTGTATGCAAATATGTGCTACACAAAAATCTTCCCACTCTCATCCAGAACAATGCCTTGATATTACCTTCGCCCAAGTAAGACACAGTTGGAGGACATGAGTTAGAAAATCTGTGAATACATATCTGGAATGTAAAATGGTCAGGAGTTCACAACCTTGCAGGTTGTCGAGGAGTTTCCAAAAGTAAAGGACAGGCTTGATAGACCCAACCTGATCTTTTATTAGAATTGGGAGCCATCTTGCCAGAAAGCCATGAAAAGATAATTTGGGCTTTACTATAAATTACTGCAAATTCTGAACCTGCTTGGAATGCCTGTCCGTGCCTGAACTCATCCATGCCTGGCTCTCTGACCAGATAACAGTGCTCTCTGAAACATTAGTGACACCTAATAAATATTGGCCTTCCCAGGCCAGACAACGACCCTCTCTGAGTCTCTAATGGTCCTCATAATTTCTGATGTTGGGGCCAGCAAAAAAAATGTAAACTACCATCAGTGTGATGCTTTCAAAGTTCTGTTATCTGTAACCCCCTTTTTGTGTAACTTTCTGGGCTATATAGCTGGGCTGTAGGAAAGGTGGTGTTGCTGTCTTGTTCCCGACATTTTTGGAGGGAGAGGCAGCCTGGCCAGTTTTAATAATAAGCCTGCCTTAATTTGATTTTAATTGGAGTCACTGGTCTTTTCTTGCATCCTATTCCAACATTTTGGAGTTCCCCAGTGAGATGACCCTGCCCGACCAGATCACAAGACCAGACTGCTGAAAATTCTGAAGCTGGCCTTCCCTCCAGGGCTACGGGCTGGGGAGCCACTCTAGGGGGTGCACAACTTGAGATGTTCCAAGGCCTTGGAGTGAGCCGTCGGTCTGGGGAGCACTGCAGTGAACCACCGCACTGAAACTATTAGCAAGTACCTGGTGGAGGAGGCCTCCATAGGTAAGTGGCACCTTGATAACCTCTTATATCTGGTTAAGGGAGATCTCTTCTAATGACAGAGAGGTGGCCTGGGGAGGCTCACATTCACTCCTGTCCAGGATAGTAATGAGAATCGTTCTGTCCTCTGTTCCGTTCTGTAGGGAATTCCTCTGGAAGGTTAGAGAGATGCCGAGGGACACGCATGCGCTCCTACCCCAGAGCTTTAGCAAGACGTTGAATTGCTCATCTGTTTTTCTGTTTTGGCACCGGGATTCTGTTTTGTTTTTTTTTTTTTTTTGTGTGTGTGTGTGTGTTTTGTTCTGTGTTCTATATGTTTTTTGTTTGTTTGTTTTTGTGCATTTTGTTTTGTGATTTCTGTGATAAAATCTTAAGGATATTGAACGTGAAAATGGGTAACAAAGCAAGTAAGCCTGACACCCCTTTGGACTGTGTTTTAAGGAACTGTGATGAACTTTACCACCATTTGTTAAGCAGAATGAGAGAAGGCCCTAGCTGGCTGCCTGGAGCACACCCAGTGCAGATGGTAATGCCTGCTGGGGAATGAAGAACTGAGTATCTCCCAGCATCTGCCGAAGCCCTGTTGCTTCAGGGAATTCCCTCCTTTGTTCCCTGCACTGCAAGGATAATGCCACCTCTGTCTTCTTAAAAAAAGAGAAAAACAAAAAGGGGACACTAAATGCAGTAAAGTCGCCATGGAGACACTTTATTTTATATTTCAGGTTGCTCCTCTGTGAAAACATTTGGTCCCCTTGTGGGGACATCTGTGGTGCCACTGGAGAAGGAGATTTTTCTCTTATTTGCTCTGTTTTAAAGGGTTCTGTCTGTCAGCCATTGTCTGGAGTTCATTTCTGTCTGTCTTGTGCCTTTTTCCTAGCCCTTTAAGACATGTTCAATAATGTGTTAATATTATAAATTGTTCCTTGGAAATGATCTTAGCTGAATGTGTGTCTAAATGATGATGTTTCATTGTACCAATCTGGTATCTGAATGGGTTTTTGAAGCATTCCACAATCTTGCAGTTAAAAGTCGGGTTTAGGTATTTGTTTAGTTCATGGTTTCAGATAATTCATGCCAGAGAACTTAAATACTTAGGATGGAAAACTAAAGAACTCTACTTCCAAGTTGGCAAGTAACTTCCCAATCATTCAGTCTTTTTTTCACCAATTTTAAATTAGGTAGCCTGGGAAAATGTCACTGTGTGTACCAGTGCATTAATTTGGACAAGGATACTAAATCATAGTATGATATCTGTTGACAAAACAACTTGTAAAGATATAAAATTTTGTGAATTGTATCTTAAACTTGTATCATAATTTTCAACATCCTAACATGAAAATTATGGTTAAAATACCTTAGGCCTAAGGTTTCTGCTCAGAATAGCCTTTTTTCCTTCTTCTTCCAGACCTCAGCCAGGACTTATTTTGAAATGCAAATGAAAGAATCCTGTAAGCTTAGTAGGAGACTTATTTGAGGCCTAAGAGAAAAAAAAGGTAAATTGTATGGTATTTACTAATTACTGGCCAGTCATTTTTCTAGGACTCATAATTTTTTCCTTAGGTTCTTTATTTATTTTTTGAGCTCATGATTTTGCTCCTACAGACCTAGGTTAATGTTTTTCTGATCAGTAATATCTTTGACCAACTGTGGAATTTTTAAATCATTGCAATGGAGATTTCACCTGTGAAAAGCTACAAGGCCTTCACTTTTATTATGTGTGCACAATTTGTTATGTGTTGTATGTCTATATATATATATATATATATATATATATATATATATATATATATATATATATATAAATCCATATATCATATATATGATACACAAATTAACATATATAAGGAGCACTCATATTAAAAAGAACTCATAAAAAAAATTTTAAAAAGTTTATCCAAAGATCTTTAATTCACGTGATTTAAATGTTTCAATTTAAAATGGGTAAACAGATAAATATAAATGTCTTTAAATTTAAGCTTACAAGTTTTTCTAGGTGTTCAAAAATCTAATAAACTATTAATGTCTACAAAAGGTCTAATATGCCTTTGTTCCAGGACTTTTCTTTCAATCAAAAAAATGGTTTACAGTGTTCAAAAAATTTGTCTAATATTTTCATAAATAAGTGAAGTAAATTTGATATGGGATTACTCATTCATGAGTACTTTTGTTTGATATCTGATTGATATACTAAGGTCTGTATAAGTTTGTACTAAATTCTGTATAAGATTGTAAAAATCAGTCATGTGTAAAAGAGACAAAAATTTCTTAAACATAAGTTTACCCATAACATTAAGTTTATTACGATTTAAATTTTCTAGAGCAAGCAACCATAAAAATTAAACAAATGTTTAAATAAGAACTGTTATTTTAGAGCACTGTACTGCCATTTCTTTAAAAGCTAAACTTGGTTAATGTAGAAACTTCAATGCAATTGTGATGCTATTAATGTGCTCATATTTTCCAGTTATACAACTCTATAAGGTAGAAACTTTAAAAAAGCATTATATCAAGCAGGTGTTCTGAAGTTGTATGGTAAATAAAATATATATTGGGGATTTATTTACCTGTTACCAATAATATATGTAAAGTTTTATGTTACTTTTTACATTGTGGAACAATTTAAATGTATTTTTAAGTTAATGAGACCCTAATCTATGTAAAGGTTAAAATCTTTCAGCCGTACTTTAATTCATGTTTTAAATGTGATATCATATGGTGTGAGCTAATGTTCATGTGACCTCAAACAATTTATGTAAACTTTGTAAAATGATATTTAAAAAAAGATCAGCTTGAGAACTAAAGCATTTAAGATTTATAAGGAGCCCTGCTTACCTGAGATAAGACTCTGTGTCCCATCTTACTACATGTGAGAATGACTACGAAAGCAGTAGGTCAGATTTTATTTCATTTAAAGTTATGTTCAATTTTTTTTTTCTGTCAAGATTACTAGGATCTCAAAAAGGTGATATAATATATAACTCACCAAAAAATTCAGGGTAGCTATTACATGAACTAAGTATTTTTACTCTTGTTAAAAAATTTTATTTTTTAATTTCTTTATAAGTGATCTAAAGATTCCCTGTTGGTGTTTTACAGAAGTGTTGCTTTAAGAACACAACATGGGTTAATTTAAGAAAATAAGTCATCAACTACAAGAGAGACAGAATAATAAGATCCCAATTAATAAAATATAAATAATTATAAACTTATAGACATTAAAGTGCAGTACTCTTAATATATGGCTGTTAAAATTTATTTGCTGGTTGTTTCAGATTAGGATTCAAAATTAAAGTTAAATGAAAAGGGCCAAAAAAAAAACAATATTTGACTCTTGCCCTTTGAGTCTGTCTGAATCCAGGGAACAGGGGACTTCTCTATGAGCTTTGCAACTCTGGGCCACATAACCTCCCGATCAGGGAGATTAATGAGACCACTGGAGAACAGAAAGCCAATTAGTGCATTTGCTACAAAGAGGAGAGTCATCAGGAAAGGGAGACATCCCTGATGCTTCTGAGGGAAGCCACATGGTCAAGCAAGACCTGAACCCACCTAGCTCAAATTGCACTAGCAGAACTGAGAAGCTGCTCTCAAGTTTCCCAAGGAATGACTCCCATAAAAGCTCAGCTGACTGCTAACAATAGATAGAAACAAAAGTCATTTGACTGCTTCATCTTAAACACTTAGCAAAGACAATTAAAACCAAAATACAGCCATTCCTGGGCATTTTAAATAATAATAATAATAATAATAATAATAATAATAATAATAATAATAATAATATTTTAAGGTATACACTTTATGTTAGCCTCCCAAAATAAGTAAAACTGTTGGCTACAAAGACTATCAAGAGGAGCTGCCAGAGGCAGAAGTTTTTAGTTTAAGGCCTACAGATATTCCTAACCTACAGGTAGGCTTGGTGTTTGCTAGTACGATTATCCAGCCCTGAGTAACAGAATTAAATGTTCTCTATTAGACACAGAGGTCATACTAGTGAAAGGATTTTGCAAAATCAGATGACATTAAATTATTAAACTGTATATTATGGGGAGGGACAACTGTAACACTAAAAGTTAAATATTAAGTTGACAGTCCTGATAATTGGGGATATTAAAGACTGGTGAGGGTACTTCATACAGTGACATGATCCAGCTACTGCAACATTTATTCAATACTCATGTTTTTTGTTTCTCTCATAGAAGAACCCATCCCCAGATGACTTTACAACCTGTTCTTCCTCAACAAGACTTCAAAAAGAACTGACTTCTAAAAGGCAACTCATATTCCTCAACTGACTTCAAAAAGGCAACTCATGTCTCTCACGCCATGCACACTCATGTCACCCTCTCTCAGCTGAGAAGAAGGCAAAATGAGAGACGACTCTCCACTTACACCAATGGAGCCCAAAATAAATAGACTATCAATATAAGTAATTAATTAAGTCAGGTAATATCAGGGAGACTGGTTTTCGGTGAGTTCTAAAAATTTGGAGACTGTTAACTGAGGGATTAAAATTTCCTCAGTGCTTTTCCACTAACCTATCAAGGATTACAAAGGGACACATAAGAAAAGGGGGGAATGATAGACCCAACCTTATCTTTTATTAAAATTGGGAGCCATCTTGCAACAAAGCCATGAAAAAATCATTTTGGCTTTACTGTAAATTACTGCAAATTCTGAACCTGCTTGGAATGACTGCCCGTGCCTTAAACTCACCCATGCATGGCTCTCTGACCAGATAGCAGCCCTCTCTGAAACTTTGTCACACCTCATAAATATTGGCCTTCTGTGGCCAGACAATGACCCTCTCTGAGGCTCTAATGGTCCTCATAAATTTTGATGTTGGGGCTAGCAAAAAAAAAAAAATGTAAACTCCCATTAGTGTGATGCTTGTCAGAGTTCTGTTTTCTGTTACCCCATTTTTGTGTAACTTTCTGGGCTGCAAACCTGGGCTGTAGTAAAGGTGGGGTTGCTCTCTTGCTCTCGCAATCTTTGGAGGGAGAGGCAGCCCAGCCAGTGGAAATAATAAGCTTACTTTAATTTGATTTTAACTGGAGTCAGTGTTCTTTTCTTACATCCTGGTCTAAGAGGTAAACACTCCACAAACATAGAGCTCTGCCGGCCTAAAGACTTCTTGAGAAACTGCCTCTGAGGTTGGGTACTTTAAATATATTTTGTTGTCAGAAGGTTTAGCTTCTTTTCTAGTGAGACCATCAAAGCTGGGTCTGCATCTATGTGAATGGAGAGCATGGTTTCTTATTTTCCAATGAACATGAGGCAGCAGTGCTGAATTCTCTCTTGGTAGGTAAACTGTGGCCACTGGGGGCTAAGTGTCTCCCCGTGTGGACTGTGAAGCCATTTGATCATCCTCCATTTTTGTGGTGTTTCTTGGTGCTGCACTGGGAGTTTGGTATTTGCTTCACGAAATACAAGGAGTTCAACTGGGACACAGTGCTGGAGGGAGTTCTTTCACGTGTGGTGGGTCAGGAACTGCAGGAGAATGCACCAGCCAGGCTTCTATTTCACACAGCTTTTTCCTTGACCAGACCAACCTGATTCTGAACATTGCCTTGAAACCTCTCCATATAATAAGATGCCTTTACATGTAAGGTTCTGCTGGATGCACCATGGCAGCCAAAAGGCATTTGGAAGTCAATTGGAAATCCACACGGCCCCACCTCAGATATTTTATCACACACCTGCACACCACTGCTCTGGGCCCACTACTCAGCATTCTCAACTTACTGGCATCTCTGTTCTTCACCATTATCATGAAATCCAGTCAATCAAGGCACTGTCTGGTACACTCATGATCAGCAACAGGAGATCCAAAGGTTCTCCAGTGCCACCTGGTCATGGGAGTTTCAAAAATTTCAGGGTATTTATCTAGCCACTTTTCAAGGATGAAGTTGGAGAAACTGTGGGTTTCAATTCATTCAGGAACCATTTAATGTTGAGGAACCTCATTTCAATGAATGCTCTGGAGAACTGTCAAAGGCAAGGCTTCCCAAAGAGTAGCCAAATAGTCACATGAAGCCCAGCCCATTGAGGTCTACAATGTGAGGTCCATGTGTGTTTTGACTCTCAACTATGCCTGTCAAGTCTTTCAGAATAAAATCATGTGATATCCTGGCTGAGATTCCAAGTGATCAGTCGAAAGCCACCCTTGGCCTAGATTTCAGTTTCCAATGGCGACTCTCATGCGTGGCCTTCTAAAATCGCAACAAAATTCATGACAATACTTCTCTGATGTCAGTTCCAGAACTCAGTCTCTAAGGTGAATCATACCAAAGTTCTAGCATTGGTGGATCCAGTCATTTCTTCCAACCACTACACAAATGAACACAATTAAAACCAAAACACTCCCACATGGTCCTCACCTTCTTCCATATAGACACTCATTATAACCTCTGGCTGGAGGTTTCCATGAGGGGCGCAGCACAAGACAGTATCCAAAACAAGCTCCCTTATCCCTTATTTGCTTAAAGTCAGCTGGGCCTGGACACCATTCCTGTGAACCAGGAGTGATAAAATAAGCCTGGCCTTAATACTGCTCTGCTTCTCCAATTTGAGGCCTACTGACTGTCAGGAATAGATTCTTAATGTGATTTAAAGTAATGAAAAAACCCAAGTTCATATGGGCTAGCCTCTGCAGGGATTTGAAGAACTCATTTGACCCAAAGGATCCCTAGTCTCATTTGATGGAGATCAGAAACCTATCAGAGTAAGGCAAGATACTTCATACACAATTACTGATATTTTTGCCATTTTGGTTTTGGAAGCACACATGGGATCTTTCTTTAGATCCATCAGGTGCTGAGAATCTAAGCCACTGCCTCACACAGGGCCAAGTGGCTGATTCAGACACATCCCTTTCCAAAGCAATTAAGCAAAGATACACAGGTGATGCCCATTCATTTCCATTTGAAAACAGTTTTCTTCAGGCTTCACAAATTGGTGGCCTGAGGCAGAGACCTTCCTGACTCTCAGAGCAACAGAAAAATAGGTAAGCAAAAGGCCCAAAGCAGGGTTTCTCTACTGAGACTTTCTTTGTCACACTGATATCTGAGTTTTCTGAGATGCTTGCTATTCCCTTCAGCTATCCAGTATATGGCAATGTCACAGAGCTTGGAGGTGGTACATATCTTGGACACAAAACCATGAGCCTACTCTGGAGAGTGGCCAGAATTCAGGAAGAAAACAGGAACTTCGGAAGATAGTAGGTGTTGCCCATCCCTAAAGCAACCTGCAGTCCACTCATAAATTGGGCAGGATGAATGTTGGCAAGCTTTCTACTAGACAGGACACATCCATTGATGCATTATCTTTTATAATGTCTACAACCACGGACACAGTGGGATACACAGGCATACAAACAATCACCTTGTCAAATGACTTACTATAAACAGTCCACTCCAAAACAAACAAACCGCCTTTCTTACCTATTCTCAGAACATGAGACTAAACCACAAAATCACAATCACACCCACAACGACACCTCCTTTATTCAAGTAGGTCTGTGACTAATTGGAATGTACTCTGAATGATGGGCCATACTATGTTTCCTTGAAATGGCCTGTCCTTCTCAGATCTGGTCACCTTGGCCAACACTGTGAAGTTTTCAGGAGCCAGTGGTGAGCCACTACCTGCTTTCTCAGGAAATTCCCCTTTTTAGAGCTCTCTTGTCTTTTGGCAATCCTCACATCAGTAGGTACCAAGGAAGACTTACTCTGTCCTTGGTTATTCCAAACAACTGAGCCCACTGGGTAAGAAACTAGGACTGACTCTGGGTGCCTGGCTTCCTGGATCCCAAGTTCAGAGAGATCCGTCATCAAGGAAGAGAGGTAGGTCACCTCATTCAGGAACTGAATGAGGTTACTGCCGTGGCAACCACTTTGTCCTAACAATTGCTTTCAAGGGTCCCATGAGATGGTGGCTGCCCCTACCTCCTGTGACACTTTCACAAGTTAGAATGGTATATCAACCATTGGCACCTGGGAACAGCTCTCCACACAGGCCTGGTTTGGTCCATCTTCTCTACATTAAGAAGAGAGAAGCTGTTTCAGACACAACCCTTCATCCTGACCAGGTTGTTTGCCATGGAGGATGACTTTTGCTCTCTTAGGTCCTCCATAGCTGCTTACAACTTCTCCAGGAATCATTTCTGCATGGACCTTTGAGTTTCTCAGCATGTGGAAGATCCCCTATATTCCTGTATTGTAAGAACAACTCTATCCCTGCTCTTCTGTAAGTTAAATTGACTGAACAGTGTATGGTTAGGTTAACTAACAGGTTCGATTTGGATTAGGAATCTTTTTGCGGGATGAATAATGGTATTGGGAAACTGCGATATTTACAAGAATATATAGGTGAATTATAAGTATGAAAACAGAAATCTAGCTAAGATTTGAAGCCCAAAAGGGCATTGGGCCCTTGATTGGGATACGTAGCTTTGAATTATGTTCTGCACTGATGTGTCAGGTAAATCGATATACAATGGCTTAGGTCAGTGTACCATGGATGATTAAATGTAGAAGAGAACTTCCAGTCAAAAGGGATAGTCGGTAGGATTTGGAAGATTCTCGGTAGGTTTAGAAAGAAGAGTGAGTATAGGATTTGGACCAAATGTTGTTTATCAATAGGGTTTCTGGTAGACAGTGAATGTTAATGTCAGCACAAGTGAAGAGACAGTCACAATGATGAACTGGGGAAAATAGTTAGGAAAGCTGATATCAATAGAGTCATTACAAAATCAGGCAAAGTATAAAGTGAGTGATAGGATTAGATATTTTCAACAGGGTTGAGTTTGAATATATAATCTTAGAAAGAAACAAATATGTAGTGACCAATAGGATTGACATTTGACAGCATTAGGCAACCTGGACATGGATGTTTAGTAATCCATGCTCACTTTTCATTTAGTCTTTGCTACAATCTTAAGTGTGACCTTTGCTTTTTTTGTCCAGAATATTACTGTGATAAAACGTATATGTAGATCAGGTGACATGACTATTTTTCCACCATTTCTGGCAGCAACATATTCAAGACGTATAAATTAGTAATGGGGGTAAAAAGAGGTGTACCCTTTGTCTGTGCATATAGAGATAATGCATGAATAGACCATACTGTGAATAAATAATATATCTGGTTCCGACTTTAAATAATGGATTGAAATTATATGTGAAAAAATACAAGAAATCTTATATTGACATACAAACATTCATTCCAACCAGTTATATATCTAATGGCCACATTAAGGTTATGGTTTATCATGAAGGGTGTGTAAGTTTTGCTTCAAAAGTGATTATGGAAATATAAAATAATGTGTTTGGAAAGAAGTCTCATGAAAAGACCAGTCAAGAAACCTGGAGGAATACATGTTTTATGAAGCAGGAAGTGATTGTGAAACAAATGCGTATAAATTTGTGAACTTGTGGATGAAATATATATATCCTATGATTTGTAAAAATTGAAGAAATAGTAATGTACAAGTGTTGAATGAAAATAAACGTCAGAATACACATCATGTCCCATACGAATCTACTTGATTGATGTTAATCTGGGTTAGTTACTGTACAAATATTAGGATTTGTAAGCACCATTTACTGAAGTTAGTTTTCAGAACTATGAAACAAATGTGTATTTCAGGAGGATGAATATTTCTGAGAATAATTTTTGAAAAGTTTATTATAAATCCACATTTTTGAACATGAATGAATTTAGGGAGTGTATTTAAGATACATACATTTCATATTTTAAAAATCAGGACAGTATATATATATATATATATATATATATATATATATATATTCATAATTATATATATGTGTATATACATATATATGTGTATATATATATATATATATATATATATATATATATATATATATACACACACACACACACAAAACACACACACAGACATTAAAATGTAGGAATATATACGCCAATCGAAGTTCATCATAAAATATATAGCATCCACCGATGCAAAAATATTTATTTTACTGAACAAGGATTTATGTATAATGTTGTTCTACTAGGAAGCTCACCCATAGTTTGAATTTTCAGTTCCAACAGTGTTTAGAGGAGTGATCTCTTCTCACAACTTGTATCTGCCAAGTCAGTCACCTCACAAAAATGAACGTGTGATACCAGGTAGGATTCTATAAAGCATATAAAAATACATGTGCTGAATAGGCTACAGAGAAAGGCAGACAGGCATTTACATATTTGTTAACTTTAACAACACATGGAGAACTATTTCAATTAAAAATTGACTAGATTTATAACACCTACCATTTATCATGAAAAAGGCAAGTCCTACTATACCCCACGCCTCCTCTGAACTGCTTGTATTTCTATTCTGTGTGGGTTGTTTTTCTCCATCATTTGGATTAGTAGACAGAGTATAGTAGGGTATGGGTTATTGTCAGGGATTCAGTATTTTCAATGGTATATAGGAAAATGAATCCAATGTGTATAAAAATATATGCTACACAATTATCTTCCCACTCTCATCCAGAACAATGCCTTTACATTACCTTCACCTCAAGTAAGACACAATTAGGGTAGAAGAGTTTGAAAATCCGTGAATGCATATCTGGGGTGGAAACAGTACTAAGAAACAAATACGTATTTCAGGTGGATGAATATTTCTGAGAATAATCTTGTGAAAAGTTGATTATAAATCCACAACATAAATATGAATGAATTTAGGAAGTGTGTAATAAGACACATATTTCATATTTTGAATACTCCTGAGAGTGTATCTATATATATATTTATATACACACACAGAGACAGACATTAAAAATTGCAATATATATGCCAAACGAAATTCACCATGAAATGTATATCATCCACAGATCCAAATATATTCATTTTACTGAACATGGAATTATGTATAATGTTGTTCAACTAGGAAGCTCACTCACATTTGAATTACCAGTTCAAGCAGCGTTTAGGAGGAGTGATCTCTTCTTCCAATTTGTATCTGCCAAGTCAGCCACCTCACAAGAATGTACGTGTGGTACCAGGTAGGATTCTATATGTGCATATAAAAATACGTGTGCTGAATAGGCTACAGAGAAAGGGGGACAGGAATTCACTTATTTGTTAACTTTAAAAACGCATGGAGAACTATTTCAACAAATAATTGACTAGATTTATAACTGCTACACTATACCATGCAAAAGGCAACACCAACTATAAAACATACCTAATCTAAACTGCTTGTATTTCTATTATGTTTGTGTTATTTTTCTCCATCATATTAGGATTAGTAGTCAGAGTCTAATAGGGTATATGTTAGTTTCAGGGATTCAGCATTTCTAATGGAAAATAGGAAATTGAATCCAATGTGTATGCAAATATGTGCTACACAAAAATCTTCCCACTTTCATCCAGAACAATGCCTTGACATTACATTCTCCTCAAGTAAGACACAATTAGAGGATAAGAGTTAGAAAATCTGTGAATATATATCTGGAATGGAAAATACTCTGGAGTTTACAACTTTGGAGGTGGTAGAGAAGATTCTAAAAGTAAGGGACAGTGTAAACATTCCACAAACATGTAGCTCTGCTGGCCTAAATACTTTTTGAGAAACTGCCTCTAAGAGTGGGCACTTGAAGTATTTGATGTTCTGAGGAGATTTAGTTCCTTTGTAGAGTAACCATGAAAGCTGGGTCTGCATCTATGTTACTTGGAGGACATGGTTTCTTATTATCCAATGAACATGAGGCAGCAGTGGTGAATTCTCTCTTTGTAGGTAAACTACGGACACTGGGGTCTAAGTGTCTTTCAGTGTGGACTGTGAAGCCAATTGGTCATTCTCCACTTTTCGTGGTGTTTCTCGCTGCTGCACTGGGAGTTTGGTATTTGCTTCAAAAAATACAAGGAGTTAAAATGGGACAGAGTGGTGGAGGGAGTTCTTTAAGGTGTGGTGAGTCAGGGTCTTCAGGAGAATGCACCAACCAAGGTTCTATCCCATGTAGATTGCCCCCTTGAAAATAGCAACATGATTCTGAACATTGCAGTGAATCCTCTCCATATAACAAGATGCCTTTACATATATGGGTCTGCTGGCTGCACCATGTCAGTCACAAGCCATTTGGAAGCCAATGGCTGATCCACATGGCCGCAACACAGATGTTTTATCACACAATTGCATACCACTGCTCTAGGCCCACTACTCACCAGGCTCCAACTTACTGGCATATCTGTTCTAAACCATTTTCATGAAACAAAGTCAATCAAGGCAGTGTCTGGTATACTCAGGATCAGAAACAGGACATCCAAAGTATTTCCAGTGCCAGCTGATCATGAAAATATCAAAAATTTCATGGTAATTTTCTAGCCATTTTTCACGGATGAAGTTTGAGGCTCTGAGGGATTCAATTAATTCAGGAACCATTAAATGGTGAAGAAGCTAATTTCAATGAAAGCTCTGGAGCACTCTCACAGGCAAGGTTTCCCTAAGGGTGGCCAAAATGTCACATGAAGCCAGGCCCATTGAGATCTACAATATGAGGTCCATGTGTGTTTTAAACTCAAATATGGCTGCCAAGTCTTTAAGAAAAATTGTATGTTATATCCGGGCTGAAATTCCCAATGTTCTGTGGAAGTCCAACCTGGGCCTAGATCTCAGGTTCCAAGGGCGACTCTCATGTGTGGCCTCCTAAAATCCCAACACAATTCATGGCAATACTTCTCTGAGGTCAGTTAAAGAACTCAGTCTGTAAGGGGAATCACACCAGAGTTCAAGCCCAGTGGAACAGTCATCTCTTCCAACCGCCACACAAATGACCACAATTAAAACCAAAACACTCCCACATGGTCCTCATCTTTTTCCATATAGACACTCCTTATAACGTCTGGCTGGAGTTTTCAATGAGGTCCACAGCCCAAGTCAGTGTCCAAATTAAGGTCCTGTTCCCCTCATTTGTCTAACATCAAGGTGGCCTGGACACACTTCCTGTAAACCAGGAATGATCAAATAGGCCTGCCATTAATACTGCTTGGCTTTTTCAATTTGAGGCCTTCTGACTCTGTGGTTTAGATTCTTTATGTGAATTTGAGTCATGAGAAAATCCAAGCCCCTCTGCAGAGATTTGAAGAACTCATTTGGCCCAAAGGATTCCTATTCTCACTTGATGGAAGTCAGGATCCTAACAGAGGAAGGTAAAAGAATTCATTCACAATGAGTGAATATTTGCCATTTTGGTTTTGGATGCACACATGTGATCTTTCTTTTGATCCATCAGGTGCTGAGAATCTAAGCCACAGCCTCACACAGGGCCAAGAGGATGATTCAGACACATCTTTTTCCAAAGCAATTAAGCAAAGAGACACAGGTGATGCCCTTCATTTCCATTTGAAAAATGTTTTCCTCAGGCTTCCCAAAGGGGTGGCCAGAGGCAAAGACATCCTGAGATTCAAGGCAACAGAACAATAGGTTAGCAAAAGGCCCAAAGCAGGGTTTCACCACTGAGACTTTCCTGGTCACACTGATATCTGAGTTTTCTGAGATGCTGGCCATTCCCTTCAGATATCCAGTACATGGTCATGTGACAGAGATTGGAGGTGGTACATATCTTGGACACAAACCCAAGAGCCTATTCTGAAGAGTTGTCAGAATTCAGAAAGAAAACAGGGACTTAATAAGGTAGTAGGTGTTGCCTATTGATATGGAAACCACACTCCATTCATTAATTGGGCAGGATGAATGCTGGGAAGCTTTCTACTAGAGGGGACACATGCATTGATGCATTCTCTTTTCTAATGTATACAACCACGGACACAGTGGGATACACAGACATAGAAACACTCACCTTGTAAAACGACTTACTAGAAACAGTTCACTGCAAACCAAAGAAACCTCCTTTCCTACCTATTCTCAGAACAGAGACAAAACCACACACCCACACTCAAAAAGACACCTCCTTCCCCCAAGTAGGGCTGTGATTATCTGGAGTGTACTCTGACAGGTTTGCCATACTATGTTCCCCGGTAATGTTCTGTCCTGTCTCAGATCTGGTCTCCTTGTACAACTCTGTAAAGCAGTCAGGAGCCAGCGGTGAGCCACTACCTGCTTAGTCAGGAAAGGCCCGTGTTCATATCTTTCCTGGCATTTGGCCATCCTCACATCAGTCAGTACCAAGAAGACTGACTCTGTCCTTGGTGATTCCAAACAAATGAGACCACTTGGACTGGGACTGGGACTGGCTCTGGTGCTTGGTTTCCTTGGTCCCAAGTTCAGAAAGTTCCATCAACAAGGAAGTGAGGTAGGTCACTTCCTTTAAGAACTGAATGAGGTCACTGCCTTGGCAACCACTTTGTCCTAACAGTTGCTTCCAAGGGTCCCATGAGATGGAGGCTGCCCCTACTTCCTTTGGCACTTTCACAAATTAGAATGGTATATCAACCTTAGGCACCCGAGAACAGCTCTCCACACAAGCCTGGTTTGGTCCATCTTCTCTACAGTAAGAAGATAGAGGCTGATTCAGACAAAACCCTTCATCCTGACCAGGTTGTTTGCCATGGAAAATGACTTTTTGTCTCTCAGGTCCTTCATTGCTGCCTACATCTTCTCCAGGGATCATTTCTGCATGGACCTTTGAGGTTCTTAACAGGTAGAGCATCCCCTACATTCCTGTATTGTAAGAACAATCTGTCTCTGCTCTTCTGTAAAGTTAGATTGAGTGAACAGTGTATGGTTAGGGTTAATTTCATGTTCGATTTGGGTTAGGAATCATTCTGCTGGATTAATAATGGTATTGGGAACCTGTGATATTTATAAGAATATCGAGGTTAAATATATGTATGAAAACAGAAATTAAAGTAAGATTTGAATCCCAGAAGGGCATTGGGCAATTGATTGGGATATTTAGCTTTGAATTACTATCTGCACACATGTCTCAAATAAATCGATATATAATGGCAGAGGAACTTGAACCTTGGATGATTGAATGCTGAAGAGAACATCCAGTCAAAAGGGATTGTCGGTAGGATTAAGAAGATAGTCGCAGTTATTAATATGGTATTATGTAAAAATGTGGATGTGTAACCGATGTGATTCTGCAACTTGTATTTGGGGTAAAAATGGGAGCTGATAACCCATTTGAATCAAATGTATGGAAGATGATATGCCATGAGCTTTGTAATGTTTTGAACAACCAATAAAAAAAATTTTTAAAAAAAAGAAGATAGTCGTTATGTTTAGCAAGTAGAGTTAGTATAGGATATGTAACAAAAGTTCTTTAGCAATTTTTTTCGGGCAGTGAGTGAATATAAATGTCAGCACATATGAAGAAATCAGACACAATGATGAACTGGGGAAAATTTGTAGAAAAGCAGATATCAATAGAGACATTAGGAAATCAGGCAAAGTATAAAGTGAGTGATAGAATAAGACATTTTCAACAGGGTTGAGATTGAATATCTAATCTTAGGAAGAAACAAATATGTAGGTCACCAATAGGATTGACATTTGAGAGCATTAGGCAACATGGACATGGATATTGTTAGTAATCCATGTTCACTTTACATTTAGGCTTTGGTACAATCCTAAGTGGGACCTTTGCATTTTGTTTCCAGAATATTACTGTGATAAAATGTATATGTAGATCAGATGACATGATTTTTTCTTCCACCATTTCTAGGAGCAGTATTTTGAAAACGTATAAATTAGCATTGGGGGTAAAAAGAGGTGTACCCTGTTTTTATGAATATACAGATAATGCATGAATAGACCTTAATTTCAATAAATAATACAACTTGTTCCACTTTAAATAATGGATTGAATTGATATCTGAAAATATATAAGAAATCTTATATTGATATGCAATCATTCATGACAACCAGTTATACACCTAATGTTAAATAGGATTAGTAGTACGATTTATCATGAAGTTTGTGTGAGTTTTGCTTCAAATGTGATTATGGAAATCGAAAATAATGTGTTTGGAAAGAATTCTCATGAAAATGCCAGTCAAGGAACACCGAGGAATTCATGAGTTCTGAAGCAGGAAGTGATTGAAATTGAAAAAAATGACTATAAATTTGCTTACTTGTGGATGAAATATTATAATATGATGTGAATAAACTGAAGAAATAGTAATGTACCAGTGCTGAATAAAAATGAACATCAAAATACACATCATGTCCCACAGGAATCTTCTCGCATTGATGTTAAACTGTGTCAGTTACTGTAGAAATATTAGGATTTCTTTGCACCATTCACCAAAGTTAGTTTTCTTTTTTTTAATTTTTATTTATGCTTGTTCAAAACATTACATAGTTCTTGATATATCATATTCCACACTGTGATTCAAGTGGGTTATGAACTCCCATTTTTACCCCATAAACAGATTGCAGAATCATATCAGTTACACATCCATTGATTTACATATTGCCATACTAGTGTCTGTCGTATTCTGCTGCCTTTCCTAACCTCTACTATCCCCCTCCCCTTACCTCCCCTCTCCTCTTCTCTCTCTACCTCTTTACTGTAATTCATTTCTCCCCCTTGTATAATTTTTTCCTTTCCCTCACCTCCTCTTGTATGTAATTTTGTATAACCCTGAGGGTCTCCTTTTATTTCCATGCAATTTCCGTTCTCTCTCCCTTTCCCTTCCTCCTCTCATCCCTGTTTAATGTTAATTTTCTTCTCACTCTATTCGTCCCTACTCTGTTCTTAGTTAATCTCTTTATATCAAAAAGACATTTGGCATTTGGTTTTAGGGATTGGCTAGCTTCACTTAGCATAATCTGCTCTAATGCCATCCATTTCTCTGTAAAAATTTTGTCATTTTTTAATGCAGAGTAATACTCCATTGTGTATAAATGCCTCATTTTTTATCCATTCATCTATGGAAGTGCATCTAGGTTGGTTCCACAGTCTTGCTATTGTAAATTGTGCTGCTATGAACATCAATGTAGCAGTGTCCCTGTAGCATTTTTTTAGGTCTTTAGGGAATAGACTGAGAAGGGGAATACCTGGGTCAAATGGTGGTTCCATTCCCACCTCTACAAGAAATCTCCATACTGCTTTCCAATTTGGCTGCACCAATTTGCAGCCCCACCAGCAATGTACAAGTGTACCCTTTTCTCCACATCCTCGCCAGCACTTGTTGTTGTTTGAGTTCATAATAAATATCTGGAATGGAAAATGCTCAGGAGTTCACAACCTTGAAGGTGGTAGAGGAGTTTCCAAAAGTAAGGGACAGGGTAAATACCACAAACATGGAGCTGTGTCGGCCTTAAGACTTCTTGAGAAAATGCCTCTGAGGTTGGGCACTTGAAATATATGTTGGTGTCAGGAGCTTTAGCTTCCTTTGTAGTGAGACCATCAAAGCTGAGTCTGCATCTATGTGACCTGGACGACATGTTTTTTTTTATTTTCCTATGAACACGAGGCAGCAGTACTGAATTCTCTCTTTGTAGGCAAACTGGGGCTACTGGGGGCTAAGTGTCTCCCCATGTGTACTGTGAAGCCATTTGATCATCCTTCACATTTAATCATGTTATTTGATGCTGCACTGAAAGTTTGGTATTTACTTTACGAAATAAAGGAGTTTAACTGTGATACAGTGCTGCAGGGAGTTCTGTCACGTGTGGTGGTCAGGATCGGCAGGAGAATGTACCAAGAAGGCTTCTATCACACATAGTTGCCCCCTTGACCATAGCAACATGATTCTGAACATTGCCCTGAAACCTCTCCATACAACAAGATGCCTTTACATCCAAAGGTCTGGTAGCTGCACCATGTCAGTCACAAACCATTTATAAGCCAATGGCAGATCCACGTGGCCCCACCACAGATGTTTTTTCACACACCTACACTCTACTGCTCTTGGCCCACTACTCAGCAGGCTCCAACTTACTGGCATATCTTTTCTACACCATTATCATGAAACTCAGTCAAACCAGGCACTGTCTTGTATACTCATGATAAGCAACAGGACATCAAATGGTTTTCCAGTGCCAGCTGGTCATGGAAATTTCAAAAATTTCATGGTATTTTCTAGCCATTTTTCAAGGATGAAGTTGGAGTTACTGTGGGTTTCAATTCATTCAGGAACCATTAAATATTGAGGAATCTCATTTCAATGGAAGCTCTAGAGAACTCTCACAGGCAAGTCTTCTGAAAGAGTGGCCCAAGGTCACATAAAGCCAGCCACATTGAGGTCTACAATGTGAGGTCCATGGGTGTTTTGACTCTCAACTATTGCTGCCAAGTCTTTCAGAATATAATCAAGTGATATCCTCGCTGAGATTCCCAGTGCTCTGTGGAAAGCCACCCTGGGCCTAGATCTCAGTTTCCAAGGGTGACTCTCATGCGTGGCCTCCGAAAATTCCAACACAATTCATAGCAATACTTCTCTAAGATCAGTTTCAGAACTCAGTCTCCAAGGGGAATCCCACAAGAGTTGAAACACAGGTGGACGCAGTCATCTTTTCCCACCGCCACACAAATGACAACAATGAAAACCAAAACACTCTCACATGGCCCTCATGTTCTTCCATATAGACACTAATCATAACCTCTGGCTAGAAGTTTCCATGAGGGGCGCAGACCAAGACACTGTCCAAAATAAGCTCCCTTTCCCCTCATTTGCCGAAAGTCAGGGTGGCCTACACACCCTTCCTGTGAACCAGAACTGATCAAATAGGCATGGCGTTAATACTGTTCTGCTTTTCCAATTTGAGGCCTACTGACTGTCAGGTATAGATTCTTTATGTGATTTGGAGTCATCAGAAAACCCAAGCACTTCTGCAGGGGTTCAAAGAACTCTTTTGAACTAAAGGATCCTGATTCTTACTTGATGAAGGTCAGGAATCTAATAGAGGAAGGCAAGAGACTCATTTGCCATTTCTGTTTTGAATGCACACATGGAATCTATCTTTTGATGCATCAGGTGCTGAGAATCTAAGCCACAACCTCACACAGAACCAAGAGGCTGATTCAGACACATCCTTTTACAAAGCAATTAAGCAAAGAGCCACAGGTGATGCCCATTCATTTTCATTTGAAAACTGTTTTCTTCAGGCTTCACAAAGGGGTGGCCAGAGGCAAAGACCTTCCTGACATTTAGGGCAACAGAAGAACAGGTAAGCAAAAGACACAAAGCAGGGTTTCTCCACTGAGACTTTCCTGGTCACACTGATATCTGAGTTTTCTGAGATGCTCCCCATTCACTTCAGCTATCAAGTACATGGCCATGTCACAGAGCTTGGAGGTGGTATATATCTTGGACACAAAACCATGAGCCTATTCTGGAGAGTGGCCAGAATTCAGGAAGAAAACAGGATCTTAGGAAGATAGAAGGTTTTGCCCATCCAGAAGGCAAGCCGCAGTCCATTAATCAATTGGGCAGCATGAATGCTGGGAAGCTTTCTACTAGACAGGACACATCAATTAATTCATTCTCTTTTATAATGTCTACAACCACAGACACAGTGGGATACACAGACATAGAAACACTTACATGTCAAACGACTTACTAGAAACAGTCCAATCCAAACCAAACAAACCACATTTCCTACCTATTTTCAGAACATGTGACAAAACCACAAAACCACAACCACTCCCACAAAGGCACCTCCTTCCCCCAAGTAGGTCTGTGACTATCCAGAGTGTCCTCTGACTGGTGGGCCATAAAATGTTCTCCCGAAATGTCCTGTCCTGACTCAGATCTGGTCTCTTTGGCCAACTTTGTGAAGTTGTCAGGAGCCAGCGGTGAGCCACTACCTGCTTTCTCAGAAAAGGTCCCTCTTCAGAGCTCTTCTGGCCTTTGGCCATCCTCACATAGGTAGGTACCAAGAAAGACTGACCCTGTCCTTGGTAAAACTGAACAAGTGAGCCCACTGGGACTGGGACTGGGACTGGCTCTGGGTACCTGTCTTCATGGATCCCAAGTTCAGAGAATTCCTTCACCAAGGAAGTGACGTAGGTCACTTCCTTCAGGAACTGAATTAGGTTACTGCCTTGTCAACCAATTTGTCCTAACAGTTGCTTCCAAAGTCCAATGAGTTGGAGGCTGCCCCTTCTTCCAGTGAAACTTTCACAAGTTTGCATGGTATATCAACCATAGGCACCCAAAAAAAGCTCTCCAGATAGGCCTGGTTTGGTCCATCTTCTATACATTAAGAAAAGAAATGTTGATTCAGACACATCCCTTCATGCTAACCAGGTTGTTGTCATGGAAGATGACTTTTGCTCTCTGACGTCATTCATAGCTGCCTACATTTAATCCAGGGATCAATTCTTTAATGACCTTGGAGGTTCTCAGCAAGTGGAAGATCCCCTAATTTCTGTATTGAAAGACCAACTCTGTCCCTGCTCTTCAGTAAAGTTAGATTGAGAGAACAGTGTATGGTCAGGGTTAATAACATGTTCCATTTAGGTTAGGAATCATTCTGCGGGATGAATTATGGTATTGGGAACGTGCGATATTTATAAGAATATAAGTGAAATATAAGTATGAAAACAGACATCTAGGTAATATTTGAAGCCCAGAATTGCATTGGACCCTTGGCTGGGATTCTTAGCTTTGAATTATATTCTGCACAGATGTCTCAGATAAATCAATATACAATGGCATAATTCCTTGTACCTTGGTTGATTGAATGTTGAAGAGAACATCCAGTCAAAAAGAAATAATTTGTAGGATTAGTAAGATTGTTGGTAGGTTTTGAAAGAAGAGTGAGTATAAGATTTGGATGAAAAGATCTTTAGCAATAGGGTTTCGGATAGAGAGTGAATGTAATTGTCAGCACATGTGGAGAGTCTGTCAAAAGGATGAACTGGGGAAAAAATTAGGAATGCAGATATCAATTGACATTAGGATATCAGGCAAAGTATAAAGTGAGTGATAGAATTATACATTTTCAACAGGCTTGAGTTTGAATATATAATCTTAGGAAGAAACAAACATGTAGTCACCAATAGGATGAACTTTTGAGAGCATTAGGCAATATGGACATGGATGTTTTCCGTAATCCATGCTCACTTTTCATTTAGGCTTTGGTACAAACATAAGTTTGACCTCTTCTTTCTGTGTGCAGAATATTACTGTGGTAAAATGTATATGTAGATCAGGTGACATGAGTATTTCTTCCACCATTTCTGGGAGCAATATTTTGAAGACGTATCAATTATTTTTGGAGGTAAAAATGGTGTACACTGTGTCTATAATTATAGAGATAATGCATGAATAGACCATACTGTAAAGAAATATTATAACTGGTTCTAACTTTAAATAATGGATTGAATTGATATCTGAAAATATACAGAAAATCTTACATTGATATACAATCCTTCATTCCAACCAGTAATATATATAATGGTTATATCAGCATTATGGTTTTTCATGAAGAATGTGTGAGTTTTGCTTCAAAAGTGATTATGGAAATCGGAAATAATGTGTTTGGAAAGAAGTCTCATGAAAAGACCAGTCAAGAAACCTGGAGGAATACATGTGTTTTGAAGCAGAAAGTGATTGAAAGTGAAACAAATGCCTATAAATTTGTGAACTTGTGGATCAAATATATATACTATGATGTGCGTAAACTGAAGAAATAGTAATGTACCACTGTTACATAAAAATGAACGTCAAAATACACATCATGTCCTCTCCCACAGGAATCTACTTGCATTGATGTTAAACTGGGTCAGTTATTGTAGAAATATTAGGATAATGCCGCAGTCTTGCTGGGCACAATCAGCAGCCACTTGTCAAAAGAAACTAACTTTATTTTTAGAACCACACATGCCAAACAAAACAGCCTCTCAGGAAAAACCTTCAGAGCCCCAACTGCCACCACTGGCTTCCCAAAACCTCTCCCTCCCACAGGAGCCTCTCTCCGCCTCCCACAATACTCCTGCTCTTGAGGGCGATTGGCTGGGTCATATGGGTGGAGTCAAAAAAAGTCCCCCAATGAGCAGTTTTGTGGTCTGAAAGGGCAGGGAAAGAGCCCATTGAGCATCACCGCAGAGGAGCCAATCAGCTAGGTGTTGCTGGGGCCGCTGTGAGCCAATCATCAGCCGGCAGCTGGAAGTTTGCTGGCAGCAGGAATTTTGCTGGGGCCCCTTCGGCTGTGGCTCTCAACATCTTCGCCTCTCTGTTAAAACAACACGCATGTGGCTTAGGGACCGTGCCTGCCTTAGGTTGTCCAATAGTACATATGGTGTTTACCCGTTAAGTTGGTACCATTGCAATTGGATCTTACCCGTCACTGACTACCCGTCCAGTATAGAGCCACACCTGTGGAGAGGTCTTTGTACCAGCGGGGGTGGGTGAGGTTCTTTGCCTCACCTCTGTTGGCCCCCCAAATTTTAGCTGGACGATCATGACACGCAGAAGGGATGAAGATACACCAAGCCAATTGATGGCTCCTTTTGGAAAAATTGTACCACCGATGACATCATCAGCAAATATACCCCAACACCACCACAAGTCGCTGCACCAACAGATAGTTCACAATGCATTTAGGTGAGTTCACAATGTGTCCAGGCAAGTTCTGCAAGCAGTACAGGGATGGCTATTGCAGAAGCTGTAGATTGGTATTATCTTTGATTTCACCTGCACTGGGATGAAGATAGGAACTCTGGCAATAATGTCTAAAGAAAAAAATTATGTAATATTCCAGAAGGCACTAAAACCAAAAAAAAAAATATGTAACATTCCAGAAGGCACATCAAAAACCAAAATGGCCCAAAAAGCAGTCATTGAGGATGAAGTCTCTCACTTTCCTCTGTAAGGTTCCTGACCTCCATAAAATGAGAATAGGGATTTATTGAGTCAAATGAGTTCTTCAAAACCCTGCAGAGTGTAGCCAATGGCTTATTGGGTTTTTTCATTACTCCAATTCACATCAAGAATCTATACTCCACAGACAGTAGGCCTCAAATTGGAGAAGCAGAGCAGTATTAAAGTCAGGGTTATTTGATCACTCATGGTTCACAGAATGGGTGTCCAGGCCACCCTGACTTTAGCCAAATGAGAGGAAAGGGAGATTATTTTGGACACTGTCTTGGGCTGTGCCCCTCAAGGAAACGTCAAGCCAGAGGTTATGATGAGTGTCTATATGGAAGAAGATGAGGGCCATTTGGGAGTGTTTTGGTTTTCATTGTGGTCATTTATGTGGCAGTCGGAAAAGATGACTGGGTCCACCAGGGCTTGAACTCTGGTGTGATTCCTCTTAGAGACTGAGTTCTGGAACTGACCTCAGAGAAGTATTGCCATGATTTGTGTTGGGATTTTAGGCGGCCACCCATGAAAGTCGCCCTTTGAAACTGAGATCTAGGCCCGGGGTGGCTTTCCACAGAGCACTGGGAATCTCAGACAGAATATCATATGATGTTATTTTGAAATACTTGCCAGACATAGTTGAGAGTCAAAACACACATGGACCTCACATTGTAGACCTCAATTGGCCTGGCTTCATGTGACTATTTGGCCACTCTTTGGAAAGCCTTGCCTGTGAGAGTTCTCCAGAACTTTCATTGAAATGAGCTTCCTCAACATTGAATGATTCCTGAAAGAATTGAAACCCACAATGCCTCCAACTTCATCCTTGTAAAATGGCTAGATAAATACCATGAAATTTTTGAAATTCGCATGATGAGGTGGCACTGGAGAACCTTTGATGTCCTGTTACTGATCATTAGTGTACCAGACAGTGCCTTGATTGATTGGGTATAATGAAAGTGGTGTAGAACAGAGATGCCGGTTAGATGGAGACTGCGGAGTAGTTGGCCCAGAGTTGTGGTGTGCAGGTGTGTGATAAAATATTTATGGTGGTGCCATGTGGATCTGCCATTGACTTCCAAATGGCTTTTAGCTAACATGGTGCACCCAGCAGACCCTTATATGCAAAGGCATCTTGTTATATGGAGAGGTTTCAGGGAAATGTTCAGAATCAGGTTGCTATGGTCAAGGGGACAAGCTATGTGGGATAGAAGCCGGGTTAGTGCGTTCTCCTGGAGACTCTGACCCAGCACATGTCACAGAACTCCCTCCAACACTGTGTCCCAGTTGAACTCCTTGTATTTCTTGAAGCAAATACCAAACTCCCAGTTCAGCACCAAGAAACACCATGAAAATTGGAGGATGACTAAATCTCTTCACAGTCCACATGGTTAGACACTTTGGCCCTCTGGCCTCTGTTTACCTACAAAGAGAGAATTCAGCACTGCTGCCTCAGGTTCATTGGAAAATAAGAAACCATGTTCTCCAGGTCACATAGATTCAGACCCAGCTTTGATGGTTTCACTACAAATGAAGACAAAGCTCCTGACAACAATATATATTTCAAGTGCCACACCTCAGAGGCAGATTCTCCAGAAGTCTTTTTTCCAGCAGAGCTCCATGGTTGTGGAGTGTTTACCCAATCCCTTACTTCTGGAAACTCCTCTACCTGCTCCCAGGTTGAGAACTCCTGAGAATTTTCCATTCCAGATATGTATTCACAGATTTTCTAACTCTTCTTCTCTAATTGTGTCTCACTTGGGGCAAAGGTAATGTCAAGGCATTGTTCTAGGTGAGAGTGGGAAGATTATTGTGTAGCACATATTTGCATACACATTGGATACATTATCCTATTTTCCATTTGCAATACTGAATTTCTGACACTAACCCATACCCTACTAGACTCTGACTACTATCCTAAAATGATGGAGAAAAAGAAACCTAACAGAATAGAAATACAGGCCTTTTGTAGGAGGCATGGTGTATACTTGGATTTTCCTTCTCCTTTATCAAGGATATGTGTTATAAATCTAGTCAACTTTTCATTGTAATATTTCTCCATGAGTTTTCAAAGTTAACACATATGTAAATTCCTGTCTCCTTTGCTCTTTAGCCTCTTTAGAACATGTATATTTTTATGCATATATAGACTCCTACCTGGTAACACACGTAAATTCTTGTGATCTCACTAACTTTGGAATATACAAATTATGAGAATAGATCACTTCCCCTAAATACTGATGGAACTGAAAATTCAAACTATGGGTGAGCTTCCTAGTGAACAACATCATTCATAAATCCATGTTCAGTAAAATGAATATTTTTAGATATGTGGATGATATATATTTCATGATAAATTTCGATTGGCATATATATTGTTACATTTTATTGTTGTGTGTGTGTGTATGTATATATATATATATATATATATATATATATATATATATATATATATATACCAGATTTTCCAGATTTTCCAAAATATGAAATATATGTGTCTTATTATACACTCCCTAAATTCATTCAAGTTCATGTATGCGATTTAAAATCAACATTTTACATGATTATCATCAGTCTGGCTGGGCACAATTCAGGAGCCAATTGTCAAAAGAAACAAACTTTATTTTTAGAACCACACAAGCCAAACAAAACAGCTTCTCAGGAAAAACCCTCAGAGCCCAACTGCCACCACAGTCTTCCCACAAGCCTCTCCCTCAACCACAAGCCTCCTCCTTTTGAGGCCGATTGGATGGGTCACATGGGCGGAGACAAAAAAGTCCACCAATGAGCAGCTCCGTTGTCTGAAAGGGCAGGGAAACATCCCATTGAGCATCACCACAGAGGAGCCAATCAGCTAGATGTTGCTGGGGCCCCTGTCAGCCAATCATCCACTGGCAGTCTGAAAGGGCGGGGAAACAGCTCAATGAGCATCTGCAATGAGCATCACCGCAGAGGAGCCAATCAACTAGATGTTGCTGGGGCCGCTGTGGAGCCAATCATCAGCCGGCAGCTGGAAGTTTGCTGGCAGCTGGAGGTTTCCTGGGGCCCCTTTGGCTGTGGCTCTCAACATCTCCCCCTCTCTGTTTAAACAACGAGCATGTGGCTTAGGGACCATGCCTGCCTTAGGTTGTGCAGTAGTACATATGGTATTTACTGGAGACCCTTGGCTGTGGCTATCAACAGGATTTGTATGTACCATTCACTGAAGTTAGTTTTCAGTACTAGGAAACAAATATGTATTTCAGGTGGATAAATATTTCTGAGAAAAATCTTGTGAAAAGTTGATTATAAATCCACATACTTGAACATAAATGAATTTAGGGAGTGTAAATAAGATACATATATTTCATATTTTGAAAAATCTGGAGAGTGTGTGTGTGTGTGTGTGTGTATACACACACAGACACATACAGATATTAAAATGTAGCAACATATATGCAAATCTAAATTCACTATGAAATATACATCAATCACAGATCCAAAAATATTCAATTTTCTCAACAGGGATTTATGTATAATGTTTTTCAACTAGGAAGCTCACCCATTATTTGAATTATCAGTTCCAACAGCGTTTAGGAGGAGTGATGTCTTCTCACAAATTGTATCTCCCAAGTCAGTCACCTCACAAGAATGTAGGTGTGACACCAGGTAGGATTTGATATGTGCATATAAAAATACATGTGCTGAATAGGCTACAGACAAAGGGAGACAGGAATTCACATATTTGTTAACTTTAAAAACACATGGAGATCTATTTCAATTAAAAATAGACTGGATTTATAACACCTGACATTTATCATGCAAAAGGCAAGATCAATTATACACCATGCCTCCTCTGAACTGCTTGTATTTCAATTCTGTTTGTGTTACTTTTCTGCATCATATTAGAATTAGTAGTCAGAGTCTAGTAGGGTATGGGTTCATGTCAGGGATTCAGTATTTCGAATGGAAAATTGGAAAATGAATCCAATGTGTATGCAAATACGTGCTACACACAAAAAAATTCCCACTCTCATTCAGAACAATGGCTTGAAATAACCACGCCCCATGTAAGAAACAATTAGAGGAGAAGAGTTAGAAAATCTGTGAATACATACGTAGAATGGAAAATGCTCAGTAGTTCACAACCTTTGAGGTGGAAGAGACGTTTCCAAACCTTAGGGACAGGGTAAAACTCCACAAACATGGATCTCTGCTGGCCTAAACACTTCTGGAGATACTGACAATAAGGTTGGGTACTTGAAATATATGTTGTTTTCAGAAGCTTTAGCTTCCTTTGTAGTGAGACCATCAAACTTGGGTCTGCATTTTTGTGACCTGGAGGACATGAATTCTTATTGTCCAATGAACATGAGGCAGCAGTGCTGAATTCACTCTTTGTAACTAAACTGTGGCCAATGGGGGATAAGTGTCTCCCCGTCTGGACTTTGAAATCATTTGGTCATCCTCCACTTTTCGTGGTGTTTCTTGCTGCTGCAGTGGGTGTTTTGTATTTGGTTCATGACATACAAGGAGTTAAACTGGGACACAATGCTGGAGGGAGTCCTGTAACGTATGGTGTGTCAGGGTCTGCAGGAGAATGCACCAACCAGGCTTCTATCCCCCATTGCTTGCCCCCTTTACCATAGGAACTTGATTCTGAACATTGCCCTGAAAACTCTCCATGTAACATGATGCCTTTACATACAAAGTTCTGCTGGCTGCACCATGTCAGACACAAGCCATTTGGAAGCCAATGTAAGATCCACATGACCCCACCACAGATGTATTGTCACACACCTGCACACAACTGCTCTAGGCCTGCCATAAATACTGCTCTGCTTCTCCAATTTGAGGCCTACTTACTGTCAGGTATAGATTCTTTATGTGATTTGGCATCATGAGACAACCCAAGCAGTTCTGCAGGACTTTGAAGAACTCATTTGATCCAAAGGATCCCTATTCTCACTTGATGGAGGTCAGGAACCAAACAGAAGAAGGCAAGAGACTTCATCCACAATGAGAGATTTTTTGCCATTTTGGTTTTGGATGCACACATGGGATCTTCTTTAGATCTATCAGGAGCTGAGAATCTTAGCCACAGCCTCAAACAGGGCCTAGTGTCTGACTAAGACACATCCCTTTCCAGAGCAATTAAGCAAAGAGCCACAGGTGATGCCCATTCATTTCCATTTGAAAACTGTTTCTTCACGCTTCACAAAGGGGTGGCCTGAGGCAAAGACCTTCCTGACATTCAAGGCAACAGAAACATAGATAAGCAAATGGAGCCAAGCAGGGTTTCTCCACTGAGACTTTACTGGTCACACTGATATCTGAGTTTTCTGAGATGTTCCCATTCCCTTCAGCTATCAAGGACATGGCCATGTCACAGAGTTTGGAGGTGGTACATATCTTGGACAATAAACCATGATACTATTCTGGAGAGTGGCCAGAATTCAGGAAGAAAACAGCAACTTAGGAAGTTAGTAGGTGTTTCCCATCCATAAGGCAAGCAACAGTCCATTAATCAATTGTGCAGGATGAATGCTGTGAATCTTTCTACTAGACAGGACACCTCCATTGATGCATTCTCGTTTCTAATGTCTAAAACCACGGACACAGTGGCTACACAGACATAGAAACACTCGCCTTGTCTATAGACTTACTAGAAACAGTCGAATCCAAACCAAACCAACCACCTTTCCTACCTATTCTCAGAACATGAAACAAAACTGCAAACTCACACCCACAACCAAAAAGGCACCTCCTTCCCAAAAATAGGTCTTTAACTATCTGGAGTGTCCTCTGACTGGTGGGCCATACTATGTTCCACTCGAAATGGCCTGTCTGGTCTCAGATCTTGTCTCCTTGGCCAACTCTGTTATTCTGTGAGGAGCCTGCTGTTAGCCACAACCTGCTGTCTCAAGAAAGGCCCCTCTTCAGTGCTCTACTGGCATTTGGCCATCCTCACATCAGTAGGTACCAAGAAGGTCTGACTCTGTACTTGGTAAATCCAAACATGTGAGCCCACTGGGACTGGGACTGGGACTGGCTCTTGGTGCCTGGCTTCTTGCATCCCAATTTCAGAGAGTTCCATCACCAAGGAAATGAGATATGTCACTTTCTTTGCAACTGAATGAGGTCACTGCCTTGGCAACAACTTTGTCCTAACACTTGCTTCCAATGGTTCCATGAGTTGGAGGGTGCCCCTACTTCCTGTGACAATTTGACTAGTTAGAATGGTATATCAAAATAGACACCACGGAACAGCTCTACACGCAGGCCTGGTTAGGTTCATCTTCTCTACATTAAGAAGAGAGAGTCTGATGCATACACATCCCTTCATCCTGTCCAGGTTGTTTGCCATGGAAGATGGCTTTTGCTCATGCAGGTCCTTCATAGCTGCCTACATCTTCTCCAGGGATCATTTCTGCATCGAACTTTGAGGTTCTCAGCAGTTGGAAGATTACCTACATCCCTAATTGAAAGAATAGCCCTGTCCCTGCTCTTTTGTAATGTTAGATTGAGGCAACAGTGTATGGTTAGGCTTAATAACACGTTCGATTTGGGTAAGGAATCATTCTGCGGGATGAATAAGGTTATTGGGAACCTGCAATATATAGAAATATAGTGGTTAAATATAAGTATGAAAACAGAAATCTAGGTAAGATTTGAAGCTCAGAAGTGCATTTGGCAATAGATTGGGACACGTAGCTTTGAATTATGTTCTGCATACATGTTTCAGAAAAATCGATATACAATGGCATAGGACCTTGTACCTCAGATGATTGAATGTAGTAGAGTACATCCACTCAAAAAGGGATAGTCGATAGGATCAGGAAGATAGTCAGTATGTTTCGGAAGAAGATAGAGTATAGGATTTGGACCAAAGTTCATTAGCAATAGGGTTTCGGTTAGAGAGTGAATGTCAATGTCAGCACATGTGAAGGGTCAGTCACAATGTTGAACTGGAAAAAATATGTAGGAAAGTAGATATCAATAGAGACATTAGGAAATCAGGCAAAGTATAAAGTGAGTGAAAAAACTAGACATTTCCAACAGTTTTGAGGTTGAATATATAATCTTAGGAAGAAACAAAAATGTGGTCACCAATAGGATTGACATTTGAGAGCATTAGGCAACCTGGATATGGATGTTTTTAGTAATCCATGTTCAGTTTCCATTTAGGCTTTGGTACAATCATACGTGTGACTTTTGCATTTTGTGTCCAGAATATTACTATGATAACATGCATATGTAGATCAGGTGACATGAGTATTTCTTCCACCATTTCTGGGAGCAATATTTAGAAGACTAATAAATTAGTATTGGGGGTACTAAGAGGTGTACCCTGTGTCTATGAATATAGAGATAATGCATGAATAGACAATATAGTGAATAAATAATATAACTGGTTCCACTTTAAATAATGGAATAAACTGATATAAGAGAATATATAAAAAATACTATATTGTTATAAAATCATTCATTCCAACCAGTTATACATCTAATGGTGATATTATAGTTATGGTTTATCATTAAGTGAGTGTCAGTTTTGCTTCAAAAGTGATAAAAGAAATCAAAAATAATATATTTCGAAAGAAGTCTCATTATAAGACCAGTCAAAAACCTGGAAGAATCCATGTGTTCTGAAGCAAGAAGTGATTGAAAGTGAAACAAATGCCTATAAGTTTGCTAACTTGTGGATGAAATATATATCCTATGATGTGCATAAATTGAAGAAATAGTAATGTACCAGTGTTGAATTAAAATGAATTTCAAAATACACATCATGTCACATAGGAATGTACTTGCATTGATGTTAAACTGGGTCAGTTACTGTAGAAGTATTAGTATTTGTATGCAACATTAACTGAAGTTAGTTTTCAGTACTGGAAACAATATGTATTTCAGGTGGATGAATATTTCTGAGAATGATCTTGTGAAAAGTTGATTATAAATCCATATTCATGAACATGAATGAATTTAGGGAGTGTATATAAGACACATATATTTCATATTTTGAAAAATCTGGAGAGTGTGTATATATATATATATATATATATATATATATATATATATATATATACAAAAAAACATACACAGACAATAAATTAGCAATCAAATTTATCATGAAATGTATATCCTCCACAGATGCAAAATTATTTCTTTTAGAACATGTATTTATGTATAATGTTGTTCTTCTAGGAAACACCCCCCTAGGTTAAATTTTCAGTTCCAACAGAGTTTAACAGGAGTGATCACTTCTCACAAATTGTATTTGCCAAATTAGCCACCTCACAAAATGTAGGTGTGATACCAGGTAGTGTTCTATATGTACATTTAAAAATACATGTGCTGAATAGGCTACAGAGAAAGGGAGATAGGTATTCACATATTTGTTAACATTAAAAACACATGGAGAACTATTTCAATTAAAAATTGACTAGATTTATAACACCTACAATTAATCATGCAAAAAACAAGTCCAACTATACACTATGATTCCTCTGAACTGCTTGTATTCCTATTCTGTTTGTGTTATTTTTCTCCATCATATTAGGAGTAGTAGTCAGAGTCTATTAGGGTATGCGTTAGTGTCAAGGATTCAGTATTTCGAATGGAAATATGGAAAATGACTCTAATTGGTATGCAAATATGTGCTACACAAAAATGTTCACACTCTCATCCAGAAGATTGCCTTGACATTACCTTAGTTCCAAGTAAGATACAATTAGAGGAGAAAAGTTAGAAAATCTGTAAATACATATCAGGAATAAAAAATGCTCAGGAGTTCACAAACTTGTAGGTGGTAGAGGAGTTTCCAAAAGTAAGGGACAGGGTAAACACTCCACAAACATTGAGCTCTGCTTGTGTAAAGACTTCTTGAGAAACTCTCTGAGGTTGGGCTCTTAAAATACATGTTGTTGTCACGAGCTTTAGCTTCCTTTGTTGTGTGACCATCAAATCTGGGTGTGCAAATATGTGACCTGAAGGACATTGTTTCTAATTTTCCAATGAAAATGAGGCAGCAGTGCTGAATACTCTTTTTGTAGTTAAACTATGGCCACTGGGGTGTAAGTGTCTCCCCGGGTTGACTGTGAAGCCATTTGGTCATGCTCCAATTTTCGTGGTGTTACTCCTTGGTGCACTGGGAGTTTGGTATTTGCTTCATGAAATACAAGGAGTTCAACTGGGACACAGTGCTGGAGGGAGTTCTGTCACGTGTGGAGGGACACAGTCTGCATGAGAATGCACCAACCAGGATTCTGTCCCACATAGGTTGCCCCTTTGTCCATAGCAACCTGATTCTGAACATTGCCCAGAAACCTATCCATATAACAAGATGCCTTTACATATAAGGGTCTGCTGGCTGTACCCTGTCAGTCACAAGGCAATTGGAAGCCAATGGCAGATCCACATGCCCCAACACACATGTTTTATCACACACCTTCACACCACTGCTCTAGGCCCACTAATGAACAGGCTCCAACATACTGTCATCACTGTTCTACACAATTTTCATGAAACCCAGTCAGTCAAGGCACTGTGAGATACACTCATGATCAGCAACAGGACATCCAAAAGTTTTCCAGTGCCACCTGGTCATGGGAATTTCAAAAGTTTCATGGTATTTATCAAGCCATTTTTTGAGGATAAATTTGGAGGCTCTGTGGGTTTCAATTCATTCAGGAACCATTAAATGTTGAAGAAGCTCATTTCAATGAAAGATCTTGAGAACACTCACAGGCAAGTCTTCTCAAAGAGTGGCCAAAAGGTCACATGAAGTCAGGCCTATTGAGGTCTACAATGTGAGGTCCATGTGTGTTTTGACTCTCAACTGTGGCTTTAAAGAATTTCAGAATAAAATCATGTGATATCCAGGCTGAGATTCCCAGTGCTCTGGGCAAAGCCACCCTGCACCTAGATCTCCCTGCACCACAATTAATACCTGAGATCTAGGTTGCATGGCCTAGTAAAATCCAAACACAATTCATGACAATACTTCTCTGATGTCACTTCAAGAATTCCGTCTCTAAGGAGAATCATACCAGAGTTCAAGCCCAGGTGGACCCAGTCATCTGTTCCAAGAGCCAAACAAATTACCACAATTCAAAACAAAATGCTCCCACATGCCCCTTATCTTCTTCAATTTGAGGCCAAATGACTGTGGGGTTTAGATTCTTTATGTAAATTGGATTCATGTGAAAACCCAAGCACCTATGGGCTAAACTCTGCAGGGCTTTAAAGAACTCATTTGACCCAAAGGATCCCTATTTTCACTTGATGGATGTCAGGGCCATTAGAGAGGAAGGTGAGAGTCTTCATCCACAATAACTGCTCTTTTGGCCATTTTGGTTTTGGATGCACCCATGGGATCTTTCTTTAGATCCATCAGGTGCTGAGAATCTAAGCCACAGCCTCACACAGGGCCAAGAGGCTGATTCAGACACATCTCTTTCCAAAGCAATTAAGCAAAGAGCAAAACACACACAGACATTATAAAGTGGCAATATATATGCCAATTGAAATTCATGATGAAATATATATCGTCCACAGATCCAAAAATATTAATTTTACTGAACATGGATTTATGAATAATGTTGCTCAACTAGAAAGGTTACCCTTAGGCTGAATTTTATGATCCAATAGCGTTTAGGAGGAGTGATCTCTTGTCATAATTTGTATCTGCCATGTCAGCCACCTCACAAGAATGTATATGTGATACCTTGTAGGATTCAATATGTTTATATAAAAATACATGTGATGAATAGGCTACAGAGAAAAGGATACAGGAATTCACATATTTATTAACTTTAAAAACACAAGGAGAACTATTTCAATTAAAAATTAACTAGATTTATAACACCCACCCTACATAATGCAAAAGGCAAGTCCAACTATACACCATGCCTCTTCTGAACTGCTTGTATTTCTATTGTGTTTGTATGCACTGTGGGTTTCAAGAACCATTAAATGTTGAGGAAGCTCATTTCAATGAAACTCTGGAGAACTCTCATAGGCAAGGCTTCCCAAAGAGTGGCCAAAAGGTTAGATATAGCCAGGCCCATTGAGGTCTACAATGTGAGGTCCATGTGTGTTTTGACTCTCAACTATGGCTACCAAGTCTTTAAGAATAAAATCATGGGATATCTTTGCTGAAATTCCCAGTGCTCTGTGGAAAGCCACCCTCGGCCTTGATCTTAGTTTCCAAGGGCGACTCTCATGCTTGACCTCTTAAAATATCACCACAATTCATGGCAATACTTCTCTGAGTTCAGTTCCAGAAGTCAGTCTCTAAGGGGAATCACACAAGAATTCAAGCCCAGGTGGACCCAGTCATCTCTTCCAACCGTCACACAAATGACCACAATTAATACCAAAACACTCTCACATGGCCCTCCTCTTCTTCTATAAAGGCACTCATCATAACATCTGGCTGGAGGTTTCCATGAGGGGCACAGCCCAAGACAGTGTCCCAAATAAGCTCCCTTTCCACTCATTTGCCTAAATTCAGGGTGGCTTGGACACCCTTCTTGTGCACCAGGAGTGATCTGAAAGGGTAAAATAAATTGAAATTAAAGTGTAAAAGTTGAAGTGTAAAAGACCGGGTTTTGTAAAGTTTCTAAGCTGCAAGACCTGAGTTAAAATGTAAAGGACCAGGTATTGTTAAGTTCCTATGCTACATGCAAAACCTGAAATTCCTGTAGCTTGTAGTACAATTCCGGACTGCCCAGTAAATATTCCCCCTGACCGCCTGGTTGTTTAATAACCTAGGACCCTGTGTGGCCTGGCACATAGGCATCGCAAGGCCTAAACCAATCTGTTTGAATGTGTACCTCGCTTTAGAACTCACCTATCACTCCCGCCTGACCTGTTCCTGCCAATGAATGAACTAATCATGTTTAGGAATTGTTGTTTGATTTTTCTGCGGTGTATGTTGATTTCTTAAAGGAGACTGTGATATATGTAAAGTCCCGCCCTCCCCAAAAAGTGTACTTAAGCACTGCTCAACCCCTGCTCGGGGCTCTGGGCTGCTCTCCCTTCTTGAGTGAGCACGTAGCCACAGCATGCTGGACCCCTCTGGAGGTAAGTAAGGCGCTTCTTTTCATTTTTCCTTGTGATCACTCAGAGCTTTTTGTTCAGGTTCCATTTTTCCGTTTTTGGTTTGGGTTGGCAGAGTGGCTTCCAGTGGAGAACGTAAGTTCCCCCTGTCAGTGGTGGACAAACGTGTCCTAAAGCCACAGGCCATGTCCTTGCAAGGGATGCCTTGGAGGACTCAGGGAGTGACGGATGTGCTCTCATTAGGTGAGGAGGGACGAATGAGCCCACATTAGGTGACTCTGCTGGCAACCCATCATATCTTGCTGACTACTTTTTTCTCTCAGGTTGAATTCACTGTCTGTCTTTGTGGTCTAACCCATCAGGTTTTGCCAGTTACTAGGTTCTAATCTTTACTTCTGAACTCGTGTTAAATGTTAACTGTGTGTACATGTTTGTGTCACGTTTGTATTGTCCTTGTCTCTGTTTGAGAAACTCTCATTATGGGACAAAGCCATTCCATGCCTCTGTCCTTGAAGCCATTCCTGGTCCCTGCCTCCAATCCGACCCCTTCACCCAGGATCCTATCACTCAAACCTTCTACTCCTCCCCCTCTTCCCTCCATTCTCTCTGAGTCACAAGATTGTAGATCTTGGGGTTGTGAACAAACGGGAGCTGCATGATGGTCTTTGTGTGTCATTTTATCTGTGCTTCTGTTAAATGTGATGGCATTGTTTGGTCCGATGCAGAGTCCCGAGTTCCAACCTGCATTACATATGTGGAAGTTACTTTAGCTAAATTTTAAACTAATGCTTCTCCTGTGAGGGACCAAAAGTCAATAGAACCGCCAGTTTTTCTGTTCTCACCTTTTCACCTCTCTTAGCTGTGCTTCAAAGAACTTTGATAAACTTTACTCCCCTTTGTTAAGCAAGATTACGGAAGCAGTGATTTCTTTTCTTCCCGTAGTTGGATTGAGCATGCCCACTGCAGAGGGAAATGTCTGGGGTCTAAGAACTTTGATATCTCACTTAAACTTTTCTCAAAACCCTGTCCTCATTATTAAATTTGCATTAATTGGCTTTGGGATGGGAACCAAGCCTTCAGTCATAAATTTTGACACCCCAGAGGGGACTTTAAATAAACCCCACTCTGCCCTCTTGGGGAAGCCTAGCACTCAAAACAACTGAAGCAGAGAATGAAATTTTTGGGAGCTGACTACTGCAATGTTGGGAGACATAGAATATGCCTGGTGCCTGGGGTCAAAGCAAACCAGAGGAACTAATCCTGTAAGTAAATGGTGAGGCTAAGGGACTCCTAGCAGCTGCCAGATCCATTTTGCTGTGGGGAACTCCCTTATTCCTTACGTGCACTTTAAGGATTTCTCCACCTCTGTTTACTTAACAAAAGGGACAATGAATGCATTAATATGTTGATATTATAGATTGTTTCTTGGGGATGATCTAGGGTGAATGTGTATCTAGAAATGATTTTTTTATTTTAACCATCTGGTATCTAAATGGGTTTCTAAAGCATTGCACAATCTTACAGTTAAAAGTTGGGTTTAAACAATTGTTTAGTTTGATTTCAGGTAGTTCATGCTAGGAAACTTAAATACTTAGGGTAAAAAAAAAAAATAAAGAGTTTTAATTTTGAACTAGACAGCCTGAAAAAATTTCACTAGATATATCAGTGCATTAACTTGGGAAGAGATAATAAATTATGATATGGTATCTATTCCCATCAGTGTGTAAGATTTTAAAAAATGGTACTAAATTAAAACGTTGGTCTGGCTTATTGAAATGACATTAATTAGCAACAGTCTTGGAAATTTTTAAAGCTTAATTTCGGATACACATGGTAGCATGTGGTTCTTTTTAAAAATTTTTCAGCCAATTTAATTTAACTTAATACTATTAGAAACTTCATAACAAAGAAAGGGGCTTAATGATCCTATAGAAACTTCTTCTGATGGTGGCATTAATATTATCAAAAAATGATCCTATTTTCAGTTTTGTGTGAGCAAGTTTTTCTAGTGTAGAAAAATCTAAAGAAATAAAATTTTGAGAATTACATCTTAAACTTGCATCAAAATTTTCAACATCCAAACCTGGAAATTATGACTTATAGATAAATGCCTTAGGCGTGAGGTTTCTTCTCAGAATTCCAGTCTTTCCAGTTTTCCAGACCTCAGCCAGGACTTACTTTGATATGCAAATAAAAGAAGCCTGCAGCACTCAGCAGGAGACAGATAAAAAGAGTAAATGTGTCTTTTTACCTGAACTCAAACTAGACCTAACCAAAAAAGTATATAATATGGTATTTACTAATTACTGGCCAGTCATCATTTTTAGGACTCTTGCTTTTCTTAGATTCTGTAATTTTTTTTTTTTTGAGCTCATGATCTTGATTCTGCTGATGGGTTAATGTTTTCTGATCAGTTCTATTTTTGATCGACTCTGGAGTTTTCAGCATTGCAATGGAGATTTCACCTGAAAAAAGCTACAAGGCCTTTACTATTGTGTTATGTGTTACATTTGTGTTACGTGTTGTATGTTGGTATGTCTGTATGTGTGTATGTCCATATATCATGCAGGGATATGACAATTGACAGATGAGGAGCACTCATGAAAAATTTAAAAATGTATCCAAATGTCTTTGATTCACGTGATTCATATGTTTTAATTCAAATTGGGTAAACAGATAAAAATAAAGATGTCTTTAAAATTAGGCCAATAAGTTTTCTAGGTTTTCAAAAAGGCCCTAATAAAATGTAGATGTCTATAAAATAATCTGCTTAAATTCAGAAATTGAAAAGCATTGTATTGAAATGTGAACAGAAAGAGGTTAGTAGATGGAAAAGAGAAACTAAAAGGTTCTAGATATAGATATAATAGAGGAAAAACGTGTTTCTGGATAAGAGAGTCTATATGATTAAGTAATTAAAAGGGTTTAAGTAAATAATAAAAAAAAGGTGTGTGTAACTTGGTTATATGTGTAAGTTTTGAGCAAGTAATCTTAAAAAATTAAACAGCTGGTAAAACAAGTACTGTTTTTATAAAATTGTGCCATGTTATTTCTTTAAAATCTAAACTTGTTTAATACAAAAACATCAATGTAATTGTGGTGTTAATGTGTTCATATCTTCCAGGTATACAAGTCTGTAAGGTAGAAGCTTGCAAAGACCATTGTATCAAGCTGGTGTTCTAAGGTTGTATGGTAATTCTAGGCTTAAAAGAAAAACATGTTGGAGTGTTGGAGATTTATGTATATCATTTGTGTTCTATAATTGGACTTGTTATCAATAAGATATGTACAGTTCCATGTTACTTTTTACACTGAGATACAATCTAAAAGTATTTTTAACTTAATGAGAGCCAAATCTGTGAAGGTTTTATTGTAAACTCAAAGGTAATGCCCATTCATTTCCATGTGAAAACTGTTTTCTTCAGGCTTCACAAAGGGGTGGCCTGAGACAAAGACTTTCCTGATATTCAGGGCAACATAACAATAGGTAATCAAAAGGCCCAAAGCAGGGTTTCTCCACTGAGACTTTACTGGCTACACTGATATCTGAGTTTTCTGAGATGCTTGCCATTCCTTTCAGCTACCAGTACATGGCCATGTCACAGAGCTTGGAAGTGGTACATATATTTGACACAAAATCATGAGCCTATTCTGGAGAGTGGCCAGAATTCAGGAAGAAAACAGGAACGTAGGAAGATAGTTGGTGTTGCCCATTGATAAGGCAAGCCACACTCCATTCATAAATTGTGCCGGATGAATGCTGGGAAGTTTTCTCCTTGAGAGGATACACCCATTGAGGCATTATCTTTTCTAATGTCTACAACCACGAAAACAGTGGGATACACAGACCTAAAAACACTCGCCTTGTCAAAGGACTAACTAGAAACAGTCCACTCCAAACCAAACACACCCCCTTTCCTAACTATTCTCAGAACAAAAGAAAAAACCACAAACCCACACCCACAACCACAAAGGCACCTCCTTCCCCCAAGTGGGTCTGGACTATCCAGAGTGTCCTCTGACTGGAGGGCCATACTATGTTCCCCAGAAATGGTCTGTCCTGTCTCAGATCTGGACTCCTTGGTCAACTCTGTGAAGTTGTCAGGAGCCAGCAGTGAGCCTCTACCTGTTTTCTCCGGAAGGGCCCCTCTTCAGAATTTTTCTGGAATTTGGCCATTCTCACATAAGTAGGTACCACAAAAGACTGACTCTGTCCTTGGAAAATCCAAACAAGTGAGAACACTGGAACTGGTGCTGGGACTGGGCCTGGGTGCCTAGATTCCTGGAACCCAAATTTGGAGAGTTCCATCAACAAGGATGTGAGGTGAGGTCACTTCCTTTAGTAACTGAATGAGGTCACTGCCTTGGCAAACAATTTGTCCTAACATTTGCTTCCTAAGGTCTCATAACATGGAGGATGTCCCTACTTCCTGTGACACTTTCACAAGTTAGAATGGTAAAGAAACAATAGTCACCTGGGAACAGCTCTCCACACAGGCCTCTCCTCTACATTAAGAAGAGAGAATCTGATTCAGACACAACCCTTCATCCTGACCAGGCTGTCTGCCATGGAAGATGCCTTTTGCTCTCTCAGATCCTTCATAGCTGCCTACATCTTCTCCAGGGTTCATTTCTGCATGGAACTTTGAAGTTTTCAGCAGGTGGAAGATCCCCTGCATTCCTGTATTGTAAGACCAAATCTGTCCCTGCTTTTCTGAATACTTAGATTGAGGGAACAGTGTATGGTTAGGGTTAACAATATGTTCAATTAAAACCAAAATCCTCCCACATGGCCCTCATATTCTTCCATGTAGACATTCATCATAACCTCTGGCTGGAGGTTTCCATAAGGGGCGCAGCCCAAGACAGTGTCCAAAATAAGTTCCCTTTCCCCTCATTTTCCTAAAGTCAGGGTTTCCTGGACACCCTTCCTGTAAACCAGGATTGATCAAATAGGCCTGCCAGTAATACTGCTCTGTTTCTTCATTTTGAAGCCTACTGACTGTGAGGTATAGATTCTTTATGTGATTTGGAGTCATGTGAGAACCCAAGCACTGCTTCAGGGCTTTGAAGAACTCATTTGTCTCAAAGGATCCCTATACTTACTTGATGGAGGTCAGGAATCTAACAGAGGAAGCAAGAGACTTCATCCACAATGACTGATCTTTTTGCCATTTTGGTTTTGGATGCACACATGGGATCTTTCTTTAGATCCATCAGGTGCTGAAAATCAAAGCCACAGCCTCTCTCAGAGCCGAAAGGATGATTCAGACACATCCCTTTCCAAAGCAATTAAGCAAAGAGCCACAGGTGATGCTCATTCATTTCCAATTGAAAGCACTTTTCTTCAGGCTTCACAAACTGGTGGCCTGAGGAAAAGACCTTCCTGACATTCAGGTCAACAGAACAGTAGGTAAGCAAAAGGCACAAAGCAGGGTTTCTCTACTGAGACTTTACTGGTCACACTGATATCCGAGGTTTCAGAGATGCTCCCAATTCCCTTCATCTATCCAGTACATGGCCATGTCACAGAACTCGACGGAGGTCCATATCTTGGACAAAAAAAACATGAGCCTATTCTGGAGAGTGGCCAGAATTCAGGAAGAAAACAGGAACTAAGGAAAGAAGTAGGTGTTGTCCATATAAGGCAAGCCACAGTCCATTCATAAATTGGGAAGGATGTGTGCTGAGATGCTTTCTACTAGACAGGACACATCCATTGATGCATTCACTTTTCTAATATCTACAACCACGGAAAAAGTGGGATACACAAACATAGAAACACTCGCCAAGTCAAATGACTTACTAAAAACAGTCCACTCCAAACCAAACATACTGCCTTTCCTACCTATTCTCAGAACATGATAAAAAACCACAAATTCACACCCACACCCACAAAGGCACCTCCTTCCCCCAAGTAGGTCTGTGACTATCCAGAGTGTCCTCAGACTGATGGGCCTTACTCTGCTCCCTCGTAATGGACTGTCCTGTCTCAGATCAGGTCTCCTTTACCAACTCTGTAAAGTTTTCAGCATCAATCAGTGAGTCACTACCTGCTTTCTCAGGAAAGGCCCCTCTTCAGAACTTTCCTGGCATTTAGCCATCCACACATCAGTATGTACCAAAGAGACTGACTCTGTCCTTGGTAAATCCAAACAAGTGAACCCACTGGGACTGGGACTGGGACTGGCTCTGAGTGCCTGGCTTCCTGGATCCCAAGTTCAGAGAGTTCCATCACCAAGGAAGTGAGGTAGGTCACTACCTTCAGGAACTGAATGAGGTCACTACCTTGGTAACCACTTTATCCTAACATTTGCTTCCAAGGGTCCCACGAGAGAGAGGCTTCCCCTACTTCCTGTGTCACATTCACAAGATAGAATGGTATATCAACCATAGGCACATGTTAACAGCTCTCCACACAGACCTGGTTTGGTCCATCTTCTCTACTTTAAGAAAAGAGAGGCTTATTTAGACACATCGCTTCATCCTGACCAGGTATTTTACCAAGGAAGATTACTGTTGCTCTCTCAGGTCCTTCATAGCTGCCTACATCTTCTTCAGGGTTTATTTCTGCATGGAACTTGAGGTTCTCAACAGGTGGAAGATCCCCTACCTACCTGTATTATAACACCAACTCTGTCCCTGGTCTTTGTAAAGTTAAATTGAGGGAACAGTGCATGGTTAGGGTTAATAACATGTTCAATTTGGGTTAGGAATCATTCTGCGAGATGAATAATGGTATTGGGGACCTCCGATATTTACAAGCATATATAGGTGTAATATAAGTATGAATACAGAAATCTAGGAAAGATTTGAAACCCAGATGAACACTGGGCCCTTGATTGGGATACTTAGCTTTGAATTATTTCCGCAAAGTTGTCTCAAATAAATCGTTATACAATGGCATAGGACCTTGTACCTTGGATGACTGAATGAGGAAGAGATCCTCCAGACAAAAAGGGATAGTTCCAAAAGTTATTTAGATATAGGGTTTTGGTTAGAGAGTGAATGCAAATGTCAGCATATGTGAAGAGTCAGTCACAGTGATGAACTGGGGAAAATGTGTAGGAAAGCAGATATCAATAGAGACATTAGGAAATCAGGGAAAGTACAAAGTGAGTAATAGGATAAGACGTTTTTAACAGGGTTGAGTTTGAATATATAATCTTAGGAAGAAACAAATATGTAGTCACCAATAGGAATGATATTTGAGATCATTAGTTAATCAGGACATGGATGTTGTTAGTAATACATGCTCACATTAAATTTAGGCTTTGGTACAATCATAAGGGTGTCCGTTGCATTTTTTGTCAGGAATATTACTGTGATGAAATGTAAATGTATATCAGGTGACTACAGTATTTCTTCAAACATTTCTGAAAGCAACATTTTAAGACTTATAAATTAGTATTGGGGACACAAGTACGTGTACCCTGTGCCTATGATTATAAAGATGATGCCTTAATAGACAATACTGTAAATAAATAATATAACTTGATCAAACTTTAAATAATGGATTGAATTGGTATCTGAAAATATATAGGAAATCTTATATTGATATACATAAGTTCATTCTAACCAGTTATACATCTAATGGTAATTTTAGCATAATGGTTTATCATGAAGAGTGTGGGAGTTTTGCTTCAAAAATGATTATGGAAATCGAAAATAATGTGTTTGGAAATAATCTCATGAAAAGTACAGTCAAGAAACATGGAGGAATACATATATTCTGAAGCAGGAAGTAATTGCAAGTGAACCAAATGCGTACAGATTTGTTAACTTGTGGATGAAAAGTATTATCTTATAATGTCCATAAACTGAAGAAATAGTAATGTACCAGTGTTGAATAAAAATGAACTTCAAAATACACATCATGTCCCATAGGATTTTACTTGCATTGATGTTAAACTGGGTCAGTTACTGTACAAATATTAGGATTGTAAGCACCTTTCACCAAAGTTAGTTTTCAGTACTGGGAAATAAATATGTATTTCATGTGGATGAATATTTCTGAGAATAATTTTGTGAAAATTTGATTATAAATCCACATATAGGAACATGAGTTAAATTAGTGAGTGTAAAATAAGACACATATATTTCATATTTTGAATAATCTGGAGAAAAAAATATATATAAAGATACAAACACAGACATTAAAATGTAGTAATATGTATGCCAATCAAAATTCATCATGAAATATATATCATCCTCATATCCAAAAATATTCTTTTTACTGAGCATGGATTTATGTATAATGCTGTTCATCTAGGAAATTCACCCATATGTTGAATTTTCAGTTCCATCAGTATTTAGGGGGAGTGATCTCTTCTCACAATTTGTATCTTCCTAAAACAGCAAGCTCACAAGAATGTACGTGTGATACCAGGTAGGATACTAAATATGCATAATAAATTTCATGAGATGAATAGGGTACAGAGAAAGGGAGACAGAAATGTACATATGTGTTAACTTTAAAAACTCATGGAGAAGTATTACAATGAAAAGTTGACTAGATTTATAACACATTCACTTGATAAAGCAGAAGGCAAGTCCTAGTATACACCATGCCTCCTATGAACGGCCTGTATTTCTATTCTGTTAGGTTTCTTTTTCTACATCATATTAAGATTAGTAGTCAGAGTCTAGTAGGGTATGGGTTAGTGACAGGGATTCAGTATTTCTAATGGAAAATAGGAAAATGAATCTAATGTGTATGCAAATATTTGCTAGACAAAAATCTTCCCACTGTCCTCCAAAACAATGCCTTGATATTTCCTTCGCCACAAGTAATACACAATTAGTGGAGAAGAGTTTGAAAGTCTGTGAATATATATCTGGAAAAGAAAATGCTCAGGAGTTCACAACCTTGGAGGTGGTAGTGGAATTTCCAAAAGTAAGGTACAGGGTAAACCCTCCACAAACATGGAACTCTGGTGGCCTAATGAGTTGTTGAGAAACTGCCTCTTTGTTTGGGCCCTTGAAAAATTTGTTGTTGTCAGGAGCTTTAGCTTCCTTTGTATTGAGACCATCAAACCTGGGTCGGCATCTATGTGACCTGGATGACATGGTTACTTATATGCTATTGAACATGAGGCAGAAGTTCTGAATTTTCCCTTTGTTAGTAAACTGAGGACACTGGGGTCTAAGTGTCTAACCATGTGATCTGTGAAGCCATTTGGTCATACTCCACTTTTCGTGGTGTTTCTTACTGCTGCACTGGGAGTTTGGTATTGGCTTCACGTAATACAAGGAGAAAAACTGGGACACAGTGCTAGAGGGAGTACTCTCACGTGTAGTGGATGAGGGTCTGCAGGAGAATGCACCAACCAGGCTTCTATCCCAAAAAGCTTGCACCCATGTCCATAGCAACCTGATTCTGAACATTGCCCTGAAACCTCTCCATATAACAAGGTCCCTTTACTTGTAAGGTTCTGCTGGCTGCACCATGTCATTCACAAGTCATTCGGAAACCAATGGCAGAACCACGTGTCCCCACGACAGATGTTTTATCATACACCTGCCCACCACTGCTCTGGGCCCACTAGTCAGCAGGCTCCAACTTTCTGGCATCTCTGTTCTCACCATTTTCATGAAACCCAGTCAATCAATGCAATGTCTGGTACACTCGTGATCAGCAACAGATATCCAAAGGTTCTCCAGTGCCACCTGTTCATGGGAATTTAAAAAATTCATGGTATTTATATAGCCAATTTTCAAGGATGAAGTTGGAGGCACTGTGGCTTTCAATTTATTCAGGAACCATGAAATGGTGAGGAAGATTATTTCAATTAAAGCTCAGGAGAACTCTCAGAGGCAAGGCTTCCCAAAGAGTGGCCAAAAGGTCACATTAAGCCAGCCCCATTGAGGTCTACAATTGAGGTCCATGTGTGTTTTGACTCTCAACAATGGCTGCCACGTCTTTCTGAATAAAGTCATGTGATATCCTGGCTGAGATTCCCAGTGCTCTTTGGAAAGCTATCCTGGGCCTAGATCTCAGTCTCCAAGGGCAACTCTCATGTGTGGCCTCCTAAAATCCCAACACAATTCATGTCAATACTTCTCTGAGTTCATTTCCAGAACTCAGTCTCTAAGGGGAATCACTCCAGAGTTCAAGCCCATGTGGACCCAGTCATCTCTTCCAACTACCACACAAATGACCACAATTAAACCAAAACACTCCCACATGGCCCTCATCTTCTTCAATATAAACTCTCATCATAACCTCTTGCTGGAGGTTTCCATGAGGAGCGCAGCCTAAGACAGTGTCCAAAATAAGCTCATTTGCCCCTTATTTGCCTAAATTCAGGGTGGCCTGGAAACCCTTCCTGTGAATCAGGTGTGATCAAATAGGCCTGCCATTAATACTGCTCTACTTCTCCAATTTGAGGCCTACTCTCTGTGGGGCATAGATTCTTTATGTGAATTGGGGTCATGAGAAAACCCAAGCACCTATGGGCTACCCTCTGCAGGGCTTTGAAGAACCCATTTCAGTGAGTCTAGGAGTTGGACCAAAAGTTCTTTAGATATATTGGTTTTGTTAGAGAGTGAATGTAAATGTCAGCATATTTCAAGAGTCAGTCACAGTGATGAACTGGGGAAAATGTGTAGGAAATCAGATATCAATAGAGACATTAGGAAATCAGGCAAAGTACAAAGTGAGTGATAGGATGAGACATTTTTAACAGGGCTCAGTTTCAATATTTAATCTTAGGAAGAAACAAATATGTACTCACCAATAGGAATGATATTTGAGATCATTAGTTAATCAGGACATGGATGTTGTTAGTAATACATGCTCACTTTCAATATAGGCTTTGGTACAATCATAAGTGTGTCCGTTGCATTTTCTGTCAGGAATATTACTGTGATGAAATGTATATGTATATCAGGTGGCTAGAGTATTTCTTCCAATATTCTTAAAGCAATATTTTAAAGACTTATAAATTAGTATTTGGGATACAAATAGGTATACCATCGGTCTATGAATATAGAGATGATGCCTTAATAGACCATACTGTGAATAAATAATATAACTGGTTCAAACTTTAAATAATGGATTGACTTGATATCTGAAAATATATAGGAAATCTTATATTGATATACATAAATTCATTCTAACCAGTTATACATCTAATGGTAATATTAGCATTATGGTTTATCATGAAGAGTGTCTGAGTTTTGCTTCAAAAATGATTATGGAAATCAAAAATAATGTGTTTGGAAAGAATCTCATGAAAAGAACAGTCAAGAAACATGGAGGAATACATGTGTTCTGAAATAGGAAGTGATTGAAAGTGAACTAAATGCCTATAAATTTGTGAAATTGTGGATGAAAGAATATATCCTATTATGTCCATAAACTGCAGAAATAGTAATGTATCAGTGTTGAATAAAAATGAACTTCAAAATACACATCATGGTCCCATAGGTGTCTACTTGCATTGAGGTGAAACTGGGTCAGTCACTGTGGAAATATTACGATTTGTATGCACCATTCACTGAATTTAGTTTTCAGTACTAGGAAATAAATATGTATTTAAGGTGGATGAATATTTCTAAGAATTATTTTGTGAAAATTTGATTATAAATCCACATACACACACATGAGTAAATTTAGAAAGTGTATAATAAGACACATATATTTCATATTTTGGAAAATCTAAAGAGTAGATATCTATATCTATATAGATAGATAGATAGATAGATAGATAGATAGATACTCACATACACAGACATTAAAATGTAGCAATATATATGCCATTCGAAAATCATAATAAAATAGATATCATCCACGTATCCAAAAATATTCATTTTACTGAACATTTATTTATGCATAATATTGTTCATCTAGGAAATTCACCCATAGGTTGAATTTCCAGTTCCATCAGTATTTAGAGGGAGTGATCTCTTCTCACAATTTGTATCTTCCAAAATAAGCAAGCTCACAAGAATGTACATGTGATACCAGGTAGAATTCTAAAGATGCATTAAAAAATACATGTGATGAATAGGCTACAGAGAAAGGGAGACAGAAATTTACATATGTGTTAATTTTAAAAACTCATGGAGAAGTATTACAATGAAAAGTTGACTATATTTATAACACATACCGTTGATAAAGCCAAAGGCAAGTCCAAGTATACACCATGCCTCCTATGAAAGGCCTGTATTTCTATTCTGTTAAGTTTCTTTTTCTCCATCATATTTGGATTAGTAGTCAGAGTCTAGTAGGGTATGGGTTAGTGTCAGGGATTCAGTATTTCAAATGGAAAATATGAAAATGAATCTAATGTGTATGCAAATATGTGCTACACAAAAATCTTCCCACTCTCATCCAGAACAATGCTTTGACATTACCTTCGCCCCAAATAAGACCCAATTAGTGGAGAAAAGTTAGAAAATCTGTGAATACATATGTGGAAAGAAAAATGCTCAGGAGTTCACAAACTTGTAGGAGGTAGAACGGGTTACAAAAAGGGAGAGGGTAAACACTCCACAAACATGGAGCTCTGCTGGCCCAATGACTTTTTGAGAATCTGCCTCTGAGGTCGGGCAGTTAAAATATATATTGTTGTCAGGAGTTTTAGCTTCCTTTGTAGTGAGACCATCAATTCTGGGTCTCCATCTATGTGACCTGGATGACATGGTTTTTTGTTTTCTAGTGAACATGAGGCAGCAGTGCTGAATTCTCTCTTTGTAGGTAAACTTTCGCCACTGGGGTCTAAGTATCTAACTGTGTTGTCTGTAGAGCCATTTGGTCATTATCCACTTTCGTGGTGTTTTTTACTGCTGCACTGTGAGTTTGGTATTGGCTTCACGAAATACAAGGAGTTCTACTGGGACACAGTGCTGGAGGATGTACTCTCACGTGTGGTGGGTTAGTAAAATGCACCAGTGAGGCTTCAATCCCACATAGCTTTTCAACTTGACAATAGCAACCTGATTCTGACCTTTGGCAGGAATCCTCTCCATATAACAAGATGCCCTTACATAGAAGGGTCTGCTGGCTGTACCATGTCAGTCACAAGTCTTTCTAAGCCAATGGCAGATCCACGTGGCCCCACCACAAATGGTTTTTTCACACACCTACACTCCTCTGCTCTAGGCCCACTAGTCTGCAGGCTCCAACTTTCTGGCATCTATGTTCTACACTTTTTTCATGAAACCCAGTCAATCAAGGCACTGTCTGGTACAATCATGATCAGGAACAGGACATTCAGAGGTTCTCCAGTGCAACCTGGTCATAGTAATTTCAAAAAATTCATGGTATTTATCTAGATATTTTTCAATAATGAAGTTGGAGGCACTGTGGGATTTAATTTATACAGGAACCATTAAAAGGTGAGGGATCTCATTTCAATGAAAGCTCTGGAGAACTTTCACAGGCAAGGCTTCCCAAAGAGTGGGCAAAAGGTCACATGAAGCCAGGCCCATTGAGGTCTACAATGTGAATTCCATGTGTGTTTTGACTCTCAACTATGGCTGACAATCTTTCAAAATAAAATCTTGTGATATCCTGGCTGAGATTCCCAGTGCTCTGTGGAAAGTCACCCTGGGCCTAGATCTCAGTTTCCAATGGCGAATCTCATGTGTGGCCTCCAAAAATCCCAACACAATTCATGGCAATACTTCTCTGAGTTCAGTTCCACAACTCAGTCTCTAAGGGGAATCACAACAGAGTTCAAGCCCAGGTGGACCCAGGCATCTCTTCCAATTGCCACACAAATGATGACAATTAAAACCAAAACACTCCCACAGGGCCATCTTCTTCTTTTATATAGACACTAATCATAACTCTAGCTGGAGGTTTCCATGAGGGGCACAGCCCAAGACAGTGTCAAAAAATAATCTCCCTTGCCCCTCATTTGCCTAAAGTCAGGGTGGCCTGGACAACATTCCTGTGAAACAGAAGTGATCATATAGGACTGCTGTTAATACTGCTCCACTTCTCAAATTTGAGGCCTACTGACTGTGGGGTATAGATTCTTTGTGTGAATTGGAGTCATGAGAAAACGCAAGCACCTATTGTCCAGCCTCTACAGGGCTTTGAAGAACTCATTTGACACAAATGATCCCTATTCTCACTTGATGGAGGTCAGAAATATTACAGAGGAAGGCGAGAGGCTTCATCCAATATGACTGATCTTTTTTCCATTTTGGTTTTGAATGCCCACATGGGATCTTTCTCTAGACCCATCAGGTGCTGAAAATCTAAACCACAGGCTCACACAGGGCCAAGAGGCTGATTCAGACAAATCTTTTTCCAAAGCAATAAAGTAAAAAGCCACAGGTGATTCCCATTCATTTCCATTTGAAAACTCTTTTCGTCAGGCTTCACTAAGGTTTGGCCTGAGGCAAAGACCTTTCTGACATTCAGAGCAACAGAACAATAGGTAATCAAAAGCCCCCAAGCAGGGTTTCTCCTAGGAGACTTTCCTGGTTACTCTGATATGTGAGTTTTCTGAGATGCTCGCCATTCTCTTCAGCTATCCAGTACATGGCCATGTCACAGAGCTTGGAGGTGGTACGTATCTTGTACAAAAATACATGATACTAATCTTGAGAGTGGCCAGAATTTAGGAAAAAAATGAGAACTTAGGTAGATAGCAGGTGTTGCCCATGGATGAGGCAAGCCTCAGTCCATTCATTAATTGGGAAGGATGCATACTGGGAAGTTTTCTACTAGACAGGACACACCCAATGAGCTATTTTCTTTTCTAATATCTACAAAGAAAAACACAATGGGATACACAGAAACAGAAACAGTCTCCTTGTCAAATGACTTACTAGAAACAGTCCACTCCAAACCAAACAAACCTCCTTTTTTACCTATTCTCAGATCATGTGAAAAAACCACAAACACAAACCAACACCCACTAATGCACCTCCTTCTTCCAAGTAGGTCTGTGACTATCTGGAATGTCCTCTGACTGGTAGGACATACAATGTTCCCCAGAAATGGCCTTTCTGTCTCAGATCTGGTCTCCTTGGTCAAATCTGTGAAGTTGTAAGGACGCAGTGGTGAGCCAATTCCTATCCTCTCTGGAAAGACCCCTCTTCAGAGCTTTCTTGGTATTTGGCAACCCTTACATCAGTAGGTACCAAGAAAGACTGACTCTGTTCCTGGAAAATCCAAAGAAATGAGCCCACTGCGACTGGGACTGGGACTGGCTCAGGGTGCCTTGCTTCCTGGATCACAAAATTCAGAGAGCTCCATCACCAAGGAAGTGAGGTGAGGTCACTACCTTCAGAAAATGAATGAGGTCACTGTCTTGGCCACCACTTTGTCCTAACAGTTTCTTCCTATTGTCTCCTGACATGGAGGCTGCCCTACTTCCTGTGATACTTTCTCATGTTAGAATGGTATAGAAACCATAGTCACCTGGGAACAGCTCTCCACACAGGCCTGGTTTGGTCCATCTTCCCTACATAAAGAATAGAGAGGCTGACTCAGACACATCTTTTCATCCTGACCATGTTTTTTGCCATGGAATATGACTTTTGTTCTCTCAGGTCCTTCATAGCTGCCTGCATCTTCTCCAGGGATCATTTCTGCATGGATTTTGAGGTACTCAGCAGTTGGAAGATCTCCTAACTTCCTGTATTGTAATACCAACTTTGTCCCTGCTCTTCTGTAAAGTGAGATTGAGAGAACATTGTATGGTTAGGATTAATAGCATGTTCGATTTGGGTTGGAAATCATTCTGCTGGATGAATAATGGTATTGGGAACCAGCGACATTTATAAGAATATAGAGGTAGAACATAAGTATGAAAACAGAAATCTAGGTAATATTTGAAGCCCAGAAGGATTTGGACCCTTGATTGGGATCCTTAGCTTGAGTTATGTTTTGCACCGAGGTCTCAGTTAAATTGATATACAATGGCATAAGACCCTGTACATCAGATGATTAAATGTAGAAGAGATCATCCAGTCAAAAAGGGATTGTGTGTAGGATTAGGAAGATAGTCAGTAGGTTTAGAAGGAAGAGTGAGTCTAGGATTTGGACCAAATGTTCTTTAGCAATAGGGTTTTGGTTAGAGAGTGAATATAAATGACACCATATGTGAAGAGTCAGGCACAATGATGAACTGGGGAAAATATGTAGGAAAGCAGACATCAACAGAGACATTAGGAAATCAGGCAAAGTATAACGTGATAGGATTAGACATTTTCAACAGGGTTGAGGTTGAATACATAATCTTAAGAAGAAACCAATTTGTAGTCACCAATAAGATTGACATTTGAGAGCATTAGGCAACCTGGACATGGATATATTTAGTAATCCATGTTCACATTCCATTGAGGCTTTGGTACAATCATAAGGGTGACCTTCGCATTTTGTGTCCAGAATATTACTGTGATAATATGTATATGAAGATCAGGTGACATGAGTATTTCTTCCACCATTTCTGGGGGAAATATTTTGAAAAGTATAAATTAGTACTGGGGATACTAATCGGCTTACCCTGTGTTGATGAATATAGAGATGATGCATTAATAGACCATACTGTGAATAAATTATATGACTGGTTCCAAATTTAAATAATGGATTGTATTGATATCTGAAAAAATAGAGGAAATCATTTATTGATATACATACATTCATTCCAACCACTTATATATCTAATGGTTATATTAGGGTTACCGTTTATCATAAATAGTGTGTGAGTTTTGCTTCAAAAATGATTATGGAATCGAAAATAATGTCTTTAGAAAGAAGTCTAGTGAAAAGACCAGTCAAGAAACATGGAGAAATATAAGTGTTCTGAAGGAGGAAGTGATTGAAAGTGAACCAAATGTTTATAAATTTGTGAACTTGTGAATGAAAGGATATAATTTATGATGTCTATAAACTGAAGAAATAATAACGTACCAGGTTTGATTAAAATGAACTTTAATAAACACATCATATCCAATAGGAATCTACTTGCATTGATGTTAAACTTGGTCAGTTACTGTAGAAATATTAGGATTTGTAAGCACCCTTCCCTGAAGTTAGTTTTCAGTACTAGGAAACAAATATTTATTTCAGTGGATGTATATTTCTGAGAATAAACTTTTTAAAAGTTGATTATAAATCCACATATATGAATATGAATGAATTCAGGCGGTGTATAAGAAGACACAAATATTTCATATTTTGGTAAATCTGGAGAATATATATATATATAATGTATATATAGACACACAAACACACACATTATAATGTAGCAATATATTTGCCAATTGAAATTCATCATGAAAAATAACTCATCCGCATATCCCAAAATATTCATTTTACTGAACATGAATATGTGTATAGTGTTGTTCATCTAGGAAGCTCACCCATGGGTTGAATTTTCAGTTAAAACAGCGTTTAGGAGGAGTGATCTCTTCTCACAATTTGTATCTGCCAAGTCAGCCACCTCACAAGAATGTATATGTGAAACCAGGTAGGATTCTATTTGTGCATATAAAAATACATTTGCTTAATAGGCTACAGAGAAAGGGAGACAGGAATTCACATTTTTCTTAACTTTAAAAACACATGGAAAATTATTTCAACAAATAATTGACTAGATTTATAACTCCTACCTTATATCATGCAAAAGGTAATTCCAACTATACACCATGCTTCTTCTGAAATGCTTGTATTTCTATTCTGTTTGGGTTATTTTTCTCCATTATATTAGGATTAGTAGTCAGAGTTTAGTAGGGTATGGGTTAGTGTCAGGGATTCAGTATTTCAAACAGAAAATTGGAAAATGAATCCAATGTGTATGCAAATATGTGCTACAAACAATCTTCCCTCTCTCATCCAGAACAATGACTTGACATTCCCTTTGCCCCAAGTAAGTCAGAATTAGAGGAGAAGAGTTAGAAAATCTGTGAATATATATTTAGAATGGAAAATGCTCAGGAGTTCACAACCTTGGAGTTGATAGAGCAGTTTCCAAAAGTAAGTGACATGGTAAACACTCCACAAACATGGAGATCTGCTGGCCTAAACACTTCTTGAGAAATTGCCTCTGAGCTTGGGCACTTGAAATATATGTTGTTTTCAGGAGCTTTAACTTCCGATGTAGTGAGACCATCAAAGCTAGGTCTGCATCTATGTGACCAGGAGGACATGGTTTCTTATTTTCCAATGAACATGAGGCAGCAGTGCTAAATTCTCTCTTTGTAGCTAAATTGTGGCCACTGGGGCTAAGTGTCACCCCATGTGGACTGTGAAGCCATTTGGTCATCCTCGACTTTTCATTGTGTTTCTTGCTGCTGCACTGGGAGTTTGGTATTTGCTTCACGAAATACAAGGAGTTCAAGTGGGACACAGTGCTGGAGGGAGTTCTGTCACGTGTGGTGGGTCAGTGTCTGCATGAGAATGCACCAACTAGGCTTCTATCCCACATAGCTTGCCCCTTGACCATAGCAACCTGATTCTAAACATTGCCGTGAAAAATCTCCATATAACAAGATGCCTTTATATAGAAGGGTCTGCTGGCTGCACCGTTTCTGTGTCAAGGCATTTGAAAGTCAATGGCAGATCCACAGGCCCCACCACAGATGTTTTATCACACACCTGCACACCACTGCTCTAGGCCCACTACATATCAGGCTCCAACTTACTGGCATCTCTGTTCTACACCATTTTCATGATACCTAGTCAATCAAGGCACTGTCTGGTATACTCATGATCAGCAACAGGACATCCAAAGGTTCTCCAGTGCCACCTGGTCATGAGAATTTCTAAAAATTCATGGTATTTATCTAACTATTTTTCACAGATGAAGTTGTTGGTACTGTGGGTTTCAATTCATTCAGGATCCATTAAATGTTGAGGAAGCTCATTTTAATGAAGGATCTGGAGATCTCTCACAGGCAAGGCTTCCCAAAGAGTGGCCAAATTGTCACATGAAGCCAGGCCCATTGAGGTCTCCAATGTGAGGGCCATGTGTGTTTTGACTCTCAACGATGGCTGCCAGGTCTTTCAGAATAAAACCTGTGATATCCTAGCTGAGATTCCCAGTGCTCTCTGGAAAGCCTCTCTGGGCCAAGATCTCAGTTTCCAAGGGCGACTCTCATGCGTGGCCTCCTGAAATCCCAACAACATTCATGGCAATACTTCTCTGAAGTCAGTTCCAAATCTCATTCTCTAAGAGGAATCACACCAGAGTTCAAGCCCAGGTGGACCCAGTCATCTCTTCCAACTACCACACAAATGACCACAATTAAAACCAAAACACTCCCACATGGCCCTCATCTTCTTCCATATAAACACACATCATAACCTCTGGATGGAGTTTTCCATGAGGGGCACATCCAAACCAGTGCCCAAAATAAGCTCCCTAGCCCCTCATTTGCCTAACATCAGGGTTGATTGGACACGCTTCCTGTGAACCAGCAGTGATCAAATAGGCCTGCCGTAAATGCTCCACTTCTCCACTTTGAGGCCTTCTTACTGTGGGGTTTAGATTCTTTTTTTTTCTAAATTTTTTTGGAAATTTAATTGGAAAGTTAAAAAAAAATTGTTTTGCAGAATATTAAATTTCTAATGGCAAAGCCTTCACCTTGTTTGTGAAGGAAACCTTGATGCCTTGCCAATCTGGTTATATGGAGACACTCAAAATTTTCTGTTACATACTACATGGATGAATGGCTAAAGCACATAGTTTTTTAAAACTGAAAGGCAGATACCAGCAAGTAAGATAACAAATAAAAGACAATTTTATTAAAAAATAAAGTTGTTATATGACTCAAATATTGGAAATTCAATTCTTTTTTTTTTTGGTTGTTCAAAACATTATAAAGCTCATGATATATCATCTTTCATACATTTGACTTAATTGGGTTATGAACTCCCATTTTTACCCCAAATACAAATCGCAGAATCACATCAGTTACACACTCACGTTTTTACATAATAGCATACTAGTTATTGTTGAATTCTGCTACCTTTCCTATCCCCTACTATTCCCCCTCCCCTCCCATCTTCCCTCTCTACCTCATCTGCTATTGTTTAATTCTCTCCCTTGTTTTCCCCTCTTTAGCCTCACAACCTCTTATATGTAATTTTGTGTAACATTGAGTAGTCTCCTACCATTTCCATATAATTTTCCTTCTCTCTCCCTTTCTCTCCCCCCACTCATCTCTGTTTAGTTTTAATATTTTTCTCATGTTCTTCCTCCCTGTTCTGTTCTTATTTGCTCTCTCTATATAAAAGAAAACATTTGGCATTTGTTTTTTAAGGATTGGATAGCTTCGCTTAGCATAATCTATTCTAATGCCATTCATTTCCCTGCAAATTCTATGATTTTGTCATTTTCAGTGCTGTGTAATACTCCATTGTGTATAGATGCCACATTTTTATTATCCATTCATCTATTGAAGGGCATCTAGTTTGGTTCCACAGTCTAGTTATTGTGAATTGTGCCGCTATGATCATCGATGTGGCAGTATCCTTATACTGCTCTCTATTAAGATCCTCAGGGAAGAGTCTGAGAAGGGCGATATCTCGGTCAAATGGTGGTTCCATTCCCAGCTTTCCCAGGAATCTCCATACTGCTTTCCATATTGGACTCTCCAATTTGCAGGCCCACAAGCAGTGTACAAGTGTACCCTTTACCCCACATCCTCACCAACACTTATTGTTGTTCGACTTCATAATGGCTGCCAATCTTACTGGAGTGAGATGGTATCTTAGGGTGGTTTTGATTGCATTTCTCTGACTGCTACAGATGGTGAGCATTTTTTCATGTACTTGTTGATTGATTGTATGTCCTCCTCTGTGAAGTGTCTGTTAAGATCCTTGGCCCATTGTTGATTGGGTTATTTGTTATCTCATTGTTTAATTGTTTTGAGTTCTTTGTATATTCTAGATATTAGGGCTCTATCTGAAGTGTAAGGGGTAAAAATTTTTCCCAGGATGTAGGCTCTCTATTTAACTCTCTTATTGTTTCTCTTGCTGAGAAAAAACTTTTTTAGATTAAGTAAGTCCCATTTGTTTATTCTTTTTATGAACTCTTGGGCTATGGGTGTCCTATTAAGGAATTTGGAGCCCAACCCCACAGTATGTACATCGTAGCCAACTTTTTCTTCTATCAGACGCAGTGTCTCTGATTTTATATCTGGCTCCTTGATCCATTTTGAGTTAACTTTTATGCATTGTGAGAGAAAGGGATTCCGTTTCATTTTGTTGCATATGAATTTCCAATTGTCCCTGCACCATTTGTTGAAGATGCTATCCTTCTTACATTGCAATCTTTTAGGCCCCTTTTCAAATATAAGAAAGTTGTAATTTTGTGGATATGTCTCTGTGTCCTCTATTCTGTACCATTGGTCCATTTGCCTGTTTTGATACGAGTACCACACTGTTTTTGTTACTATTGCTTTGTAGTACAGTTTGAACTCTGGATTCACACTTCCTGCTTAGAATTGCTTTCGCTATTCTGGGTCTTTTGTTGTTCCATATGAAATTCATGATTACTTTATCTATTTCTACAAGAAATGCCATTGGGTTTCTGATTGGCATTGCATTAAACCTGTAGAGAACTTTGGGTAATATCGCCATTTTGATGATGTTATTTCTGCCTATCCATGTACAGGGCATATTTTTCCATCCTCTAACATCTTCTTCTATCTCTCTCTTTAGGGTTCTGTAGTTTTCATTGTATAAATCTTTCACCTCTTTGGTTAGGTTGATTCCCAAGTTTTTTATTTTCTTTGAGTATACTGTAAATGGAGTGGTTTTCCTCATTTCCATTTCAGAAGTTTTGTTGCTGATATACAGGAATGCCTTTGATTTATGCGTGTTGATTTTATATCCTGCCAATTTGCTGAATTCATTTATTAACTCTAGCAGTTTCTTTGTAGACCCTTTTGGGTCTGTTAAATATATTATCATGTCATCCACAAATAGCGATAATTTAAGTTCTTCTTTTCCTATTTTTATGCCTTTAATTTCCTTTGTCTGTATCATTGCTCTGGATAGTATTTCAAGAACTAAATTAAATAGAAGTGGTGATAGAGGGCATCCCTGTCTTGTTGCAAATTTTAGAGGGAATGCCATCAGTTTTTCTCCATTTAGGATGATGCTAGCCTGAGGTTTAGCATATATAGCTATTACCATGTTGAGGTAAGTTCCTGTTATTCCTAGTGTTTTATAGAGTTTTAAAGAAAAAGGGATGCTGTGCTTTGTAGAATGCTTTTTTTGCATCTATCGAGATGATCATATGGTTCTTCTCTTTAAGTCTATTGATGTGATGGATTACATTTATTGATTTCCGTATATTGAACCAGCCTTGCATCCCTGGGATGAATCCCTCTTGATCATGAAGCACAATTTTTTTATATGCTTTTGTTTTTTATTTGCCAGGATTTTATTGAGAATTTTTGCATCCAAGTTTATTAGAGATATTGGTCTGTAGTTTTCTTTCTTTGAAGTGTCTTTGTCTGGTTTTGGGATCAGGGTGATGTTGGCCTCATAGAATGAATTTGGAAGAACTCCTTCTTTTTCTATTTTTTGAAATAGCTTGAAAAGTATTGGTATTAATTCATCTTTGAACGTTTTGTAGAACTCTGCTGTATAACCATCTGGTCCAGGGCTTTTTTTTTGGTTGGTAGTCTTTTGAAGGTTTCTTCTATTTCTTCCTTTGTTATTGGTCTATTTAAATTGTGTGAGTCTTCCGGACTCAAACTTGGCAGATTATATGACATAAGAAATTTATCAATATCTTCATTATCTTCTGTTTTATTGGAATATGGGGTTTCAAAATACTTTCTAATTATCATCTGAATTTCTGTAGTGTCTGTTGTGATGTTGCCTTTTTTATCCCATATGTTAGTAATTTGAGTTCTCTCTCTACTTCTCTTCATTAGCATGGCTAAGGCCCTGTTGATTTAATTTATTTTCAAAGAACCAACTTTTATTTTTTCAATTTTTTTGTTTCAATTTTGTTGATTTCTCCTCTAATTTTAATTATTTCTTGTCTTCTACTACATTTGTTGTTTTGCTTTTTTTTCTAGGTTTTTGAGATGTAGTGTGAGATCATTTATTTGTTGTTTTTTTCTTTTTTTTTGAGGAAAGAATTCCAAGAAATGAATTTCCCTCTTAAAACAGCTTTCATTGTTTTCCATAGAATCCGGTATGTTTTGTCTGTATTGTCATTTGTCCCTAAGAAATTTTTTATCTCCTCCTTTATGTCTTCTGTAACCCATTGATCATTCAGTAACATATTGTTCATTTTCCATGTGATGTAGAATTTTTCCTTCCTTCTTCAATCATTAATTTCAAGTTTCATTCCATTATGATCAGATATGGTGCATGGTATTATCTCCATACTTTTATATTTACTAAGAGTTTCCATATGGCATAATATATGGTCTATATTTGAGTAGGACCAATGTGCTGCTGAGAAGAACATGTATCCACTTTATGATGTTTGATATATTCTATATATGTTGGTTAAGTCTAGGTTATTGATTGTGCTATTAAGTTCTATAGTTTCTTAATTCAGATTTTCTCTAGAGGATCTGTCCAATGGCGAGAGTTGTGTGCTGAAGTCACCCGTAATTATTGTGTTATAGCCTATATGACTCTTGAAGTTGAGGAGAGTTTGTTTTATGACTTTGCACCACCATTGTTTGATGCATACAAATTGATAATTGTTATGTCTTGTTGGTTAATGGTGCCTTTTAACAGTATATAGTGTCCTTCTTTATCACTTTTGATTAACTTAGGTTTAAGTTGATTTTAATCGATATGAGTATGGCCACTCCTTCTTGCTTCCGAGGGCCAACAATGGCTGCAAAGTCTTTCAGAATAAAATCATGTGATTTCCTGGCTGAGATTCCCATTGCTCTGTGGAAAGCCACCTTGGGCCTAGATCTCAGTTTCAAAGGGTGACATTCATGCGTGGCCTCCTAAAAACCAACACAATTCATTTCAATACTTCTATGAGGTACGTTCCAGAACTCAGGCTGTAAGGGAAATCACACCAGAGTTCAAGCCCAGGTGGACCAAGTCATCTCTTCCAACCCCCACACAAATGACCACAATTAGAACACAAAAACTCCCACATGGCCCTCATCTTCGTCCATAAAGACCCTCATCAAAAGTTCTGGATGGAAGTTTTCATGAGGGTCGCAACCAAAGACAGTTTCCAGAATAAGCTCCCTTGCCTCTAATTTCCCTAAAGTCAGGGTGGCCTGGACACCCTTCCTGTGAACCAGGAGTGATCAAAAAGGCCTGCCATTAATTCCGCTCTGTTTCTGTAATTTGAGGCTTTCTGAATGTCAGGTATAGATTTTTTATGTGATTTGGAGTCATGAGAAAACCCAAGCATATCTGCAGAGCATTGAAGAATTCATTTGACAAAGAGGATCCCTATTCTCACTTGAAGGGGGTCAGGAACCTAACAGAGAAAGGCAAGAATCTTCATCCACAATGACTGCTCTTTTTGCCATTTTGGTTTTGAATGCACACATGGGATCTTTCTTTAGATCCATTAGGTGCTGAGAATCTAAGCCACAGCCTCACACAGGGCCAAGAAGCAGATTCAGACAAATCCCTTTCCAAAGCAATTAAGCAAAGAGCCACAGGTGATGTCCATTTATTTCCATTTGAAAATTTTTTCTTCAGGCTTCACAAAGCGGTGGCCTGAGGCAAAGACCTTCCTGACATTCAGGGCAACAGAACCCTTGATTGGTATACTTAGCTTGAATTATGTTCTGCACCGAGGTCTCAGATAAATCGATATACAATGGCATAGGACCGTGTACCTCGGATGATTGAATGTAGAAGAGAACATCCAGTCAAAAAGGGATAGTCTGTAGGATTAGGAAGATAGTCAGTAGGTTTAGGAAGAAGAGTGACTCTAGGAGTTGGACCAAAAGTTCTTTAGCAATAGGGTTTCAGTTAGAGAGTGAATGTAAATGTCAGCACATGTGAAGAGACAGTCACAATGATGAACTGGGAAAAATATGTAGGAAAGCAGATATCAATAGAAAGATTAGGAAATCAGGCAAAGTATAAAGTGAGTGATAGGATTAGACATTTTCAACAGGCTTGAGGTTGAATATATAATCTTAGGAAGAAACAAATATGTAATAATCAATAGGATTGACATTTGAGAGCATTAGGCACCCTGGACATGGATGTTTTTAGTAATCCATGGTCACTTTCCATTTAGGCTTTTGTACAATCATATGTGTGACCTTTGCATTTTGTGTCCAGAATACTACCGTGATAAATTGTATATGTAGATAAGGTGACATGAGTATTTCTTCCACCATTATGGGAAGTAATATTCTGGAAACTTATAAATTAGTACTGGTGATACAAATAGGTGTACCTTGTGTTGATGATTATTGAGATGTTGCATGAATAGACCATATTGTGATAAAGTATATAACTAGTTCCAACTTTAAATAATGGATTGAGTTTGCATCTGAAAATATATTGGAAATCTTATATTGATATATATACAATCATTCCAACCAGTTATATATGTAATGGTAATATTAGGGTTACGGTTTATCGTGAAGGGTGAGTATTGATTCAAAAATGATTATGGAATCAAAAATAATGTGTTTAGAAAGAAGTCTAGTGTAAAGACCAGTAAAGAAACATGGAGGAATACATGTGTTCTTAAGTAGTAAGTAAATGAATGTGAACCAAATGCCTATAATTTTGTGAAGTTGTGGATGAAAAAATATATCCTATGATGTCCATAAACAGATAAAATAGTAATATACCAGTGTTGAATAAAAATGAACTTCAAAATACACATCATGTCCCATAGCAATCTACTTGCATTGATGTTAAACTGGGTCAGGTACTGTAGAAATATTAGGATTTGTATGCACCACCTACTGAACTTAGTTTTCAGTAGTAGGAAACAAATATGTATTACAGGAATATAAATATTGCTGAAAATAATCTTGTAAAGATTGGATTTTGAACCCACATACATGAATATAAATGAATTTAGGTAGTGTATAATAAGACACATATTTTTCATATTTTTTTAAAATCTGCAGGAAAAAAAATATATATATATATATTTTTTCCAGATTTAAAAAAAATACACAAACACACACACACACACACACACACACATGCACACACACACACACACTCACACACACATTAATATTTAGCAATATATATGCCAATCGAAATTCATCATGAAATATAATTCATCCACATATCCAAAAATATTCATTTTACTGAACATGGATTTATGTATAGTGTTTTTCACTAGGAAGCTCACCCATAGGTTGAATTTTCAGTTCCATCATTATTTAGGGAGAGTCATCTGTTCTCACAATTTTATATTCCAAAGTCAGGGAGCTCAAAAGAATGTCCGTGTGATACCAGGTAGGATATTATATATATGCATAAAAAAATACATGTGCTGAATAGGATACAGAGAAGGGGAGACAGGAATTTATATATGTGGTAATTTTAAAAAATCATGGAGAAATATTACAATGAAAAGTTGACTAGATTTAAAACACATACTCTTGATAATGCAGAAGGCAAATAGAAGTATACACCATGCTTCCTATGAAAGGCCTGTATTTCTATTCGGTTAGGTTTCTTTCTCTCCATGATATTAGGATTAGTAGTCAGAGTCTAGTAGGGTATGGGTTAGTGTCAGGGATTCAGTATTTCAAATGGAAAAAAGGAAAATTAATCTAATGTGTATGCAAAAATGTGATACACATAAATCTTCCCTCTCTCATCCAGAACAATGCCTTGACATAACCATCGCTAAAAGTAAGACACAATTAGAGGAGAGGAGTTAGAAAATCTGTGAATTTATGTGGAATGGAAAATGCTAAGGAGTTCACAACACTGGAGGTGGTAGAACAGTTTCCAAAAGTAAGGGAGAGGGTAAACAATCCAGAAACATGGAGCTGTGCTGGCCTAAAGACTTCTTGAGAAACTTCCTCTGAGGTTGGGAACAAGAAATACATGTAATTGTCAGGAGATTTAGCTTCGTTTGTAGTGACACCATGAAATCTGGGTCTGCATCTATGTTACCTGGAGAACATGGTTTCTTATTTTCCAATGATCATGAGGCAGCGATGCTGAATTCTCTCTTTGTAGGTAAACTGAGGCCACTGGGCTGAAGTGTCTCCCATGTGGACTGTGAAGCCATTTGGTGATCCTCCACTTTCCAGGGTGTTTCTTACTGCTGCACTGGGAGTTTGGTACTTGCTTCACGAAATACAAGGAGTTCAACTGGGATAAAAATGCTGGAGGAGTTCTGTCATGTGTGGTTGGTCAGGGTCGCGAAGAGAATGTACGAACCAGGCTTCTATCCTACATAGCTTTCCCCTTGACTATAGCATCCTGATTCTGAACATTGCCCTGAAACCTCTCCATATGACAAGATGCCTTTACATATAAAGGTCTGCTGCCTGCACCATGTCAGTCGCAAGTCTTTCAAAGCCAATGGAAGATCCAGGTGGTCCTACCAAAAATATTTATTTACACACCTACAGTCCACTTCTCTACGCCCACTACTCAGCAGGCTCCAAATTACTGGGATCTCTGTTCTACACCATTTTCACGAAACCCAGTCAATCAAGGCACTCTTTGGTACACTCATGATCAGCAACAGGAAATCCAAAGTTTATCCAGTGCCACCTGGTCATGGGAATTTCAGAAATTTCATGGTATTAATCTAGTCATATTTCAAAAATGAAGTTAGAGGCACTGTGGGTTTCAATTAATTCAGGAACCATTAAATGGTGAGGAAGCTCATTTCAATGAAAGCTCTGGAGAACACTCACAGAAAAGCCTTCCAAAAGACTGGCAAAAAGGTCACATGAATCCAGACACATTGTGGTCTACAATGTGAGGTCCATATGTGCTTGGACTCTCAACTAGGGCTGCCAAGTCTTCAAGAAGTAAATCATGTGATATCCTGGCTCAGAATCCCCGAGCTCCGTGGAAAGCCATCCTGGGCCTAGATCTCAGTTTCCAAAGGCGATTCTCACGCGTGGCCTAGTAAAATCCCAAGAGAATTCACGGCAATACTTCTTTGAGGTCAGATCCAGAACTCATTCTTTAAGGGGAATCACACCAGAGTTCAAGCCCAGGTGATCCCAGTCATCTCTTTCAACTACCACACAAATTACCACAATTAAAACAAGAACACTCCCATATGGCCCTCATCTTCTTCCATATTGACACTCATCATAATTTGGCTGGATGTTTAAATGAGGGGCGCAGACCAAGACAGTGTCCAAAATAAGCAACTTTGACCCTCATTTGCCTAAAGTCATGGTGGCCTGGACACCCATCCTGTGAACCAGGAGTGATCAAATAGGCCTGCCATTAATACCGCTCCAATTCTCCAATTTGAGGCCTACTGACTGTGGGGTTTAGATTCTTTATGTGAATTTTAGTCATGATAAAACCAAACACCTATGGGCTAGCCTCTGCAGGTTTTGAAGAACTCATTTGACCCAAAGGATCCCTATTTTCACTTGATGGAGTTCAGGAACCTTACAGAGGAAGTCAAGAGACTTCATCCCAATGACTGCTCTTTTGGCCATTTTTCATTTGGATGCAAACATGGGAACTTTCTTTAGATCCATCAGGTGCTGAGAATCTAAGTCACAGCCACACACAGGGCCAGGGGGCTGATTCAGACACATACCTTTTCAAAGCACTTAAGAAAAGAGCCACAGGTATGCCCAATCATTTCCATTTGAAAACTGTTTTCTTCAGGCTTCAAAAAGGGGTGGCCAGAGGCAAAGACCTTCCTGACATTCAGGGCAACAGAACAATTGGTAAGCAAAAGGCCCAAAGCAGGGTTTCTCCACTGAGACTTTCCTGGTCACACTGATATCTGAGTTTTCTGAGATGCTCCCCATTCCCTACAGCTATCCAGTACATTGTTATGTCACAGAGCTTTGAGGTGGTAAAGATCTTGGACACAAAACCATAGGCCTATTCTTGAGATTGGCCGGAATTCAGGAAGAAAAGAGGAACTTAGGAAGATAGCAGGTGTTGCACATCAATAAGGCAAGCTACAGTCCATTCATAAATGGGGCAATATGAATGCTGAGAAGCTTTCTACTAGACAAGTCACATCCATTCATGAATTCTCTTTTCTAATGTCTACAACCACGGACACAGTGAGATACACAGACAGAGAAACACTCGCCATGTTAAACGACTTACTAGAAACAGTCCACTTCCAACGAAACAAACTGACTTTCCTACCTATTCTCAGAAAATGAGACAAAACCACAAACCCACAACCACACCCACAAAGGCACCTTCTTCCCCCAAGTAGGTCTTTGACTATCCGGAGTGTCCTCTGACTTGTAGGCCATAATATGTTCCCCCAAAATAGCCTGTCCTGTCTCAGATCTGGTCTCCTTGGCAAACTCTGTGAACTTCTCAGGAGCCAACGGTGAGCCACTAACTGCTTTCTCAAGAAAAGCAACGCTTCCGAGCTTTCCTGGCATTTGTTCTTCTCACGTCTGAAGGTACCAAGAAAGACTGACTGTCCTTGGTAAATTCAAATAAGTGAGACCACAGGGATGGGGACTGGGACTGGCTCTGTGTGCCTGGCTTCCTGGATCCAAAGTTCAGAAAGTTCCATCACCAAGGAAGTGAGGTGAGGTCATTTCCTTCCTGAACTGAATGAGGTCCCTGTCTTGGCAACCACTTTGTCTTAACTGTTGCTTCCAAGGGTCCCATGAGATTGAGGCTGCCCCTACTTCCTGTGACACTTTCACAAGTTAGAATGGTATATCAACCATAGGCACCCAGGAATAGATCTCCACACAGGCCTGTTTTGGTCCATGTTCTCTACATTAAGAAGAGAATCTGATTCAGACACAACCTTTTATCCTGACCGGGTTGTTTGCCATGGAAGATGACTTTTGCTCTCTCAGGTCCTTCATAGCTGCCTACATCTTCTCCAGGGATCATTTCTGCATGGGCCTTTGAGGTTCTCAGCAGGTGGAAGTTTCCCTACATTTCTTTATTGTAAAATCAACTCTTTCCCTGCTCTTCTATAAAGTTAGATTGAGGGAACAGTGTATGATTATGGTTAAAAACATGTTTGATTTGGGTTAGAAATCATTGTGCTGGATGAATAATGTTATTGGGAACTTGCTATGTGTATAAGAATATATAGGTGTAATATATGTATGAAAAAAGAAATCTAAGTATGATTTGAAGGCCAGAAGGGCATTGGGCCCTTGATTGGGATACGCAGCATTGAATTACGTTCTGCAGAGATGTCTCAGATAAATCGATATACAATGGCATAGGTCCTTGTACCTTGCATGAATTAATGTAGAAGGAACATCCAGTCAAAAAGGGATAGTCGGTAGTGAAAGGTTAATAAAATAGGTACTTGTAATTTCCTGTTTTTCTGTATGCTTAACAAAACACTGTTGAAATCTTGAGAAATGTTTGCTAATCTTGTTCTGGAATGTACTGTTCCCAACTGCCAAACTGCAGAATGTACTGCCTCACTCGGTGTCACGCGAACCGTCCACTCACCCTTACACATCAGTAAACTTCCCTCCCTTCCCTCTCCAAGAAATGTATGTAAGCTCTGCATAAGCTGTTCTCAGAGCTCTCTGATCTATTTAAGTTAGCTGTGAGCCCCAGCAAGCTGGACCCCAAAAAAACCCTTTGCTGTTGCATGAGACAGTCTCTTGGTAGTCTCTTCCTCCGACACTCGCCTGACCTTTACATATTGAGGTTCCACCGAGTTCTGGCAGTGGCGGATGAGAGACCCCCAATGGGCTCCTCTCGGAGCAAGTAAGGCGCCTCTTTCTGGTTTCAGGTGTCATGTTAGGGCTTGGCAAAATTGCTGGCGATGAAGAGCCTGGGGTCTCTCCAACGGTGGCTGAGAGACGTGTCACAGAGACATAGGGCACCTCCATGGGGGACCCCGCAGAGGACTCGGAGAATCAAGGAACAATTGCTTCATCGACTCAGTGATATTTTGTTTTAGATTAGGTATTGCCATCCTATCGGGTTTTGCCGGCTATGCATTCCTGGTTTCAGTGTTGGACGTCCATTGCCTGTCTTCATGGTCTTGTCTTATCTGTGTCATGTGACTTTGCTTTTACTGTTTGTGTACCTTTCATTATGGGACAGAGCACTTCAATGCCTCTGTCCCTGACCCTTGATCACTGAACCAAAGTCCGCTTAAGGGCTCAGTATCTTTCTTTTTTTAGTAAAACGCTAGACCTGGCAGACTCTCTGTGCCTCAGAATGGCCCATTTTGGAGTCGTATGGCCCCTAGAAATATCTTTCTACTTCCCACTAATTTAAAAAGTCAGAGATATTGTCTTTCAGCCAGGGCCACATAGCCATCCTGATCAACAGCCATATATCTTAACTTTGCCGACCTCTGCAAATCTCCTCCTCCATGGGTGAAGCCTTTCCTTGCCCATGCCTCTGCTCATACTCCTTCGCCCATGATCTCTCAAACCCTCACGTCTTCCACCTCCTCCACCCTCTGTTCTCCCTGAGTCACAAGATTTGACTCTACTGGACTCTTCTTCCCCTCCTTATCCACTGCCCTCGTCCCCTAACACACAACACACTCTAAGTGATTCCCCTACTTCTGACTAAGCCTCTCTACCATTGGAGGAAGCTAAGCCGGTAATAGGATCTGATAATGGACCGATGTTCATGGCCCAGGTAAGTCAGGGGTTAGCCAGGAACCTGGGGATTAATTGGAAGTTATATTGTGCTTATAGACCCCAGAGTTCAGGACAAGTAGAAAGAATGAATAGAACAATTAAAGAGACCTTAACGAAATTAAGCTTAGAGACCAGCATAAAAGATTGGACTATGCTCCTGACTTATGCAATGTTTCATGCAAGAAAAAATCCTTCTGTTTCTTTGAGTAGCCTTACCCCCTGAGAAATTCTCTATGGTGGCCCTCGTCCAGTAAGGGTCCTAAGCCCAACTGTAAGACCTAAGGATCCATTTCACACCCTCTTGGTTGACAGACTTAAAGCTCTTGAAAGAACTCAGTGATACCTGTGAAAATAGCTGGCCACTGCCTACCAAACTGTGTACCAGGGGATTCCACATCCATATCAAATAAGAGACTTCATGTATGTAAGATGACATCAGGTGTCATCCCTGGAACCCTGCTGAAAAGGACCATACCAGGTGCTACTTATAACACCTACAGTGGTAAAGGTATACAGAATCACTTCCTGGATACATGCCTCTCATCTCAAGCCTGCTCCTTGTCCAGAATCTTTCTGGAAACTATAAAAGACTGGTAACAGTTTCAAATTGTGTATTCGCCATGTGGATAAGGTTATATACTCTCCCCTTGGCCACAAGTAGTCCTAACCCTCATCAGCCTGTTAAGCAGCGATGGCTGATCACAAATCCTACTGGAAAAGAGTATAATCTATCTCGCATACAGCCCCCTTAGGGACCTGGTGGCCATCTCTCCACCCAGACATTTGTCAGCTGGCCATAGGTCTTTTTTATTGGGATATCCCTGATGAAGAAAATCCCACTAAAATACCATTAAATCCCTTCCGTACCATAGATAATGGAAACAAACATTATGGATGTAGGGACACGTGAGCCAGATGCGGTTGGCTAGCCTAGATTACTATGTTTGCCCAGCAAACTATCAAAGCCACAAACAGTAACGGCTGTGTGGGGGAAAAGCCGACTTCTTCTGTATTTCATGGAGATGTGATCATACAGGGGCTGCCTGATGGAACCCCAATACTTCATCAAATTCAGTACACAGCATTGGCCATATTACCAAGTAGAAAACAGAAAAAGGATGGCCCCCAGAGGGGTCTCTAGATCCTCAAATTTTGCGTGACCTTTTTAACTTCTGCAAGTGCTCAAAAGGGTGAAAGGAGATTCCCCTATGTGGAAGCCTTTTCCCTCCTTCACTCACATCCTGAACTATGCTTCTCCAATAGATTTTTATCCTCAGCCTTCTGCCCCAGACTCTCTGCTGTCACTCCCACCTCAGCAACCTGATTTCTCCCCTCCAATTACTAGATCAGAAACCCAAACCTCCACCAGTTCTCAGACAATTGACAACTAGTGAGGTAGCAGGTACTGAGGTACCCCTCCACCGACTCATTCCTCTCTTCTCCTGTCAGTGCCCTCACCGGGTCCCACCAGGTCCTCTTTCCAGCTAACCCAAAGCTCAAACGAGCTGAGGAGAGCTCTCAGACCCTTATCCAAGATGTAATATAAATGGCCATTAAAGTTGCTTTGTCATCACTGAAAACAGGTTACTAAAATTTAAAGTCCCTCACAGAATTTTGGGATACTCACTCCCGTTTTCTGCTCTGCTCTACCTGTTCTACTGCTGAAGTTTTGTTGCTAGGAAATTCCCAAACCCCTTTCCAATTATTCTTTTACATCTCTCTTTTTCCTCATTCTCAGATCCTCAGAGCTTCTCTCAGCCCCACCTTCCCCGTATTCCCCCTCTGTACCAGGCCCACAGAAAAGTCTTAAATGTCCTTCTCCAGAAGTCTTCACCATGGCTGAATTTAGAACTTTCAGCATAGAGTTTCTATAAAGAGTTCAATGTAGATAAACTTTCTCTTTTTGTATTGCCCTGTTCTACTTGGCCACTGGCTAAAAAACTCAGTACTTCTAAGCTAGACAACCCCTAACTTGTTTTTCACAAAATATGTGAACAAGGCCTCTGGCCTTCAGCTGGGGCTTCACAGAAATGGCTACATTTCTAAGATAAAGAAATTACCAAATGGGCTCCGTTGTAACAGCTGGCAGGGGGAAAATAAGAAAGGGAATAAAAAGCTCTCCCCCTCCCATGTGTCCTTGAAAATTTAACTTGCCCAGAACAGAGGAAAAATCAGAAACAAATACTGCTTTTTTGAACTTCTGCAGACTGTAAACTTCTGAGCCCCATCCTTATATGCTGGGTACAAAATTCTGAAAATACCTAAACTTGAGTTTCAGGAGATTAATTGATTACAACAGAAGCAATGCCCTCTGAATCCGGTTGCAACAAAATAGGACTGTTTCCCTGTCTTCAGTGCTATCTTAGGTGCCTTGCCTTGTCTGTCCCTACAACAGCATAATTCTATATACTTAAACATTGTTTATGTTTTCATGAAATGGTCAACAGATGGGATTAATTTTGAAATGGTGCAGATGTTTCCCAGAGTGCTCTATCATGATGCAGGTTCGTTTGAAGATCAAATGGGGGGGGCATACAACCGGTTCCACTGGGAACATGTATCGCTCACTTTAGCCATCCTATTATGAATAGGAGTTGCTGCACGGGTGGGCACAGGAGCCACTGCCATTGTCCATGGGACACAACAAATGACCCAATTAGAAGCAGCAATAGAGCAAAACTAAGATATTAGAAACCCCCATCAGAGCTTTGCATGAATCTTTAACCTCTCTCTCTGAAGTTGTTTTACAGAACAGTTGAGGGTTGGACCTCCTCTTTATTAGAGAAGGGGGCCTTTGTGATGCATTGAGGGAAGAATGTTGTTTTTATGCTGACCATACTGGAGTTGTAATAAAATCTATGAGTAAATTTAAAAGACACCTTGAAGAGCATCAACAAGAGAGAGAGGCCCAAAAAGGGTGGCTTGAGTCTTGGTTCACACACTCCTCCTGGTTAACTACGTTTTTATCAACCTGGCAGGTCCAATAATAATCCGCATATTATTGCTAACTATAAAACCCTGTTTGCTCAACCGTGTAATTTCTTTTCTTCAGGCTCAAATTGGACGAGTTAAACTTATGGTAATACCTCACTAGCAGACATAGAATGTGACACCCTCCAATGATCATTTTTATGATTAAAAGTAGCCAGAAGAAGAAGTGGGGAATGAAATATTAATAAAATAGGTACTTGTCACTTCTTGTTTTTCTGTATGCTTAACAAAACACTGTTGAAATCTTGAGAAATGCTTGCAAATCTTCTTCCCAGAATGTTCTGTCCCCAACTGCGCAACTGAAGAATGTACTCCCTCACCCAGTTGCACGCAAAACACCCACTCGCCCTGACCCATCAATAAAATTCCCTCCCTGCCCTCTCCAGGGAAAGTATATAAGCTCTACTTAAGCAATTCTCAGGGCTATCTGCTCGATTCAAGTGATCTCTGAGCACCAGCATGCTGGACACCCAAAAAACCCTTTGATGTTGCATGAGATAGTCTGTTGGTTGTCTCCTCCTCTGAAGCTCGCCCCACATTTACTTGGATGATTGAATGTAGAAGAGAACATCCAGTCAAAAAGGGATAGTCTATAGCATTAGGAAGATAGTCAGTACTTTTAGGAAGAAGGGTGAGTATAGGAATTGGAAAAAAAAGTTCTTTAGCAATAGGGTTTCGATTAGAGAGTGAATGTAAATGTCAGCACAGGTGAAGAGTCAGTCACAATGATGAACTGGGGAAAATATGTAGGAAAGCAGATATCAATAGAGACATTACGAAAACAGGCAAAGTATAAAGTGAGTGATAGGATTAGATATTTTGAACAGGGTTGAGTTTACATATATAATCTTAGGAAGAAACAAATATGTAGTCACAAATAGGATTGACATTTGAGATCATTAGGCAAATTTCAGGTGGATGAATATTTCTCAGAATAATCTTGTGCATAGTTGATTATAAATCCACATACATAAACATGAATGAATTTAGGGAGTGTATATAAGACACATATATTTCATATTTTGAAAAATCTGGAGAGTGTATATATATATATATATATATATATATATATATATATATATATATACAAAACACACACACAGACAAAAAAGTAGCAATATATATGTCAATCAAAATTCATTATAAAATATGCATCATCCAGAGATCTAAAAATATTAATTTTACTGAACATGGATTTATGTATAATGCTGTTCAACTAGCAAGCTCACCCATAGGTTGAATATCCAATTCCAACAAGTTTAGTAGGAGTGATCTCTTCTAACAATTTGTATCTGCCAAGTCAGCCACCTCAAAGAATGTACGTGTGGTACCAGGTAGGAATCTATATGTGCATATAAGAATACAGAGAAAGGGAGACAGGAATTCACATATTTGTTAACCTTAAAAATACATGGACAACTATTTCAACAACAAATCGACTAGATTCATAACTAAAACTATGTATCATGCAAAAGGCAAGTCCAACAATACACCAGGCCTACTCTGAACTGCTTGTATTTCTATTCTGTTTGGGTTAGTTTTCTCCATCATATTAGAATTAGTAGTCAGAGTCTGGTCGGGTATGGGTTAGAGTCAGGGATTCAGTATTTTGAATGGAAAATAGAAAACTGAATCCAATGTGTATGCAAATATATGCTACAGAAAATTCTTCCCACTCTCCTCCAGAACAATGCCTTGACATTACCTTCGCCCCAAGTAAGACACAATTAGAGGAGAAGAGTTAGAAAATCTGTGAATACCTATCAGGAATGGAAAATGCTCCAGATTTCACATCTTTGGAGGTGGTAGAGGAGTTTCCAAAAGTAAGGGACAGGGTAAACACTCCACAAACATGGAGCTCTGCTGGCCTAAAGACTTTTTGAGAACCTGCCTTTGAGGTTGGGCACTTAAAATATATGTTGTTTTCATTAGCTTTAGCTTTATTTGTAGTGAGACAATCAAAGCTTGATCTGCTTCTATGTGACCTGGAGGACATGGTTATTTATTTTCCAATAAAAATGAGGCAGCAGTGCTGAATTCTCTCTTTGTAGGTAAACTGTGGCCACTGAGGGCTAAGTGTCTCCCCGTGTGGACTGTGACACAACTTGGTCATCCTCCAATTATCGTCGTGTTTTTGGCTGCTGCACTGGGAGTTTGTTATTTGCTTCATGAAATACAATGAGTTCAAATGGGAGACAGTGCTGAAGGGAGTTCTGTCAGCTGTGGTGGGCATGGTCTCCAGGAGAATGCACCAACCAGGGTTCTATCCCACGTAACTTGCCCCCTTGACAATAGCAACATGATTCTGAACTTTGCCCTAAAACCTCTCCATATAAAAATATGCCTTTACGTATATGGGTCTGATGGCTGCACCATGTCAGTCTCAAGCCATTTGGAAGCCAATGGAAGATCCACATGGCCCCACCACAGATGTTTTATCACTCACTTGCATAACACTTCTCTAGGCCCACTACTCACCAGGCTCCTACTTACTAGCATCTCTGTTCTACACCATTTTCATGAAACCCAGTCAATCAAGGCCCTGTCTGGTATATTCATGATCATCAACAGGACATCAAAGGTTCTCCAGTGATATCTGGTCATGGGAATTTTAAAAATTTCATGGTAATTATCTAGCAATTTTTCATGGATGAAGTTGGAGGCACTGTGGGTTTCAATTCATTCAGGAACCCTTAAAGGGTTAGGAAACTAATTTCAGGCAAAGCTCTGGAGTACTCTCACATGCAAGGCTACCCAATGAGTGGCCAAAAAGTCACATGAAGCGAGGCCAATTGAGGTCTATAAAGCGAGGTCCATGTGGGTTTTGAATCTCTATAATGCATGCCAAGTCTTTCAGAATAAAATCATGTAATATCCTGGCTGAGATTCGCAGTGTTCTGTGGAAAGCCAACCTGTGCCTAGATCTCAGGTTCCAATGGCAACTTCATGCCTGGCCTCCTAAAATCCCAACACAATTCATGGCAATATTTCTCTCAGGTCAGTTCCAGAACTCAGTCTATAAGGAGAATCACACCAGAGTTCAAGTCCAGGTGGACCCAGACAACTCTTCCAACCGCTACTCAAATGAAAACAATTAAAACCAGAATACTCCCTCATGGCCCTATTCTTCTTCCATATAGACACTAATCATAACCTCTTCCTGGAGTTTTCCATGAGTTGTGCAGCCCAAGAAAATGTCCAAAATAAGCTTCTTGCACCTCTTTTGCCTAACTTCAGCGTGGCCTGGGCACCCTTCCTGTGAACCTGGAGTGATCAAATAGGCCTGCCCTTAATACTGCTCCGCTTATCCAATTTGAGGCTCTCTGACTGTGGGGTCTAGATTCTTTATGTGAATTGGAGTCATGAGAAAAGCCAAGACAGTGTCCAAAATCAGCTCGCTTTTTCCTCATTTGCCTAAAGTCAGGGTGGCCTGGACACCGTTTCTGTGAACGAGGAGTGATCAAATAAGCCTGCCGTTAATACTTCTGTGTTTCTCCAATTTGAGGCCTACTGATTTCAGGTATCAATTTCTTATGTGATTTGGAGTTACTCGAAAACCCAAGCACCTCTGCAGGGAATTGAAGAACTCATTTGACCCAAAGAATCCCTATTCTCACTTGATGGAGTTCAGGAACTTAACAGAGGAAGGCAAGAGACTTTATCCATAATGAATGATTTTTTTGCCATTATGGTTTTGGATGCACACATGGGATCATTCTTTAGATGCATCAGGTGCTGAGAATCTAACTCAAAGCCACACACATGGCCAAAAGACTAATTCAGACACATCCCTTCCCAAAGCAATTAAGCAAAGAGCCACAGGTGATGCCATTCATTTCCATTTGAAAACTGTTTACTTCAGGCTTCACAAAGGGGTGGATTGAGGCAAAGAACTTCCTGACATTCAGTGAAAAACAACAATAAGTAAGCAAAAGGCTCAAAGCAGGGTTTCTCCACTGAGACTTTCCTGGTCACACTGATATCTGAGTTTTCTGAGATGCTCGCAATTCTCTTCAGCTATCCAGTACATGGCCATGTCACAGAGTTGGAGGTGGTACATATTTTGAACACAAATCCATGAGCCTATTCTAGAGAGTGGCCAGAATTCAGGAAGAAAACAGCAACTTAGAAAGATAGCAGGTGTTGCACATCGACAAGACAATCTGCACTCCATTCATATATTGGGCAGGTTGAAATATGGGAAGATTTACACTTGACAGGACACATCCATTAATGCATTCTCTTTTCCAATGTCTACAACAATGGACACAGTGGGATACACAGACATAAAAACACTCACCTTGTGAAACAACTTACTAGAAACTGTCCACTCCAAACCAAACCGCCTTTCCCATCTATTCTCAGAACATGAGACAAAACAATAAACCCACACACACTCCCACAAAGGCACCTCCTTCACGCAAGTAGGTCTGTGACTATCCAGAGTGTCCTCTGACTGGTGGGCCATACTATGTTCCCCTGAAATGGTCTGTCTTCTCTCAGATCTGGTTTCCTTGGCCAACTCTGTGCAGTTGTCAGGAGCCAGTGGTGAACCACTATCTGCTTTCTCAGGAAAGGTCCATCTTCAGAGCTTTCCTGGCATTTGGCCATCCTCACATCATTAGGTACCAAGAAAACTGACTCTGTCCTTGGTAAATCCAAACAAGTGAGCCCACTGGGACTGGGACTGGGACTGCCTCTTGGTGCCTGGCTTTTTGGATACCAAGTTCAGACAGTTCCATCACCAAGGAAATGAGGTATGTCACATTCTTTGGAACTGAATGAGGTCACTGCCTTGGCAACGACTTTGTCCTAACACTTGCTTCCAAAGGTCCCATGAGATGGAGCCTTCCCCTACTTCCTGTGACACTTTCACAAGGTAGTATGGTATATCAACCATTGGCACCCAAGAACAGCTCTCCACACAGGCCTGGTTTGGTCCATCTTCTCTACAATAAGAAGAGAGAGGCTGATTCATACATATCCCTTCATCCTGACCAGGTTGTTTGCCATGGAAGATGACTTTTGCTCTCTCAGGTCCTTCATACCTGCCTACAACTTCTCCAGGTATCATTTCTGTATGGACCTTTGAAGTTCTCAGCAGGTGGAAGGTCCCCAAGTTTCCTGTATTGTAAAAACCACTCTGTCCCTGCTCTTCTGTAAAATGAGATTGAGGGAACAGAGTATGTTTAGGGTTAATAACAGGTTTGATTTGGGTTACGAATCATTCTGTGCGATGAATAATGCTATTGGGAACCTGCGATATTTACAAGAATATAGAGGTGAAATATAAGTATGAAAACAGAAATCTAGGTATGATTTGAAGCCCAGAAGGACATTGGGCCCTTGATTGGGATACTTAGCTTTGAATTATGCTCTGCAAAATTGTCTCAGATAATTCGATATACAATGGCATAGGACATTTTATTGAATGTAGAAGAGAACATCCAGTCAAAAAGGGATAGTTGGTAGGATTAGGAAGATAGTCGGTAGGTTTAGAAAGAAGAGTGAGTATAGGATTTGGACCAAAAGTTCTTTAGCAATAGGGTTTCGATTATAGAGTGAATGTAAATGTCAGCACATATGAAGTGTCAGTCACTAGGATCAACTTGGGAAAATTTGTTGAAAAGCAGATATCAATAGAAACATTATGAAATCAGGCAAAGTATAAAGTGAGTGATAGGATTAGACATTTCCCACAGGGTTGAGTTTGAATATATAAATTAGGAAGAAACAAATATGTAGTCACCAATAGGATTGACAATTGACAGCATTAGGCAACCTGGACATGGATGTTTTTAGTAATTCATGTACACTTTACATTTAGGCTTTGGTACAATCATAAATGTGACCTTTACATTTTTTTGTCCAGAATATTACTTTGATAAAATATGTATGTACATCAGGTGACATGAGTATGTCTTCCACCATTTCTGCAAGCAATATATTGAAGATGTAAAATTAGAATCGGGGGTACAAAGAGGTGTACCCTGTGTCTATGAATATAGAGATAAAGAATGAATAGACTGTAATGTGAATGAATAATATAACTTTTTTCAACTTTAAAAAATGAATTGATCTAATATCTGAAAAATCACAGGAAATCGTATATTGATATACAATCATTCATTCCAAGCAGTTATACATCTAATGGTAATATTCGTGTTTTGGTTTATCATGAAGAGTGTGTGAGTTTTGCTTCAAAAGTGACTATGGAAATAATGTGTTTGGAAAGAAGACTCATGAAAATACCAGTAAAGAAACCCTGACAATACATGTGTTCTGAAGCAAAAAGTGATTAAATTTGAAACAAATGCCTACAAATTTGTGAACTTGTGGATGAAATGTATATCCTATGATGTGCAAAAACTGAAGAAATAATAATGTAAAAGTGTCGAATACAAATGAACAAAGAATTACATATCATGTCCCATTGGAATCTACTTGCATTGATGTTAGACAGGGTCAGTTACTGTAGAATAATTAGGATTTGTATGCATCATTCCCTGAAGTTAGTTTTCAGTACTAGGAAACAAATATGTATTTCAGGTGGATGAATATTTCTGAGAATAATCTTGTGAAAAGTTGATTAAAAATCCACATACATGAACATAAATGAATTTAGAGAGTGTATATTAGACACATATATTTCATATTTTGAAAAATCTGGAGAGTGTACACACACACACACACACACACACACACACACAAAACACTCACAGTCATTAAAAAGTAGCAATATAAATGCCAATCGAAATTCATCAGTAAATATATATCATCCACAGATGCAAAAATATTTATTTTACTGAACATGAGTTTACGTATAATGTTGTTCTACTAGGACGCTCCCTATAGGTTGAATTTTCAGTTCCAACAGCATTTAGGAGGAGTGATCTCTTCTCACAATTTGTATCTGCCAAGTCAGCCACCTCACAAAGATGTACGTGTGATACCTGGTAGGATTCTATATATGCATATAAATATACAAGTGTGAATAGGCTAAAGAGAAAGGGAAACATGAATTCTCATATTTGTTAACTTTAAAAACACATGGAGATCTTTTTCTATTAAACATTGACTAGATTTATAACTCCTACCTTGTATAATGCAAAATGCAAGTCCAACTGTACAACATGCCTCCAATGAACTGCTTGTATTTCTATAGGTTTGTGTTATTTTTCTCTATCATATTAGGATGAGTTGTCTGAGTCTAGTATGTATGGGTTAGTGTCAGGGATTCAGTATTTCAAAAGGAAAATTGGAAATTGAATCCAATTTGTATGCAAATATATGCTACACAAATATCCTCCCACTCTCATCCAGAACAATGCCTTGAAATTACCTTCACCCCAAGTAAGACACAGTTAGAGGAGAATAGATAGAAAATCAGTGAATACATATCTGGAATGGAAAATGCTCAGGAGTTCACAACCTTGGAGGTTGTAGAGGAGTTTCCAAAAGTAAGGGACAGGGTAAACACTCCACAAACATGGAGCTCTGCTGGCCTAAAAACTTTTAGAGCAACTGCCTCTGAGTTTGGGAACGTGAAAAATATGTTGTTGTCAGGAGAATTGGCTTCCTTTGTAGTGAGACCATCAAAGCTGGGTCTGCCTCTATGTGACGTGGAGGACATGGTATCTTATTTTCCAATGAACATAAGGTAGCAGTGTTGATTTTCTTCTTTTTAGGTAAACTGTGGCCTCTGGGGGCTAAGTGTCTCCCCGTTGGACTGTGAAGCCATTTGGTCCTCCTCCACTTTTTGTGGGGTTTTTGCTGCTGAACTGGGAGTTTGGTATTTGCTTCATGAAATTCAAGGAGTACAACTGAGACACAGTGCTGGAGGGAGTTCTGTCATGTGTGGTGGTTCAGAGTCTGCAGAAGAACGCACCAACCACGCTTCTATCCATCAAAGCTTGCCACATTGCATCTTTGTCCATAGCAACCTGATTCTGAACATTGCCCTGAATCCTCTCCATATAACAAGATGCCTTTAATTACAAGGGTCTGCTGGCTGCTTCATGTAATCCACAAGCCATTTGGAAGTCAATGGAAGATCCACATTGCTCCAACACAGATGTTTTATCACACTCCTGCCCACCACAGCTCTAGGCCCACTTCTCAGCAGGCTGCAACTTTCTGGCACCTCTGTTCTACACAATTTTCATAAAACTCAGTCAAGCAAGGCACTGTCTGGTACATCCATGATCAGCAACAGGACATCCAAAGATTCTCCAGTGCCACCTGGTCATGGGAATTTCAAAAATTTCATGGTATTTATTTAGACATTTTTCAAGGATAAAGTTGGAGGCACTGTGGGTTTCAATTCATTCAGGAACCAGTAAATGGTGAGCAATATTATTTCAATGAAAGCTCTGGAGAACCCTCACAGGCAAGGCTTCCCAAAGAATGGCCAAAAGGTCACATTAAGCCAGGCCCATTAAGGTCTACAATATGAGGTCCATGTGTGTTTTCACTCTCAACTATGGCTGCTAAGTCTTTCGAATGAAATCATGTGTTATCTTGGCTGAAATTCCCAGTGCTCTGTGGAAAGCCACTCTGGGGCTAGATCTCAGTTTCCAAGGGTGACTCTCATACATCGCCTCTTAAATCACAACACAATACATGGCAATACTTCTCTGAGATCAGTTCCTGAACTCAGTCTATAAGGGGAATCACACCAGAGTTCAAGCCCAGGTAGACCTTGTTATGTCTTCCAAGTGTCACACAAATATCCACAATTAAATCCAAAACACTTCCACATGGCACTCATCTTCTTCCATTTACACAATCATCATAATCTCTGGCTGGAGGTTTCCATGAGGGGTGCAGCCCAAGACAGTGTCCAATATAACCTCCCTTGCCCCTCATTTGCCTAAAATAAGGGTGGCCAGGACATCCTTCCAGTGAACCAAGAGTGATCAAATAGGCCTGCCATTAATATGGCACTGCTTCTCCAATTTGAGGCCTACTGACTGTGTGTTTTAGATTCTTTATGTGAATTGGAGTCTTGAGAAAAACCAAGCACTTATGGGCTAGCCTCTGCAGGGTTTTGAGGAACACATTTGAACCAAATTATCACTATTCTCACATGATGGATGACAGGAACCTTACAGAGGAATGCGAGAGACTTCATCCACACTGACTGCTCTTTTGTCCATTTTGGTTTTGGATGCACACATGGGATCCTTCTTTAGATCCATCAGGTGCTGAGAATCTAAGCCACAGTCTCACACAGGGCCAAAAGGCTGATTCAGACACATCCCTTTCCAAAGCAATTAAGCAAAGAGCCACAGGTGATGCTCTTTCATTTCCATTTGAAAACTGTTTCTTTAGGCTCTACAATGGTGTGGCCTGAGGCAAAGACCTTCCTGACATTCAGGGCATCAGAACAATTGGTGAGCAAAAGGCCCAAAGCAGGGTTTCTTCACTTAGAATTTCCTGGTCAAACTAATATCTGAGTTTTCTGAGATGCTCCCATTTCTTTCAGCTATCCAGTACATGGCCATGTCACAGAGCTTGGAGGTGGTACATATTTTGGACAAAAAACCATGAGCCTATTCTGGAGAGTGGCCAGAATTCAGGAAGAAAACAGGAACTTAGGAAGATTGTTGGAGTTGTCCACCCATAAGTCAAGCCGCAGTCCATTCATAAATTGGGCAAGTTGAGTCTAGACAGGACACATCCAATGATTCATTCTCTTTTCTAATATCTAAAACCACGGACACAGTGGGATACACAGACAAAGAAACACTGGCCTTGTCAAACGACTTACCAGAAACAGTTCACTCCAAACCAAACAAACCGCCTTTCCTACCTATTCTCAGAACATGAGACAAAATCTCAAACCCACACCCACAAACACAAAGGAAGCTCCTTCCCCAAGTAGGTCTGTGACTATTGGGAGTGTCTTCTGACTGGTGGGCCAAACTATGTTCTGATGAAATCGCCTGTCCTGTGTCAGATATGGTCTCGTTGGCCAAATCTGTGAAGTTGTCACTAGCCAGCGGTGAGCCACTACCTGCTGTCTCAGGAAAGGCCCCTCTTCAGAGCTTTCCTGACATTTGTTCATCCTCACCTCAGTAGGTACCAAGAAAGACTGACTCTGTCCTTGGTAAATCAAAAAAATAAGACCACTGGGACTGGGACTGAGACTGGCTCTGGGTGCCTGGCTTCCCGGATTCCAAGTTCAGAGAGTTCCATCACCAAGGAAGTGAGGTGAGATTACTTCCTTCAGGAATTCTTTGAGGTCATTGCCTTGGCAACCACTTTGTCCTATGAGATGGAGGCTGCCCTTACTTCCTGTGACACTTTTACAAGTTAGAATGGTATATCAACCATAGGCACCCAGGAACAGCTCTCCACACATGCCTGGTTTGGTCTATCTTGTGTACATTAACAAGAGAGAGGCTTATTCAGACACAACCCTTCATCCTGGAAAGGTTGTTTGCGATGGAAGATGACATTTGCTCTCTCAGGTCCTTCATAGATGCCTACATCTTCTCCAGGGATCAAATCTGCATGGACATTTGAGGTTCTCAGCAGGAGGAAGATACCCTACATTCCTGTATTGTAAGACGAACTCTGTCCCTGCTCTTCTGCAAAGTTAGATTGAGGGAAGAGTGTATGGTTAGGGTTAATAACATGTTTGATTTGGGTTACGAATCATTGCGAAGGATGATTAATAGTATTGGGAACCTGCGATATTTATAAGATTATAGAGGTGAAATATAAGTATGGAAACAGAAATCTAGGTAAGATTTGAAGCCCAGAAGGGCATTAGGCCCTTGATTGGGATACTTAGCTTATAATTACGTTCTGCACAGATGTCTCAGATAAATCGATAATCAATGGCATAGGACTTACACCTTGGAAGATTGATTTTAGAAGAGAACATCCACTCAAATTGAGATAGTCGGTGGGATTAGGAAGGTAGTCAGTAGGTTTAGGAAATAGAGTGAGTATAGGACATGGAGCAAAAGTTCTGTAGCAATAGTGTTTTGGTTATAGAGTGAATGTAAATTTCACCACATGTGAAGAGTCAGTCACAATGATTAACTGGGGAAAATATGTAGAAAGGAAAATATCAATACAGACCTTACGAAATTAGGCAATTATACAGTGAGTGATAGGATTAGACATTTTCAATAGGGTTGAGATTGAATACATAATCTTAGGAAGAAACAAATATGTCGTCACCAATAGGAATGACATTTGAAAGCATTAGGCAACCAGGACATTTATCGTTTTAGTAATCCATGTTCACTTTCCATTTAGTATTTGGTACAATCATAAGTGTGATTTTTGCATTTTGTGCCCAGAAAAATATTGTGATCAAATGTATATGTAGATCATATGACATGAGTATTTCTTGAACGATTACTGGGAGCAATATTTGAAGACATATAAATTAGTATTGGGGGTACAAAGTGGTGTACCCTGTGTCTATGAATATAGAGATAATGCATGAATAGACCATCCTGTGAATAAATATTATAACTGGTTCCACTTTAAATAATGGATTGAATTGATATCTGAAAATATATAGGAAATAATATATTGACATACAATCATTCACTCCAACCAGTTATATATCTAATGGTAATCTTAGGGTTATTGTTAATCATGAAGTGTGTGTGAGTTTTGTTTCAAAAGTGATTATGGAAATCGAAAATAATATGTTTGGAAAAAAGTCTCATGAAAAGACCAGTCAAGAAATATGGAGGAATCCATGTGTTCTGAAGCAGGAAGTGATTGAAAGTGAAACAAATGCCTATAAATTTTCTAAATTGTGAATGAAATATATATCCTGTTATGTGCATAAACTGATGAAATAGTAATGTATCAGTGTTGAATAAAAGTGAATGTCAAAATACACATCATGTCCAATAGGAATCTACTTGCAGTGATGTTAAACTGGGTCAGTTACTGTAGAAATATTAGAATTGTGTGCATTATGCACCAAAGATAGTTTTTTTTTTTATTTTTATTTATGGTTGTTCAAAACATTACATAGTTCTTGATATATCATATTTCACACTTTGATTCAAGTGGGTTATGAACTCCCATTTTTACCCTGTATACAGATTGCAGAATCACATCAGTTACACATTCATTGATTCACATATTGCCATACTAGTGTCTGTTGTATTCTGCTGCCTTTCGTATCCTCTACTATTCCCCCTGGCCTCCCCGCCCCTCCCCACTTCTCTCTCTACTCCCTCTACTGTAATAAATTTCTCCCCCTTGTATTATTTTTCCCTTTCCCCTCAATTCCTCTTGTATGTAATTTTGTATAACCCAGATGGTCTCCTTCCAATTCCATGCAATTTCCCTTCTCCCTCCCTTCCACCTCTCATCCCTGTTTAATGTTAATCATCTTGTCATGCTCTTTGTCCCTATCTGTTCTTAGTTACTCTCCTTATATCAAAGATGACATTTGGCATTTGTTTTACAGGAATTGTGTAGCTTCACTTAGCATAATCCAGTCTAATGCCATCCATTTTCCTGCAAATTCTATGATTTTTTCATTTTTCAATGCAGAGTAATAATCCATTGTGTATTAATGCCACATTTTTTTTATCCATTATTCTATTGAAGGGCATCTAAGTTGGTTCCACAGTCTTGCTGTTGTGAATTGTGCTGCTATGAACATCGATGTAGCAGTGTCCCTGTAGCATGCTCTTTTTAGGTCTTTAGTGAATAGACCAAGAAGGGGAATAGCTGGGTCAAATGGTGCTTCCATTCCCAGCTTTCCAAGAAATCTCCATACTGCTTTCCCAATTGGCTGCACCAATTTGCAGTCCCACCAGCAATGTACAAGTGTACCTCTTTTCCCACATCCTTGCCAGCACTTCTTGTTGTTTGACTTTATAATGGCTGCCAATCCTACTGGAGTGAGATGGTATCTTAGGGTGGTTTTGATTTGCATTTCTCTGACTGCTGGAGATGGTGAGCATTTTTTCATGTACTTATTGATTGATTGTATGTCCTCATCTGAGAAGTGTCTGTTGAGGTCCTTGGACCATTTGTTGATTGGGTTATTTGTTATCTTATTGTCTAATTTTTTGAGTTCTTTGTATACTCTGGATATTAGGGCTCTATCTGAAGTGTGAGTAGTAAAGATTTCTTCCCAGGATGTAGGCTCCATATTTACCTCTCTTATTGTTTCTTTTGCTGAGAACACACTTTTTTAGTTGAGTAAGTCCCATTTGTTGATTCTAGTTATTAACTCTTGTACTATGGGTGTCCTATTGAGGAATCTGTAGCCCGACCCCACAGTATGTACATCATAACCAAATTTTTCTTCTATCAGACAGTGTGTCTCTGATTTGATATCAAGCTCCTTGATCCATTTTGAGTTAACTTTTGTGCTTGGTGAGAGAAAGGGATTCAGTTTCATTTTGTTACATATGGATTTTCAGTTTTCCCAACACCATTTGTTGAAGATGCTATCCTTCCTCCATTGCATGCTTTTAGCCCCTTTATCAAATATAAGATAGTTGTAGTTTTGTGGATTGGTTTCTGTGTCCTCTATTCTGTACCATTGGTCCACCTGCCTTTTTCGGTACCAGTACCGTGCTATTTTTGTTACTATTGCTCTGTAGTATAGTTTGAAGTCTGGTATCGCTATACCACCTGATTCACACTTCCTGCTTAGCATTGTTTTGCAATTCTGGGTCTTTTATTTTTTCATATGAATTTCATGATTGCTTTCTCTATTTCTACAAGAAATGCCTTTGGGATTTTGATTGGCATTGGATTAACCCTATAGAGAACTTTTGGTAATATCGCCATTTTGATGATGTTAGTTCTGCCTATCCATGAACAGGGTATATTTTTACATCTTCTAAGATCTTCTTCTATTTCTCTCTTTAGGGTTCTGTAGTTTTCATTGTATAAGACTTTCACCTCTTTTGTTAGGTTGATTCCCATTTTTTTTTTAGGATATTGTCAATGGAGTGGTTGTCCTCATTTCCATTTCAGAGGATTTGTCGCTGATATACAGGAATGCATTTGATTTATGCGTGTTGATTTTATATCCTGCCACTTTGCTGAATTCATTTATTAGCTCTATTAGTTTCTTTGTAGACCCTTTTGGGTCTGCTAGGTATAGAATCATGTCATCTGCAATAGTGATAATTTAAGTTTTTCTTTTCCTATTTATATGCCTTTAATTTCTTTCATCTGTCTAATTGCTCTGGCCAGTCTTTTGAGAACTATATTGAACAGAAGTGGTGAGAGCGGGCATCCCTGTCTTGTTCCAGATTTTGGAGGGAATGTCTTCAATTTTTCTCCATTAAGAATGACGCTAGCCTGCGGTTTAGCATAGATTGTTTTTACAATATTGAGGAATGTTCCTGTTATTCCTAGTTTTTCGAGAGTTTTGAACATAAAGGGATGCTGTACTTTGTCGAATGCTTTTTCTGCATCTATCTAGATGATAATATGGTTTTTATTTTTAAGTCTATTGATATGGTGAATAACACTTATTGATTTTCGTATATTGAACCCTCCTTGCATCCCAGGGATGAATCCTACTTGATCATGGTCCACATTTTTTGATATGTTTTTGTATCTGATTCGCCAGAATTTAATTTAAGATTTTTGCATTTAGGTTCATTAGAGATATCGGTCTTTAGTCTTCTTTCTTTGAAGTGTCTATCTGGTGAAGGAATCAGAGTGATATTGGCCTCGTAGAATGAATTTGGAAGATCTCCCTCTTTTTCAATTTTCTGAAATAGCTTGAAAAGTATTGGTATTAGTTCATATTTAAAGGTTTTGTAAAAGTCTGCTGTATACCCATACGGTCCTGGGATTTTCTTAGTTGGTAGTCTTTGGATGGTTTCTTTTATTTCCTCAATTGATATTGGTATGTTTAGGTTGTCTATATCCTCCTAACTCACTCTGGTCAGATCATATGACTTAAGAAATATTTCGATGCCTTCACTATCTTCTATTATTTTGGAGTATAAGGATTCAAAGTAATTTCTGATTATCTTCTGTATTTCTGAAATATCTGTTGTGATATTGCCTTTTTCATCCCATATGATAGTAATTTCAGTTCTCTCTCCTCTTCATTAGCATGGCTAGGGGTCTGTCCATTTTATTTATTTTTTCAACGAACCAACTTTTAGTTTTGTCAATTTTTTCAATTGTTTCTTTTGTTTCGATTTCATTGATTTCTGCTCTGATTTTAATTATTTCTTTCCTTCTACTTCTTTTGCTGTTGTTTGCTCTTGTTTTTCTAAGATTTTGAGATGAAGTATGAGATCATTTATTTGTTGTTTTTTTCTTTTTCTAAGGAATGAACTCCAAGCAATGAATTTTCCTCTTAGAACTGCTTTCAATGTGTCCCATAGATTCCGATATATTGTGTCTGTGTTTTCATTTTTCTCTAAGAATTTTTTATTTTCCTCCTTGATGTCTTCTATAACCCATTGATCATTAAGTAACCTATTGTTCATTCTCCAAATGATGCATGATTTTTCCTTCCTTCTTTTATCATTGATTTTTAGTTTCATTCCATTATGATGAGATAAGATGCATGGTATTATCTCTACTCCTTTAATTTGTCTAAGAGTTGCCCTGTGACATAATATATGATCTATTTTTGAGAAGGATCCATGTGCTGCTGAGGAAAAATGTAACTGCTTGATGTTGGGTGGTATATTCTATATATGTCAATTAAGTCTAGGTTATTAATTGTGTTATTGAGTTCTATAGTTTCCTATTTCAACTTTTGTTTGGAAGACCTGTCCAGTGGTGAGAGAGCTGTGTTGAAGTCTCCCATGATTATTGTATGGTGGTCTATTAGACTCTTGAACTTGAGAAAAGTTTGTTTGATGAACATAGCTGCACCATTGTTTGGGGCATACATATTTATGATTGTTATGTCTTGCTGGTGTATGGTTCTCTTGAACAGTATGTAGTGTCCCTCTTTATCCCTTTTGATTAACTTTGGCTTGAAATCTATTTTATTTGATATGAGTATGGACACTCCTGCTTTTTTCCGAAGTCCATATGAGTGATATGATTTTTTCCAAACTTTCACCTTCAGTGTATGTATGTCTTTTTCTTATCAAATGCGTCTCCGGTAGGAAGCATATTATTGGGTCTTGTTTTGTGATCCATTCTACTGGCCTGTGTGTGTTAATTGGTGAGTTTAAGCCATTAACATTTACAGTTATTATTGAGATAAGGGTTGTTCTTCCAGCCATATTTGTTTATTTATGTTATTAAACATGGATTGTTTTTCTCTTTGATTATTTCCCCCCTTTAATGTCCTACCTCCCACTGTTGGTTTTCATTATTTTCCAATTACTCTTCCTGTAATATTTTGCCAAGGATGATTTGAAGAGATGGTTTTCTAGCTACAAATTCTTTTAACTTTTGTTTATCGTGGAAAGTTTTAATTTCATCTTCCATCCTGAAGCTTAATTTTGCTGGATACACAGTACATGGATGGAATCCATTTTCTTTCTGTGATTGAAAAATGTCATTCCAGGATCTTCTAGCTTTCAGAGTCTTTGTTGAAAGATCAGCTGTTATCCTGATTGGTTTACCCCTAAATGTAATCTGCTTCCTTTCTCTTGTAGATTTTAAAATTCTCTCCTTATTCTGTATGTTGGGCATCTTCATTATAATGTGTCTAGGTGTGGATCTCTTATGATTTTTCACATTCGGCGTCCTGTAGGCTTTTAGAACTTGGGAGTCTGTCTCATTCTTCAAGTCTGGGAAGTTTTCTCATATTATTTCATTGAATAGATTGCTCATTCCTTTGGTTTGGACCTCTATACCTTCCTGTATCCCAATGACTCTTAAGTTTGGTCTCTTTATTTTATCCCATATTTCTTGGATGTTCTGTTCATGGTTTCTTAACAGTTTGGCTGAGCTGTCTATGTTCTTTTCAAGTTGAAATACTTTGTCTTCATTGTCTGATGTTCTATCTTCTAAGTGTTCTACTCTGATGGTAGTATTTTCAATTGAGTTTTTAAGATGGTTTATTGCTTCCTGCATTTCTAGGATTTCTGTTTGTTATTTTTTACAACCTCTATCTCCCTGTATATTTGATCTTTTGCTTCTTGGTTTTGTTTATGTAATTCATTGTTGAAGTGATCTTTCATTGTCTGATTTTGCTGTCTAATGTCTTCCTTGAGACTTCAGATCATCTGAAGAATGTATATCCTGAGTTCTTTATCTGACATTCCATCTGCTGCAGCTATTACCTCTTCTAAAGTTGTGTTGACCTGCATTGCTTGTGGTTCTTTTTTCCTTTTCTTTTCATACTGCTCGAGTTTCTTTCTGCTTGGTGAAACTGTTGTGATTTTGAAATTTTCCCCCTATATATTTATATTGCTCTTGTATATTTGAAAAGTCTTCATTGCAGGGGCAGGGGTGGCTGTGCTGTTCCACCAATTGGGGTGATATATCTACCACGCTGATGGGCCGCTAGGCCTGTTATTCTGATCGGTCGCAGGTCTGCTTACCATGCAGGCGCAGGAGGCTGCTCTCCTCTGCCCCTCCTCCAATTGGTGTGACGTGACTACCACGCCCGTGGACCCCTGCGGTGTTCTGCCGATCGGTCACAGGTCTGCCTACCTTGCTTGCATGGGTGGCGGCTCTGCTCTACCCCTACCCCAATTGGGGTGACGTGACTACCACGCCGGTGGGCCGCTGGGCCTGGTCTGCCGGTTGGTCGCAGGTCAGGATACCTTGTGAGCACGGGCTACAGATCTGTTCTGCCCCTACTCCAAATGGGGTAAAGTGTTTGCCGCGGCAGCAGGCCGCTGGGCCTCTTCTTCTGGTCAGGTGCAGGTCTGCTACCTTGCAGGCGCGGGTGGTGGCTCTGCTCTGCCCCTACTCCAATTGGTGTGTCGTGACTACCATGCCTGCAGGTTGCAGGGCCTGTTCTGGGCATGGGCAAAGGCTCTGCTCTGCCCCTACTCCTATTGGGGTAATGTGACTACCATGCCAGTGACCCACTGGGATTGTACTAGGCACGGGAGAAGGCTCTGCTCTGCAACAACTCCAATTGGGGTGACGTGACTACCACACCTGTGGGTCGCTGGGCCTGTTCTGGGCCCGGGTAGCGGCTCTGTTCTGCCTCTACTCCAATTGGGTTGACGTGACTACCATGCAGGTGTGTCACTGGGTCTGTTCCAGGTGCGGGCAGCTGCTCTGCTCTGCTCCTCTGGCTTGATGACAAAGTGAGAGAGACCCGGGTGTTTGTGACTCACTTTCTTCACCAGGAGACCAACTGTTTCTGTCACTGCTGGTATCAATGAAGTTATCTCCTCTGCTGCTTTTTGATGACATCAGAAATTTGTCATGTTGGTATCCCATGTGAAAGGCAGCATTTCGTTCCCTTTTCTGGGTGACCAAAGCAATGGGTGAGTCCTGACCGGCCCTCACAAGCCGCGTCTCAATCCTGTTGCCACTGCCTATGAAGGCTCGGTTGATATTTACCTCCACAGTATTCAGCAAGACCCGAAAAGAGAAGCAGTTTCCGCAGGTTCTTTAGCCCTGGGCCAGATCAGTTCCGAGAGGCGGAATTCGGCCGCTCTGGGCTTGGTGTATGTTCTAATAGGATCAGGCTCCAAGACGGAGTTTCTGCAGGTTCTTTGGCACTGAGCCTGAGTAATTTGTCTGCGACACAAAGGTGAATGGCATCCTGAAATTACCTGTTCTATAGCTGAATGAGCTTCGATCAGTCGAAAACAGGGATGGTGACATCAGCTCTCCAAGATGGTGGCCGCTGGCTTCCTCTGTGGTCTGACCGGTGTGGAGAACCGAATTGGACCGCATCCTTTCCCGTCTCAAACCCAGAATTCAGCACTTAGCACAGTGATTGCATACCTGTCAGGAGCCCACAGAATCCACACCGCTGTATATTTGCATTGCTATCTCTTTGTTTCCCAGTGCACGCCGCAGACTCTAGCCGCAGACCGATTTCCTGAATAAGCAGCATGACCCTCTATGCGGACAAATCACTCGTGTTTGAGCCCGCGTAGCTGATCCTCGTGAGATGGAAATATGTCGACTAGGTTTTGGAGCACCCCAATTTTGCTGGAAATTTCTAACAAGATAGGTTTTAGCCATTATAACTCGTCATTCTCCCGCACAGTGACGCGGTACATGGGGGTGATGCACTCCCTTCACCACCATCATATGATCCCCCAAAGTTAGTTTTCAGTACTAAGAAACAAATATGTATTTCTGGTGGATGAATAATTCTGAGAATATTCTTGTGAAAACTTGATTATTAATCCAAATACATGAATATGAGTGAATTTAGGGAGTGTATAATAAGAAAAATATACTTCATATTTTGAAAAATCTGGAGAGTGAAAATATATATATATATATATATATATATATATATATATATATATACACATACACACACAGACATTAAAAAGTAGCATTATGTATGCCAATCGAAATTCACCACGAAGTAATATATCATCCACAGATCCAAAAATATTCATTTTAATGAACATGGATTTATGTTGTTCAAATAAGAAGCTCACTCATATGTTGAATTTTCAGTTCCAACAGCATTTAGCAGGAGTGATCTCTTCTCACAATTTGCATCTGCCAAGCCAGCCACCTCACAAAATGTACGAGTGATACCAGGTAGAATTTTATATGTGCATATAAAAATACATGTGATGAATAGGCTACAGAGAAAGGGAGACAGTTATTCACATGTTTGTTAACTTTTAAAACACATGGAGAACTATTTCAATTAAAATTCGCTAGATTTATAACACCTACCATTTATCATATGAAAGGCAAGTCCAACTATACACCATGCCTCCTGTGAACCTCTTGTATTTCTATTCTGTTTGGGTTATTTTTCTCCACCATATTAGGATTAAAAGTCAAAGTCTAGTAGGGTATGTGTTAGTGTCAGGGATTCCGTATTTCGAATGGAAAATTGGAAAATGTATCAAATGTGTATGCAAATATGTGCTACACAAAAATCTTCCCACCCTCATTCAGCACAATGCCTTGACATTACCTTCGCCCCACATAAGACACAATTAGAGGAGAAGAGTTAGAAAATCTGTGAATACATATGTGTAATGAAAAATGCTCAGGAGTTCACAAATTTGCAGGTGGTAGAGGAGTTTCCAAAAGTATGGGACAGGGTAAAAACTCCACAAACATGAAGTTCTGCCAGCCTAACATCTGGAGAAACTGCCTCTGAGGTTGGGCAATGAAATATATGCTGTTGTCAGGAGCATTAGCTTCATTTGTTGTGAGACCATCATAGCTGAATCTTCATCTATGTGATCTGGATGACATGGATTCTTATTTTCCAATGAACATGAGGCAGCAGTGCTGAATTTTCTATTTGTAGGTAACCTGTGGCCACTGGGGTCTAAGTGTCTCCCCTTGTGGACTGTAATTCCATTTGGTCATCCTCCACTATTCGTGGTATTTCTTGCTGCTGCACTGGGAGATTGGTGTTTGCTTCATGAAATACAAGGATTTCAAATGGGACACAGTGCTGAAGTAAGTTCTGTCAAGTGTGGTGGGTCAGGTTCGTCAGGAGAATGCACCAACCAGGCTTCTATCCCACATAGCTTGCCCCATTGACCATAGCAACCTGATTCTGAACATTGCCCTAAAACCTCTCCATAAACAATATGCTTTTACATATAAGGGTCTACTGGCTGCAAAATGTGAGTCACAATCCATTTGGAAGCCATTGGCAGATCCAAATGCCCCCACCACAGATGTTTTATTACACACCTGCCAACCACTACTCTAGTACAACTACTCAGCAGGATCCAACTTACTGGCATCTCTGTTCAACACCATTTTCATAAAACCCAGTCAATCAAGGCACTGTCTTGTATACTCATGATCAGCAACAGGACATCCAAATATTCTCCAGTGCTACCCGGTCATGGGAATTTCAAAAATTTCATGGTATTGATATAGCCAATTTTCAAGGATGAAGTTGGAGGCACTGTGAATTTTAATTCACTCAGAAACCATTAAATGGTGAGGAAGCTCATTTCAATGAAAACTCTGGAGAATTCTTACAGGCAAGGCTTCCAAAAGTGGCGAAAAGTCAGATTAAGCCAGGCCCGTTGAGGTCTACAATGTATGGTCCATGTGTGTTTCGACTCTCAAATATGGCTGCCAAGTCTTTAAGAATAATATCATGTGATATCCTGGCTGAGATTCCCTGTGCTCTGTGGAAAGTCAACTTGGGCCTAGATGTCACTTTCCAAGGGCAACTCTCATGCATGGCCATCTAAAATTCCAACACAATTCCTGGCAATAATTCTCTGAGATCAGTAAAAGAACTCAGTCTCTAAGGGGAATCACACCAAAGTACAAGCCTAGGTGGACCCAGAGATCTCTTCCAACCGCCAGACAAATATCCACAATTAAAACCAAACACTCTCACATGGCCCTCATCTTCTTCCAAATAGACACTCATCATATTCTCTGGCTGGAGGTTTCCATAAGGGACGCAGCCCATGACAGTGTCCAAAATAAGCTCCCTGCCCCTCATTTGCCTAAAGTCAGGGTGGCCTGGACTCTCTTCCTGTGAACCAGTAGTGATCAAATAGGCCTGCCTTTAATATTGCTTGGCTTCTCCAACTTGAGGCCTTCTAGCTTTGGGGTTTAGATTCTTTAAGTGAATTGGAGTCATGAAAATCAAACACCTATGGCCTAGCCTCTGCAGGGCTTTGAAGAACTCATTTGACACAAAGGATCCCTATTCTCACTTGATGGATATCAGGAACATACCAGAGGAAGGCAAGAGAGTTCATCAACAATATCTGATCTTTTTGCCATTTTGGTTTTGGATGCATGCATGGGATCTATCTTTAGATCCATCAGGTGCTGAGAATCTAAGCCACAGCCTCACACAGGGCCAACAGGCTGATTCAGACATATCCCAATCCTAAGCAATTAAGCAAAGAGTCACAGGTGATTCCCATTCATTTCCATTTGAAAACTGTTTTCACCACAAAGTGGTGGCTTGAGGCAAAAAACTTCCTGACATTCAACAGAACAATAGGTAAGCAAAAGGAACAAAGAGGGGTTTCTCCACTGAGACTTTCCTGGTCAACAGATATTTGAGATTTCTGAGATGCTAGCCATTTCTTTCAGCTATCCATTACATAGCCATGTCACAGATCTTGGAGGTACAAATCTTGGAAACAAAACCACGATACTATTCTGGAGAGTGGCCAGAATTGAGAAAGAAAACAGGAAATTAGGAAGCTTGTAGGTGTTGCCCATCCATAAGGCAAGCCAGAGTCCACTCATGAATTGGGCAGGTTGAATGCTGGGAAGCTTTCTACTAGACAGGACACATCCATTGATGCATTGTCTTTTCTAATGTCTACAAAAATGGACTCAGTGGGATACACACACATAGAAACACTCGCCTTGTCAAAGGACTTAATAGAAATATTCCACTCCATACCAAACAAACCGCCTTTCCTACCTATTCTCAGAACATGAGACAAAACCACAAACTCACACCCACACCCAAAAAGGCACCTCCTTCCCCCTAGTAGGTCTGTGACTCCCTGGAGTGTCGTCTGACTGGTGGGCCATTCTATGTTCTTCCAAAATGACCTCTCCTGTCTCAGATCATGTCTGCTTGGCCAACTCTGTGAAGTTCTCAAGAGCCAGCGGTGAGACACTACCTGGTTTCTCAGGAAAAGCCCCTCTTCAGAGGTTTCCTGGCATTTGGCCATCCTCACATCTGTAGGTACCAAGAAAGACTGACTCTGTCCTTGGTAAATCCAAACATGTCAGACCACTGGGACTAGGACAGGGACTGTCTCTTGGTGCCTGGCTTCCTGGATTTCAAGTTCAGAGAGTTCCATCACCAAGGAAGTGAGGTGAGATCACTTCCTTCAGGATATGAATGATGTCACTGCCTTGGCAACCACTTTGTCCTAACAGTTGCTTCCAAAAGTATCATGAGGTGGAGGCTGTCCTGATTTTCATGGGACACTTTCTCTAGTTAGAATGTTATATCAACCATAAGCACCCGGGAACAGCTTCCACACACGACTGGTTTGGTCCATGTTCTATACATTAAGAAGAGAGAGACTGATTCAGACACAACCCTCCATCCTGACCAGGATGATTGCCATGGAAGATGACTTTTGCTTTCTGAGGTACTTCATAGCTGCCTTCATCTTCACCAGGGATCATTTCTGCATGAACATTTGAGTTTCTCAGCAGGTGAAGATCCCCTGGATTCCTGTAGTTTAACACCCACACAGTTCCTGCTCTCCTGCAAAGTTAGTGTATGGTTAGGGTTAATAATATTTTCGATTTGGGTTAGGAATCATTCTGCAGGATGAATAATGGGATTGGGAACCTGCGATATTTATAAGAATATATACGTGAAATATATGTATGAAAACGGGAATCTAAGAAAGATTTGAAGCCCAGAATGGCATTGGGCCCTTTATTTGGATATTAGTGTTGAATTATGTTCTGTACAGTTGTCTCAGTTAAATCGAAATACAGTGGCATAGGACCTTGTACCTTGGATGATTGAATGTAGAAGAGAACATCCAGTCAAAAAGGGAGAGTCAGTAGGATTAGGAAGATAGTCAGTAGGTTTAGGAAGAAGAGTGAGTATATGATTTGGAATAAAAAGCTTCTTTAGCAATAGGGTTTCGTTTAGAGAGTGAATGGAAATGTCAGCACATGTGAAGAGTCAGTCACAATGATGAACTGGGGAAAATATGTAGGAAAGCAGGTGTCAATAGAGACATTACGAAATCAGGCAAAGTATAAAGTGAGTGATAGGATTAGACATTTTCAACAGGGTTGAGTTTGAATACATAATCATAGGAAAAAGCAAATATCTCGTCACGAATGGGAATGACATTTGAGAGCATTAGGCAACCTGGACATGGATGTTATTAGTTATCCACGTTCACTTTCCTTTTAGGCTTTGGTACAATCATAAGTGTGACATTTTTATGGTTTTTTTTTTTTTGTTCAGAATATTACTGTGATAAAATGTATATGTAGATCAGGTGGCATGAGTATTTCTTTCACCATTTCTGGGAGCAATATTTTGAAGACGTATACATTAGTATTAGGGGTAAAAAGAGGTGTACCCTGTGTCTATTAATATAGAGATAATGCATGAATAGACCATACTATGAATAAATAACGTAACTGATTCCACTTTAAATAATGGATTGAATTGATATGTGAAAATATATAAGAAATCTTATATTGATATACAATCATTCATTCCAACCAGTTATATATCTAATGGTAATATTAGGATTATGGTTTATGATGAATGGTGTTTGAGTTTTGCTTTACACGTGATGATGTTAAACAAAAATAATTATTTGGAAAGAAGTCTCATGAAAAGACCAGTCAAGAAACATGGAGGAATACATGTGTTCTGAATCAGGAAGTGATTGATCGTGAAACAAATGCCTATAAATTTTCTAATTTGTGACTGAAATATATATCCCATCATGTGCATGAACTGAAGACATAGTAACGTACAAGTGTTGAATAAAAATGAAAGTCAAAATACACATCATGTCCCCTAGGAATCTACTTGCATTCATTTTAAACTGGCTAAGTAACTGTAGAAATATTAGGGTTTGTATGCACCATTCACTGAATTTAGTTTTCAGTACTAGGAAACAATATGTATTTCAGGTGGATGATTATTTCTGAAATTAATCTTGTTGAAAGTTGATTATAAATCCACAGATATGAATATGAATGTATTTAGGGAGTGCATAATAAGACACATATATTTCATATTTTGAAAAATCTAAAGAGTATATATATATATATATATATATATATATATATATATATATATACACACACACGCAAATGCACAGATATTAAAAAGTAGCAATACAGGAGATCCATTATGAAGGCAGGCATGGAGAATTCAAGTCTCTGATCTCTTCAGCTGTGCGGGCATAGGGAGTCGTAAACTGTCTAAATGCTGTTTGCTCAGAATCACTAGGCAATATTGACCTGTTGTGAATCTGGGGCGAACAATCTTTGCCCCTCAGAACACACACAAAGCCCGGATTGGCTGCATTCAAGCTTAGATTCATCTGGTTTTTGTGACTCAGCACTAACATTCCCGCTGAAATAATTGGTCGGGCTTTCGGAATTGACAGAGTTAAAAGCCAACTGAGCCTTCATAGGCAGTGGCCACAGGATTGAAATGGGGCTTGGGAGAGATAGTCAGGACCCACCTGTTGCATTGGTCACCCAGCAAAGGGAACGAACGGTCACCATTTTAATGGGATACCACCATGGCAGCGAACTGACGTCACAGTCGAAGGAGATAACTTCATTGAAACCAGTGCGACAAGTGTGTTATCCCATTGCCATCTCTCTCAATACTGCAGGGAAACCTCAAGGGCCCTCCCCACCTCTGCCGTAATGGCCCCTCCCAGCTCTCCAAGGAGCGCGATACCCAGACCTAGGGAATCAGGATTGGCTCGGGACTCGAGGCGTGTAATTGCCGGCTACCGCTCCCACCAGTGCTGACAATTGAGGTCTCTTACACCACCTACCGGGGCCATGGCTCCCGAAGGGCAAGCAAATTCGCTGGGGTTTCTCAGCCCCAAGCTCTACAAACTTAGGGTCTGAGGGAGGCAATCAAGGAGAGTGTGCCCAGGCGTTCATGGAAACAGGGCTACCAGGAGCAGAGGCCTGGCTTGTAACCAGTATTGTGGTGAGCGTCACAGGTGAGTGGGGCCTGGCTTGAGGAAGCAAAAGAGAAGGCCCTAGGCACTCAGGGTTGGAGACCCGCCCAGTCTGGGAGGAAGAGCTGCTGCACAGTGATTGGTTCCCACTTATTGAGAGGAGAAGCTTGGCCCAGTGCGCACAGCTCCACCTACTGGAGGAGAAGTTAATTGAACTCTAGGACTGCATGTATTATTACTATTTTTTTATTTGTATTTTTTTCTTTTTCTTTCATTTTCATTTTTGTTGTTGTTGTTCATTAACTTTTTTAAATGTTTTTATTTTTTTAAATTTCTTTTATTTTATTATTATTATTATTAATATTATTATTTTAAATTTTAATTTTCAATTTTTTAATCATCATTATTACTTAAAATTTTCTTTCTTTATTTTCTATTCTTTTTTGTCTTTTCATTTCATTTCAATTTTTTTATTCCCCCTTACTTGAATTCTACCTGCCTACTCTCATTCTCTTTAGTGACTTCTCCCTTCCCTTCTAATATCTTTCCTCTCAAGCATCAAATATATTTATAAGAGTAAGCAGTAACTCAGTAGTCAAACAGAACGAGAAGTAACATGAGAAGCATAAAAAAGCAAGGAAGAAAAGGAGTACGAACAATGAAGGACAGCCTAAATATTCAAGAGCACCTAGAGTCATCAGAAAAATGGTCATATAAAGAACTCAAGGAATACCTTAGACAGATGGAATGGAACCTTAAAGACGATACGAGACAGCAAAAACAAACAGTGATAGAACGCATTGAAAATAAATTACATAAACAGATAAAATAAGAAATTAAGCATCTTTATCAGGAGATAGAGATTATTAGAAAAATCAAACAATAATTCTAGAAATCAAGGAAATGATAAAACAAATTAAAAATTCAATTGAGAGTATCACTAACAGTGTAGAGCAAGTAGAAGACAGAATGAAGACAAAATATATCATCTTGAAAAAAGTCTAGCCAACAAAGAAATGCTGTAAAAAATTATGAGAAAACATTCAAGAGATATGGGATAACATAAAAAAAAAAAAAACTAATGAGTCATATGGATAGAGGAAGGTACAGAGATTCAAACCAAGGGAATGAGAAACCTGCTGAATGAAATAATTACAGAATACTTTCCAGAAATAAAAATGGAAAGGGATAAACAAATTGTAGATATTTACAGGACATCGAGCACACAAAATCACAGTAGACCAATGCCAAGACACATTGTTATGAAGATATCCAATATACAGAACAAAGAGAAAATATTAAAAGCTACCAGAGAAAGGAGGCAGATTACAATCATTACAATCAGGGGTAAACCAAAAAGGTTAACAATGGATATTTCATCATAGATGCTGGAAGTGAGAAGATCCTGGAACAACGTACTTCAAACACTGAAAGACAATGGATGCCAACCAAGAATTATGTATCCAGCAAAATTAAGCTTAAGGTAAGACAACGAGATAAAAATATTTCATGATAAACAAAACCTAAAAGAATTTGCAGCCAGATAACCAGCATTGCAAAGCATCTTGAGCAAAACACTACACGAGGAAGAAATGAAAATCAACAACGAAAACCATGAGTGAGAAGTGCCTCAGTAATGACAGAGGGCGGGGGAAAAGCTAATCATGGAGAAACAAACTAATTTAAAAAAAAGATATAAGCAAACATGGGTGGCAGTACAAACCATATATCAATAGTAACTCTAAAAGTAAATGGCTTAAACTATCGAATAAAGTGACATAGGCTTGTAACTTGAAATAAAAAAAAAATCCAACAATATATTGCCTCCAGGGGACACATCTGAATGGAAAAGACATACACAGGCTGAAGGTGAAAGATTTATACCATGCACACGGTCCTCGTAAGCAAGCAGGGGTGGCCATCCTCCTATCGAATGAAATCGACCTCAAAACTAATTTAATCAAAAGGGATAAAGAAGGACATTATATACTGCTAAAATGAACCATTCACCGACAAGACATAACAATTATCGATATTCACGCAGCAAATAATGGTGCTGCGATGTTCATAAAACAAATTCTCCTCAAGTTCAAGAATCAAATAGACCACAATACAATAATTATGGGTGACTTCAACTCACCTCTCTCACCATTGGACAGATCCTCCAAACAAAAGTTGAAAAAAGAAACTATAGAACTCAATCTCGCAATCAATACCCTAGACTTAACTGACATATATAGAATATATCAACCATCATCAAGTGGATAAACTTTTTTCTCAGCAGCACATGGATCCTTCTCAAAAATAGACCATATGGTATGCCATAGGGCAACCCTCAGTAAATATAAAGGGGTGGAGATAATACCATGAATTTTTTGTGATCATAATGGAATGAAACTGGAAACCAATGATAAAAGAAGGAAGAAAAAATCATACATCACATCCAAAATGAAGAATATGTTACTGAATGATCAATGGGTTACAGAAGACATAAAGGAGGAAATCAAAAAATTCTTAGAGATAAATGAAAATACAGACACAACATATCAGATTCTATGGGGTACAATGAAAAGAAGTTTTAAGGGGTAAATTCATCGCCTAGAGGTCATTCCTCAAAATAGAAAAGAAAAACAAATAAATGAGCTCACACTTCATCTCAAAGCCTTAGAAAAGGAAGAGCAAAACAACAGCAAATGTAGCAGAAGGCAAGAAATAATTAAAATCATAGCGAAATTGAAACAAAAGAAACTATTGAAAAAATTAACAAAACTAAAAGGTGGTTCTTCAAAAAGATAAATAAGATAGACAGACCCTTAGCCATGCTAACGAAGAGAAGAAGAGAGAGAAATCAAATTACTAACATACGGGATGAAAAAGGCAATATTACAACAGATGCTACATAAATACAGAAGAAAATTAGAAATTATTTTGAAAACCTGTATTCCAATAAAATAGAAAATAGTGAAGACATCGATAAATTTCTTAAGTCATATGATTTGCCCAGACTGAGTCAGGAGGAAACACACAATTTAAACAGACCAATATCAATGGATGAAGTAGAAGAAGCAATCAAAAGACTACCAACCAAGAAAATCCCAGGACCGGATGGGTATACAGCAGAGTTTTACAAAACCTTTAAAGAAGAATTAATACCAATACTTCTCAAGTTATTCAGGAAATAGAAAAACTGGGAGCTCTGCCGAATTCATTCTATGAGGCCAACATCACCCTGATTCTGAAACCAGACAAAGACACCTCAAAGAAAGAAAACTACAGACCAATATCTCTGATGAACCTAGATGCAAAAATCCTCATTAAAATTCTGGCGAATTGGATAGAAAGGCACATCAAAAAAATCGTGCACCATGATCAACTTGGATTCATCCCTGAGATGCAAGGATGGTTCAATATATGGAAATCAATAAATGTTATTCACAACATCAATAGACTTAAAGATAAGAACCATATGATCATCTCGATAGACGCAGAAAAACCATTCAACAAAGTAGAGCATTTCTTTATGTTCAAAACATTTTAAAAACTAGGGATAACAGGAACTTTCCTCGACATTGTAAAAGCTATCTATGTTAATCCTCCGACTAGCATCATTCTGAATGGAGAAAAATTGAAGGCATTCCCTCTAAAATCTGGAACAAGACAGGGATGTCCTCTATCACCACTTCTATTTAATATAGTTCTCGAAAAACTGGCCAGAGCAATTAGAGAGATGAAAGACATTAAAGGCATAAAAATAGGAAAAGGAGAACTTAAATTATCACTATTTGTAGATGACATGATTCTATACATAGAAGACCCAAAAGGTCTACAGAAAAAACTACTAGAACTAATAAATGAATGCAGCAATGTGGCAGGATACAAAATCAACATGAATAAATCAAAGGCATTTCTGTATATCAGCGACAACACTTCTGAAACAAAAATGAGTCAAAACACTGCATTCCCAATTTCCTCAAAAAATTAAATACTTGGGAATAAACCTAACAAAAGAGGTGAAAGATTTATATAATGCAAACTACAGAACCCTAAAAAGAGAAATAGAATAAGATCTTAGAAGATGGAAAAATATACCGTGTTCATGGATAGGCAGAACTAACATCATCAAAATGGTGATATTACCAAAAGTTCTCTATAGGTTTAATGCAATGCCAATCAAAATCCCATAGAAACTTTTTGTAGAAATAGATAAAGCAATCATAAAATTCAAATGGAAAAATAAAAGACCCAGAATAGCAAAAGCAATTCTAAGCAGGAAGTGTGAATCCGGCAGTATAGCGATACCAGATTTCAAACTATATTACAGAGCAATCATAATAAAAACAGCATGGTACTGGTACCAAAACAGGCGGGTGGACCAATGGTACAGAATGGAGGACACAGAAACTAATCCAAAAAGCTACAACTATCTTATATTTGATAAAGGAGCTAATGGCCTGCAATGGAGGAAGGATAGCATCTTCATCAAATGGTGTTGGGTAAACTGGAAATCCATATGCAACAAAATGAAACTGAATCCCCTCCTCTCGCCATGCACCAAAGTTAACTCAATGTGGATCAAGGAGCTAGATTCAAATCAGAGTCTCTGCGTCTGATAGAATAAAAAGTTGGCTCCGATCTACATATTGTGTGGTCAGGCTCCAAATTCCTTAATAGGACACCCAAAGAACAAGAGTTAATAATAAGAATCAACAAATGGGACTTACTTAAACTGAATTATTTTTTCTCAGAAAGAGAAACAATAAGAGAGGTAAATATGGAGCTTACATCATGGGAACAAATTTTTAGTCCTCACCCTTCACATGGAGGCCTAATATCCAGAGTATACAAAGTATACAAAGAACTTAGAAAATTAGACAATAAGATAACCAATAACCCAATGGGCCAAGGACCTGAACAGAAACTTCTCAGAGGAGGACATAGAATCAATTAACAAGTACATGAAAAAAATGCTCTCCATTTCTAGCAGTAAGAGAAATGCAAATAAAAACCACCCTAAAATACCATCTCAATCCAGTGAGATTGGCAGCCATTATGAAGTCAAACAACAAGTGCTGGCGAGGATGTGGGGAAAAGGGTACTCTTGTACATTGCTGGTGGGACTGAAACTGGTGCGGCCAATTTGGAAAGCAGTATGGAGATTCCTGGGAAAGCTGGGAATGGAAGCACCATTTGACCAAGCTATTGCCCTTCTCGGACTATTCCCTGAAGACCTTAAAAGAGCGTACTACAGGGATACTGCCACATGGATTTCCATAGCAGCACAATTCACAATTGCTACACTGTGGAACCAACCCAGATGCCCTTCAATAGATGAATGGATAAAAAAATGTGACTTTTATATACTATCGAGAATTACGCAGCACTAAAAAATGAAAAAATCATGGAATTTGCAGGGAAATGCATGGCACTGAGCAGATTATGCTTAGTGAATCTAGCCAATCCCTAAAAAACAATTACCAAATGTCTTCTTTGATATAATGAGAGCAACTAAGAACAGAGCAGGGAGGAAGAGCATGAAGAAAAGATTAACATTAAGCAGAAACATGACGTGGGAGGGAAAGGGAGAGAAGAGGGAAATTGCATGGTAATGGAGAGAGACACTTATTGTTACACAAAATTACATATAAGAGGTTGTGGGAAAATAAACAAGGAGAAAAATGAATTACAGTAGGTATGGTAGAGAGAGAAGATGGGAAGAGAGGGGAGTGGGGATAGTAGAGTATAGGAAAGGTAGCAGAATACAACAGTAACTAATAGGGTATTATGTAAAAATATGGATGTGTAACTAATGTGATTCTGCAATCTGCATTTGGAGTAAAAATGGGAGTTCATAACCCACTTGAATCTAATGTATGAAATATGATATTCAAGATCTTTTTAATGTTTTGAGCAACCAATAAAAGAAAAAAAAAGTAGCAATATATATGCCAATAGAAATTCATCATGAAATGTATATAATCCACAGATCGAAAAATGTTCATTTTACTGAACATGGATTCATGTATAATGTTTTTCAACTAGGAAGCTCACCCATAGGTTGAATTTTCAGTTCCAACAGCGTTTAGGAGGAGTGAACTCTTCTCTCAATTTGCATCTGCCAATTCAGCCACCTCACAAGTGTATACGAGTGATATCAAGTAGAATTCTATATGTGCATATAAAAATACATGTGCTGAATAGGCTACAGAGAAAGGGAGACAGGGATTCACATATTTGCTAATTTTAAAAACACATTTAGAACTATTTCAACAAAAAAATTGACTAGACTTATAACTCCTACATTATATAATGCAAAAGGCAATTCCAACTATACACAATGCGTCCTCTGAACTGCTTGTGTTTCTTCTCTTTTTGGCTTATTTTTCACCATCATATTAGGATTATTAGTCAGAGACTAGTAGGGTATGGGTTAGTGTCAGGGATTCAGTATTTCAAATGGAAAATTGAAAAATGAATCCAATGTGTATGTAAATATGTGCTACACAAAAATCTTCCCACTCACATCCAGAACAATGCCTTGACATTACCTACGCCCCAAGTAAAACACAATTAGAGTAGAAAAGTGTGAATATCTATGAATACATATATGGAATGGAATATGCTCGGGAGTTCACAACCTTGGAGGTGGTAGAGGAGTTTCCAAAAGTAAAGGACAGGGTAAACACTCCACAAAAAGGAGCTCTGCTGGCCTAAGAATTCTTGGGAAACGGCTTCTGAGGTTGGGCACTTGAAATATATGTTGTTGTCATGAGCTTTAGCTTCCTTTGTAGTGAGACCATCATAGCTGGGTCTGCATCTATGTAACCGAAAGACATGGTTTCTTATATTCCAATGAACATGAGGCAGCAGTGCTCAATTCTCTCTTTGTAGCTAAACTGTGTCCATTGGAAGCTAAGTGTCTCCCTGTGGGGACTGTGAAGACATTTGGTCATCCTCCACTTTTCGTGGTATTTCTTTCTGCTGCACTGGGAATTTGGTATTTGCTTCACAAAACATAAAAAGTTCATCTGAGATACAGTGCTGGAGGGAGTTCTGTCACGTGTGGTGGGTCAGGGTCTGCAGGAGAATGCACCAACCAGGCTTGTATCCCACATAGCTTGCCCAAATAACCATAGCAACCTGATTCTGAATATTGCCCTGAAAACTCTCCATTTAACAAGATGCCTTTACATATAAGGGTCTGATGTCTGCACTATATCAGTCACAAAAAATTTGGAAGCCAATGGCAGATTCACATGGCCCCACCATGATGTTTTATCACACACCTGCCCACCACTGCTATAGGCCCCCTACTCAGCAGGCTCCAAATTACTCGCTTCTCTTGTTCTACACCATTTTCATGAAACCCAGTCAAAAACAAGGCACTGTCTGGTATACACATGATCAGCAACAGGACATCAAAAGTTTCTGCAGTGCCACCTGGTCATGGGAATTTCAAAAATTTCATGGTATTTATCTAGAAAATTTTCAAGGATGAAGTTAGAGGCACTGTGGGTTTCAATTCATTCAGGAACCATTAAGTGTTGAGAAAGTTCATTACAATGAACGCTCTGGAGAACTCTCACAGTCAATGCTTCTCAAACAGTTGCCAAAAGGTCTCCTAAAGCCAGGCCAACTGACATCTACAATGTGAGGTCCATGTGTTTTTTGACTCTCAAAAATGGGTGCTAAGTCTTTCAGAATAAAATCATGTGATATCCTGGCTGAGATTCTCAGGCCTCTGTGGAAACCACCCTGGGCCTAGATCTCAGTTTCCAAGAGTGAGTCTCATGCGTGGCCTCCTAAAATCCCAACACAATTCATGGCAATACTTCTCTGAGGTCAGTTTCAGAACTCAGTCTCTAAGGGGAATCACACCAGAGTTCAAGCCCAGGTGGACCCAGTCATCCCTTCCATCCGCCAAAAAATGACCACAATGAAAATCAAAACACTACCACAGGGCCATCATCTTCTTCCATGTAGACACTCATCATAACCTCCAGCTGGAGGTTTCTATGAGCCCAAATAAGCTCACTTGCCCCTCATTTGCCTAAAATCATGATGGCCTGGACACTCTTCCTGTGAACCAGGAATGATCAAATATTTCTGCTGTTAAAGTGTTCCACTTCTCCAATTTGAGGCCTACTGGCTGTAGGGTATAGATTCTTTATGTGATTTGGAGTCATGAGAAAACCCAAGCAAATATGGGCTAGCCTCTGCAGGGATTTCAAGAACTCATTTGACCCAAAGGATCCCTATTCTCACTTTATGGAGGTCAGGAACCTAAAAGAAGAAGGCAAAAATATTCATCAACAATGACTTCTCTTTTGGCCATTTTAGTTTTGGAAGCACATGGGATGTTTCTTTAGATCCATCAGGTGCTGAGAATCAAAGCCACAACCTCATACAAGGACAAGGGGCTGATTCAGACACATTTCATTCCAAATCAATTAAGCAAAGAGCCACAGGTGATGTCCATACATTTCCATATGAAAACAGTTTTCTTCAGGCTACACAAAGGGGTGGCCTGAGGCAAAGACCTTCCTGACATTCAGGGTAATAGAAATAGAAGTAAGCAAATGGCCCAAAGAAGGGTTTCTCCACTGAGACTTTACTGGTCACACTGAAATCTGAGTTTTCTTAGATGCTCCCATTCCCTTCAGCAATCCAGTACATGGCCATGTCACAGAATCTTTTGGTGTTACATATTTGGGAAACAAAACCATGAGCCTATTCTGGAGAGTGGCCAGAATTCACGAAGAAAACAGGAACTTTAGAAGATAGTAGATGTTGCCCATCCATAAGGCAAGCTGCAGTCCATTCATTAATTGGGCAGTATGAATGCGGGGAAGCTTTCAACTAGAGACAACACATCCATTGATGCATTCTCTTTTCTAATGTCTACAACCACGGATACAGTGGGATACACAGACCTAGAAACACTCACCATGTCAAACGACTTACTAGAAACAGTCCACTCCAAACCAAACAAACCACTTTTCCTACCTATTCTCAGAACATGAGAAAAAACCACAAACTCACACCTACAACGGCAAAGGCACTTCCTTCCCCCAAATAGGTCTGTGACTATCCGGAGTGTCTTCTGACTGGTGGGCCATATTATGTTCCCCCAAAATGGCCTGTCCTGTTTCAGATCTGGTCTCCTTGTCCAACTCTGTGAAGTTGTCAGGAGCCAAAGGTGAGCCACTACCTGCTTTCTCAGGAAAGGCCCCTCATCAGAGCTCTGCTGGCATTTTTCCATCCTCACATCAGTAGGTACCAAGAAAGACTGACTATGTCTTTGGGAAAAGCGAACAAGTTAGCCCACTGGAACTGGAAGTGGGACTGGCTCTGGGTGCCTTCCTTCCTGGATCCCAGGTTCAGAGAATTCCATCACCAAGGAAGTGAAGTGAGGTCACTTCTTTCAGGAACTGAATATGGTCACTACCTTGGTAACCACTTTGTGCTAACAGTTGCATCCAGGGTTCCCATGAGATGGAGGCTGCCCCAACATCCTGTGACACATTCAGAAGTTAGAATGGTATATCAACCATAGGCACCAGGGAACAGCTCTCCACAGAGCCCTGGTTCAGTCCATCTTCTCTCCATTAAGAAGAGAGAGGCTGATTCAGACTATCAATTAATCCTGACCAGGTTGTTTGCCATGGAAGATGCCTATTGCTCTCTCAGGTCCTACATAGCTGCCTATATCTTCTGCAAGGATCATTTCTCCATGGATCTTTGATGTTCTCAGCAGGTGGAAGATCATCTACATTCCTATATTGTAAGACCCACACTGTCCCTGCTCTTAAGTAAGTTATACTGAGGGAACAGTGTATGGTTAGGGTTAATAACATGTTCAATTTGGGTTACAAATCATTCTGCGGGATGAATAATGGTATTGGCAAAATGCGATATTTACAAGAGTATATATGTGAAACATAAGTATGAAAGCAGAAATCTAGGTAAGATTTGAAGCCCAGAAGGGCATTGGGGACTTGAGTGGGATACTTAGCTTTGAGTAATGTGCAGCACAGATGTCTCAGATAAATCAATATACACTGGCATCGTACCTTGTACCTTGGATATTGAATGTTGAAGAGAACATCCAGTCAAAAACTGATAGTCGGTAGGATTAGGAAGGTAGTTGGTAGGTTTAGAAAGAAGAAATAGTATAGGATTTGGACCAAAAGTTCTTTCGCAATAACATTTCGGGTAGAGAGTGTATGTAAATGTAAGCACATGTGAAGAGTCAGTCACAATGATGAACTGGGGAAAAATATAGGAAAGCAGATATCAATAGAGACATTAGGAAATCAAGCAAAGTATAAATTGTGTGATAGGGTTAGACATTTTCAACAGGTTTGAAGTTGAATATATAATCTTAGGAAGAAACAAATATGTAGTCAAAAATAGAATTGATATTTGAGAGCATTAGGCAACCTGGACATGGATGTTTTTAGTAATCCATGCTCACTTTCCATTTACGCTTTGGTACAATTGTAAGTGTGACCTATGCTTTTTGTGTCCAGAATATTTCTGTAATAAAATGTGTATGTAGATCAGGTGACAATAGTATTTCTTCCACCAATTCTGGGAGCAATATTTTGAAGACTTACAAATTAGTATGGGGGTACAAATAGGTGTACCCTGTTTCTATGAATATAGACATAATGCATGAATAGACCATACTGTGAATAAATAATATAACTGGATCCACTTTAAATAATGAATTGAATAAATATCTGAAAATTTATAAGAAATTTTATATTGATATGCAATCATTCATTCCAACCAGTTATATATCTAACGATCATCTTAGGGTTACGGTTTATCATGAAGGGTGTGTGAGTTTTGGTTCAAAATTGATTATGGAAATAGAAAATAATATATTTGGAAAAAAGTCTCATGAATAGTCCAGTCAAGAGACATAGAGGAATACATGTGTTCTGGAGCAGGAAGTGATTGAAAGTAAAACAAATGCCTATAAATTTGCTAACTAGTGAATAAAATATATATACTATGATGTGCATAAACTGAAGAAATAGTAATGTACCAGTGTGGAATAAAAATTAACGTCAAAATACACATCATGTCCCATAGGAACCTACATGCATTGATGTTAAACTGGGTCAGTTAATGTACACATATTAGAATTTTTATGCACCTTTTACTGAAGTTAGTTTTCAGTACTAGGAAACAAATATGTATTTCGGGTGGATGAATATTTCTAAGAATAATCTTGTGAAATGTTGATTATTAATCCACATACATGAACATGAATGAATTTAGGGAGTGTATATAAGACACATATATTTCATATTTTTAAAAATATGGAGAGTATATATATATATATATATATATATATATATATATATATATATATATACATATATATATATACACACACACACACACACAAACACAGACATTAAAAAGTAGCAATATATATGCCAATCGAAATTCATCATGAAATATATATCATAAAGATGCAAAAACATTCATTTTAGTGAACATGGGTTTATGTATAATGTTGTTCCACTGGGAAGCTCACCCATAGGTTGAATTTTCAGTTCCAACACCGTTTAGGAGGAGTGATCACTTCTCACACTTTGTATCTGCTAAGTCATATACCTCACAAGGATGTACGTGTGATACCTTGTAGGATTCTATTGGTGCATATAAAAATACATGTGCTGAATAAGCTCCAGAGAATGGGAGACAGTAATTCACATATTTGTTAACTTTAAAAACACATGGAGAACTATTTCAATTAAATATTGAATAGATTTATAACACCTACCCTTTATCATGCAAAAGGCAAGTCCAACTCTGAACTGCAAGTATTTATGTACTGTTTGGGTTATTTTCTTCCATCATATTTGGATTAGTAGTCAGAGTCTAGTAGAATATGGGTTAGTGTCAGGGATTCAGAATTTCAAATGGAAAATAGTAAAATTAATCTTCTGACTCTCATCCAGAACAATGCCTTGTCATTACTTTCGCCCCAAGGGAGACACAATTAGAGTAGAAGAGTTACAAAATCTGTGATTACATTTCTGGAATAGAAAATGCTCAGGAGTGCACAAACTTGGAGGTGGAATAGGAGTTTCCAAAAGTAAGGACAGGGTACACACTCCACAAACATGAAGCTCTGCTTGCCTAAAACTTCTTGAGAAACTGCCAGTGAAATTGGGCACTGAAATATAGGTTGTTGTCAGGAGTTAAGCTTCCTTTGTAGTGAGACCCTCAAAGCTGTGTCTGCATCTATGAGACCTGGAGGACAACATTTCTTATTTTCCAATGAACACGAGGCAGCAGTGCTGAATTCTCTCTTTGTAGGTAAACTGTGGGCACTGGGGGCTTATTGTCTCCCCGTGTGGACTGTGAAACCGTTTGGTCATCCTCCACTTTTCGTGGTGTTTCTTGCTGCTGCACTTGGAGTTTGGTTCATGCTTCACGAAATACAAGGAGTTCAACTGGGAAACAGTGCTTGAGGTAGTTCTGTCACGTGTGGTGGGTCAGGGTCTGCAAGAAAATTCACCAACCAGGCTTCTATCTCTCAAAGATTGCCCGCTTGTCCATAGCAACCTGATTCTGAACATTGCCCTGAAACTACACCATATAACAAGATGCTTTTACATATAAGGGTCTGATGTCTGCACTCTGTCAGTTACAAGCCATTTGGAAGCCAATGACACATACAAATGGCCCCACCATGATGTTTTATCACACACCTCTCCACCACTGCTCTAGGCCCACTACTCAGCAGGCTCCAAAATACTGGCTTCTCTGTTCTAAACAAATTTCATGAAACCCTGTCAATCAAGGCACTGTCTGGTACACTCATGGTAAGCAACAGGACATCGAAATTTTCTGCAGTTCCACCTGGTCATGGAAATTTCAAAAATTTCGTGTTATTTATCTAGCCATTTTTCAAGGATGACGTTGGATGCACTGTGGATTTCAATTATTCAGGAACCATTAAATGTTGAGAAAGTTCATTTCAAAGAAAATTCTAGAGAACTCTCACAGGCAAGGCTTTCCAAAGAGTGGACAAAGGTCACTTGAAGCCAGGACCATTGAGGTCTACAATGTGAGGTCCTATGTCTTTTGACTCTCAACTATGGCTGCCAAGTCTTTCAGAATAAAATCATGTGATATCCAGGCTGAGATTCCCAGTTCTTTGTGGAAAGCCACCCTGGTTCTAGATCTCAGGTTCCAAGGGCGACTCTCATGCGTGGCCTCCTAAAATCCCAACACAATTCATGGCAATACTTCTCTGAGATCAGTTTCAAAACTCAGTCTCTACGTGGAAACACACCAGAGTTCAAGACCAGTTGACCCAGTCATCTCTTCCAACCGCCACACCAATGACCAGAATTAAAACCAAAACACTCCCACATGGCCCTCATTTTCTTCCATATAGTCACTCATCATAACCTTGGCTGGAAGTTTTTATGAGGCACACAGCCCAAGACAATGTCAAAATAAGCTCCCTTGCCCTTCATTTGTCTAAAGTCAGTGTTCCCTGGACAACGTTCATGTGAACCAGGACTGATCAAAGAGGCATGCCATTAATACTGTTCCGCTTTTCCAATTTGAGGCATACTGACTGTCGGGTATAGTTTCTTTATGTGATTTGCAGTCATAAGAAAACCCAAGCACCTATGGGCTAGCCTCTGCAGGGCTTGAAGAACTCAGTTGACCCAAAGATCCCTGTTATCACTTGATGGAGATCAGGAACCTTACAGAGGAAGGCAAGAGACTTCATCACAATGACTTCTCTTTTGGCCATTTTGGATTTGGATGCACACATGGGATCTTTCTTTAGATCCATCAGGTGCTGAGAATCTAAGCGATAATCTCAAACTGCACTGAGAGGCTGATTCAGACATATCCCTTTGCAAAGCAATTAAGCCAGGAGCCACAGGTGATGCCCATTTATTTCCATTTGAAAACTGTTTTTTTCAGGCATTGGAAATGTGGGGCCTTAGGCAAAGACCTTCCTTTCATTCAGGGCAACAGAACAATAGGTAAGCAAAATCCCAAAGCAGATTTTCTCCACTGAGACTTTCCTGGTCACACTGATATCTGAGTTTTCTGAGATATTCACCATTCTCTTCAGCTATCCAGTACATGGCCATGTCCCAGATTGTGGAGGAGATACATATCTTGAACACAAAACCATGAGCCTATGGGAGAGTGGCCAGAATTCAGGAAGAAATCACGAATGTAGGAAGGTAGTAGGTGTTGCCCATCCATAAGGTAACCTGCAGTCCATTCATAAATTGGACAGGATGAATTCTGCGAAGATTTCTACTAGACAGGACACATATATTGATGCATTCTCTTTTCTATTGTCTACAACTACGGACACAGTGGGATATCCAGACATAGAAACACTCGCCTTCTCAAAGGACTTACTAGAAACAGTCCACTCCAAACCAAACAAACCGACTTTCCTACATATTCTCAAAACATGAGACAAAATCAAAAACACACACACACACACACCCACAAAGGCACCTTCTTTCGCCAAATAGGTCTGTGACTATCCAGAGCGTCCTCTGACTGGTGGGCCATACTATGTTCCCCCGAAACGGGCTGTGCTATGTCAGATCTGGTCTCCTTGGCCAAAACTGTGATGTTATCAGGAGCCAGCGGTGAGCCACTGCCTGTTTTCTCAGGTAAAGCCCCTCTTCAGAGCTTTCCTGGCATTTGTCCATCTTCAATTTAGTTGCCAAGAAAGACTGACTCTGTCCTTCTTAAATCCAAACATTTGAGACCACTGGGACTTGGACTGGGACTGCCTCAGGGTGCCTGGCTTCCTGGATCCCATGTTCAGAGTGTTCCTTCAACAAGAAAGTGACATAGGTCACTTCGTCTAGAACTGAATGAGGTCACTGCCTTGGCAACCACTTTGTCTTAACAGTTGCTTCCAAGGGTCCCTGAGATGGATCCTGCCCCTACTTCCTATGACACTTTCACAAGCTAGAATGGAATATCAACCACAGGCACCCGGGAACAGCTCTCCACACAAGCCTGGTTTGGTCTATCTTCTCTACATTAAGAAGAGAGAGACTGCTTCAGACACATCCCTTCATCCTGATCTGTTTTTTTTTTTTTTTTTGTCATGAAAGATGACTTTCGCACTCTCAGGTCCTTCATAGCTGCCTACATCTTCTTTAGGGATCATTTCTGCATGGACCTTTGAGGTTCTCTGCAGGTTGAAGATCTCCTACATTCCTGTATTGTAAGACCAACTCTGTCCCTGCTATTCTGTAAAGTTAGATTGAGGGAACAGTGTATGGTTACGGTTAATAACATGTTTGATTTGGGTTAGGATCATTCTGCTGGATGAATAATGGTATTGGGAACCTGCGATATATATAAGATTATATAGGTGAAATATATGAATGAAAACAGAAATCTCGGTAACATTTGAAGCCCAGAAGGGCATTAGATCCTTGATTGGGATACTTAGCATTTAATTATGTTCTGCACAGATGTCTCAGATAAATCTATACACAATGGCATAGGACCTGATACCTTGGATGATTGAATGTTGAGGAGAACAACCATTCAAAGAGGGAGAGTCGGTAGGATTAGGAAGATAGTTGGTAGGATTAGAAAAAAGTGTGAGTATAGCATTTGGACAAATAGTTCTTTAGCAATAGGTTTTCAGGTAGACAGAAAATGTAAATGTCAGTACATGTGAAGAGTCAGTCACAGTGATGAAATGGGGAAAATATGTAGGAAAGCAGATATCAATAGCGACATTAGGAAATCAGGCAAAGTATAAAGTGAGTGATAGCAATAGACACTTTCAACAGGCTTGAGATTGAATATATAATCTTAGGAAGTAACAAATATGTAGTCACCAATAGGATTGACATTTGAGAGCATTAGGCAACGTGGACATGGGTGATTTTCATAACCCATACTCACATTCCATTTAGGCTTTTTTACAATCGTAAGTGTGACTTTGCATTTTGTGGCCAGAATATTACTGTGATGAAACGTATATGTAGATCAGGTGACATGAGTCTTTCTTGCACCATTTCTTGGAGCAATATTTTGAAGGGGTATAAATTAGTATTGGAGGTACATATAGGTGTACCATGTATGTATGAATATAGAGATAATGCATGAATAGACCATACTGCGAATAAATAATATAACTTGTTCCAACTTTAAATAATGGATTGAATTGATATCTGAAAATACACAGGAATCATATATTGATATATATACATTCATTCCAACCAGTAATACATCTAATGGTAATATTACGCTTGTGGTTTATCATAAAGAGTGTGTGAATTTTGCTTCAAAATTGATTATGGAAATCGAAAATAATGTGTTTGGAAAGAAGTCTCATGAAATGACCAGTCAAAAACAAGGAGGAATACATATGTTCTGAAGCAGGAAGTGATTGAATGTGTTACAAATTTCTTTAAATTTGTGAACTTGTGGATGAAATGTATATTCTATGATTTACAAAAACTGCAGAAATAGTAATGTACCAGTGTTTAATAAAAATGAACGTCAAAATACACATCATGTCCCATAGGAATCTGCTTGCATTGATGTTAAAGTGGGTCAGCTACTGTAAAAATATAAGGATTTGTTTGCACCATTCACTGAAGTAACTTTTTAGTACTAGATAACAAATATGTATTTCAGGTGGATGAATATTTTTAAAATAATCTTATGAAAAGTTTAATATAAAACCACATACATGAACAAGAATGAATTTAGGGAGTGTATAATAGGACACATATATTTTATATTTTGAAAAATCTAGAGAGTATATATATATATATATATATATATATATATATATATACACACACACACACACACACACACAAAACACACACAGAGACATTAAAAAGTAGCAATATATATGCCAATTAAAATTCATTGTGAAATATATATCATCCACAGATCCAAAAATATTAATTTTACTGAACATGGATTTATGTATAATGTTCTTGAACTAAGAAGCTCACTCATAGTCTGAATTTTCAGTTCCAAAAGTATTAATGAGGAGTGATCTCTTCTCACACTTTGTATCTGCCAAGTTAGCCACCTCTCAAGAATATACGTGTGATACCAGGTAGGATTCTATATGTGCGTATAAAAATACATGTGCTGAATAGGCTACAGAAAAATGGAGACAGGAATTCACAGATGTGTTAACATTAAAAACACATGCAGAACTATTTCAACAAAAAATAGACAAGATTTATAACTCCTACCCTATATCATGCAAAAGGCAAGACCAACTATACACCATGCCTCTTCTGAAGTGCTAGTATTTCTATTCTGTTTCGGTTATTTTTCTCCATCATATTAGAATTAATAGTCAGAGTCTAGTAGGGTATGGGTTAGTGTCAAGGATTCAGTATTTCGAATGGAAAATTGAACAATGAATCCAATGTGTATGTAAATATGTGCTACACAAAATTATTCCCACTCTCAACCAGAACAATGCCTTGACAATCCCTTCACCCCAAGTAAGACACAATTAGAGGAGAAGATTTAGAAAATCTGTGAATAAATTTGTGGAATGCAATATGCTCAGGAGCTCACAACCTTGGAAGTGGTAGAGTAGATTCCAAAAGTATGGGACAGGGTAAAAACTCCACAAACATGGAGGTCTGCTGGCCTAGAGACTTCTTGAGAAACTGCCTGTGAGGTTGGGCACTTGAAAAATATGTTGTTGTCAAGAGCTTTAGCTTCCTTTCTAGGGAGACCATAAAAGCTTGGTCTGCATCTATGAGACCTGGAGGACATGGTTTCTTATTTCCCAATGTACATGAGGCAGCAGTGCTGAATTCTCTTTTTAGATAAACTGTGGCCACTGGGGGCTAAATGTGTGCCGGTGTGCACTGTGAAGGCATATGGTCATCTTCCATTTTCGTGGTGTTTCTTCCTGCTGCACTGAGAGTTTGGTATTTGCTTCACAAAATACAAGGAGTTCAACTGGGTCACAATGCAAGAGGAAGTTCTGTCATGTATGGTGGGTCAGGTTTTGCAGGAGGATACAAGAAACAGGATCCTATCCCACATATCTTGCCCCCTTGACCATAGCAACCTGATTCTGAAGAATGTCCTGAAACCTCTCCATATAACAACTTGCCTTTACATGGAAGGTTCTGCTGGCTGCACCATGTCAGTCACAAGCCATTTGGAAGCCAATGGAAGATCCACATGGCCCCACCACAGATGTTTTATCACATACCTGCCCACCACTGCTCTAACCTACTACTCAACAAAGTCCAACTTACTGGCATCTCTGTTCTACACCATTTACATAAAACCCAGTCAATCAAGGCACTGTCTGGTATATTCATGATCAGCAACAGGACATCAAAAGGTTTTCCAGTGCCACCTGGTGATGGGAAATTCAAAAATTTCATTGTATTTATCTAGCCATTTTTTAAGGATGAAGTTGGAGGCACTGTGAGTTTCAATTTTTGTCAATAACCATTAAATGGTTAGGAAGCTCATTTCAATGAAATCTCTGGAGAACACTCACAGGTAAGGCTTCCCAAAGAGTGGCCAAGAGATCATATGATGCTATGCTCATTTAGGTCTACAATGTGAGGTCCATATGAGTTTTGACTCTCAAATATGGGTGCCAAGTCTTTCAGAATAAAATTTGTGGTATCCTGGCTGAGAGGCTCAGTGCTGTGTGGAAAGCCACCCTGGGCCTAGAACTCAGTTTCCAAGGGCGATGCTCATGCCTGGCTTCCAAAAATCTCAACACTATTCATGGCAATACTTCTCTGAGGTCAGTTGAAGAACTCAGACTCTAAGGGAATCACACCAGAGTTCAAGAACATGTGGACCAAGTCATCTCTTCCAACCGCCACCCAAATGACCACAATTTAAACCAAAACACTCCAACGTGGCGCCCATCTTCTTCCATATAGACACTCACAATAAACTCCACTATGGCTGGAGTTTTCCATGAGGGGCATAGCCCAAGACCGTGTCCAAAATAAGCTCTTTTGCACCTAATTTGCCTAAATTCAGGGTGGCCTGGACACCCTTCTTGTGAACCAGAAGAGATTAAATAGGCCTCCCGTTAATACTGCTCCGCTTCTTCAATTTGAGGCCAAATGACTATGGGGTTTGGATTCTTTATGTGAATTGGAGTCTTGAGAAAACCCAAGCAACTATGGGCTAGACTCTGCAAGGCTTTGAAGAACTCATTTGACCCAAAGGATCCCTAATCTGACTTGATGGAGGTCAGGAAAGTTACAGAGGAAGGCGAGAGACTTCATCCACAAGGACTGCTCTTTTGGCCATTTTGGTTTTGGATGTACACATGGGATCTTTCTTTAGATCCATCAGGACCTGAGAATCTAAGCCACAGCCTCACACAGGGTAAATAAGCTGATTCAGACACATCCTTTCCAAAGCAATTAAGCAAAGAGCCACAGGTAATGCCCATTCATTTCCATTTGAAAACTGTTTTCTTCAGGCTTCACAAAGTGGTGGACTGAGGAAAAGACCTTCCTGACATTCAGGGCAACAGAAGAGTAGGTAAACAAAAGGCCCCAAGCAGGGTTTCTCCACTAAGACTTTCCTTGTCACACTGATATCTGAGTTTTCTGAGATGCTCACCATTCCCTTCAGCTATACAGGACATGGTCATGTCACAGAGCTTCGAGGTTGTACATATCTTAAACAGAAAACCATGAACCTATTCTGGAGAGTGGCCAGAATTCAGGAATAAAACAGGAACTAAGGAAGATAGCAGGTGTTGCACATCAATAAGGCAAGCTGCAGTCCATTCATAAATAGGGCAGTATGAATGCTGTGAAGCTTTCTACTAGACAGGACATATTAATTGATGCATTCTGTTTTCTAATGTCTACAACCACGGACACAGTGGGATACACAGACATAGAAATTCTCGCCTTGTCAAACGACTTACTAGAAACAGTTCACTCCAAACAAAACAAACCGCCTTTCATACCTATTCTCAGAACATGAGACAAAACCACAAACCCACACCCACACCACAAAGGCACCTCCTTCCCCGAAGTAGGTCTGTGACTATCCGGAGTGTCCTCTGTCTGGTGGGCCTTATTATGTTCCCTGGAAATAGCCTGTTCTGTCTCAAATCTGGTCTTTTGGCCAACTCTGTGAAGTTGTCAGGAGCCAGCGGTGAGCCACTGTGTGCTTTCTCAGGAAAGGCCCCTCTTCATAGCTTTCCTTGCATTTGGCCATCCTTACATCAGTAGGTCCCAAGAAAGACTGAGTCTGTCCTTGGTAAATCAAAATAAGTTTGACCACTGGGACTGGGACTGGGACTGGCTCTGGGTGCCTGGCTTCCTGGATTCCAAGTTCAGAGAGTTCCATCACCAAGGAAGTTAGGTGAAGTCACTTAATTTTGGAACTGAATGAGGTCACTGCCTTGGCAACAACTTTGTCCTAACAGTTGCTTCCAAGGTTCCCATGAGAGGGAGGCTGCTCCTACTTCCTGTGACACTTTCACAGGTCAGAGAGGTATGTCAACCATAGGCATGCAGGAGCAGCTCTCAACACATGCCTGCTTTGGTCCATCTTCTCTACATTAAGAAGAGAGTGGCTGATTCAGACACATCCCTTCACCCTGAGCAGGTTGTTTGCCATGGAAGACTTTTGCTCTCTCAGGTCCTTCATACTTGCCTACATCTTCTCCAGGGATCATTTCTACGTGGACCTTTGAGGTTTTCAGCAGGTGGAAGATCCTCTATTTTCCTGTATTTTAATACCAATTGTGTCCCTGCTCTTCTGTAAAATTAGATTGAGAGAACAGTGTATGGTTAGGATTAATAACAGGTTCGATTTGGTTTAGAAAGCAAACTACACGGTTGAGCAAACAGGGTCCTACAGTTAGCAATAATATGAGGAATTTTAATGGACCGGCCATGGCAGATAAAGGCGCAGTTAATCAGGTCACTATGTGAACCAAGACTCAAACCTCCCTTTTGGGGCCTCTGTCTCTCTTTGACGCTCTTCAAGTCGTTTTCTTAATTTATTCATAGATTCTTTTACAACTCCAGTATTGTCGGCACAAAAACAACATTCTTCCCTCAATGCAAGCAAAAAGGCACCTTTCTCTCATGAAGAGGAGGTCCAACACTCGCCTGCTTTGTAAAACAACTTCAGAAAGAGAGAGGTTAAAATTCCTGTAAAGCTGTGATGTCGGTTTTTAATGTCTTTAAGGTTTGGCCTATTTCTGCTTCTAATTGTGTCTTTGTTGTGTCTCATGGACTAGCCCAACCCTTAAGCAACTATTATTTCTAATAGGATGGCTAAAGGGAGGGATACAGGTTCCCGCTGGAACCGGGTTGTATGCCCCCCTATTTGATCTTTAAATGAACCTACGTCATGATAGAGAACTCTGGAAAACATCTGCATCATTACATAATTAATCACATATATTGACCATTTATGAAAACATAAATAATGTTAAAGTGTATAGAATTATACTGTTGTAGGGATGGACAAGGAAAGGGACCTAAGATAGCACCAAACACAGGAAAACAGCCTTATTTGGTTGCATCCGGATTTAGAGGGCATTGCTTCTGTTGTAATCAATTAATCCCCTGAACCCCAAGTTTTGGTAGTTTTAGAATTTGTATCCAACATGTAAGGGAAGTGGATCAGAAGTTCACAGTCTGTAGAAATTCACAAAAATCAGTTTTTGTTTCTGTTTTTGTTCCTCTGTTCTGGGCAAGTTAACTTTTCAAGGACACCTTGGAAAGGGAGAGCTTTTTTGTCTCTTTTTTTTCTCCCTGCCAGCTGTCACCATGAAGCCCAGTTGGTAACTTTTTTATCTTAGAAATGTAGTCATCTCTGTGAAGCCCCAGCTCAAGGCCAGAGGCTTTGTTCACATATTTTGTGAAAACCTAGTAAGGCGGTGTCAAGCTTAGGGGTGGTGATTTTTCCAGCCAGTGGTCAAGTAGAACAGGGCAACACGAAAAGTGGAAGTTTATCTACATTGAACTCTTTCAGAGGGACTCTTTTGCTGAAAGACCTAATGTAAGCCTCGGTGAAGACTTCTGGAGAAGGTTATTTAAGACATATCTATGGACCTGGTACAGAGGGGGAAGACTGGGAAGGCGAGGCTGAGAGCAGCTCCGTGGATCTGAGAATGAGGAAGATGAGATGTAAAAGAATAATGGAAAAGGGGTTTGGGATTTTCCTAGAACAAAACTTGAGCAGTAGAACAGGTAGAGCAGAGGTGAAGATGGGAGTGAGTATTCCAAAAACCCCTGAGGGACTTTAAATTTTTAGAAACCTGTTTTCAGTGATGACAAAGCAACTTTAAAGGCCATTTTTATTACATCTTGGAGAGGGGTCTGAGGGCTCTTCTCAGCTGGTTTGAGCTTTGGTTTAGCTTCTTAGAGGACTTGGTGGGACCTAGTGCAGGCACAAACAGAAAAAGAGATGAGTGAGTGAGTGGAGGGGTACCTCAGTACCTGCTACCTCAGCAAGGGGGCAATGGTCTGAGAACTGGCAGAGGTTTGGGTTTTTGATCTAGTAATTGGAGGTGAGAAATCACGTTGCTGAGGTGGGAGTGACAGCAGAGACTCTAGAGCAGAAGACTGAGGGTGAGGAACTATTGGAGAAGCATAGTACAGGATGTGAGTGAAGGAGGGAAAAGGATTCCGCATAGGGGAATTTTCCCCTTTTGAGCACTTGCCGAAGTTAAAAATGTCACGCAGAATTTGAGGACCTAGAGAACCCTCTGGGGGCCATAGCTTTTGGTTGTCTAATTGGTAATATGGCCAATGCTGTGTACTGAATGTGATGAGGAGTTTGGGTTCCACCAGGCAGCCCCGGTATGCTCACATCCCCATGAGTTACACAAGAAGTTGGCTTTTCCCCCACACAGCCATGGCTGTTTGTGGCTTTGATAGTCCGCCGGGCATACATCGTAATCTAGGCTAGCCAACCTGAATCTGGCTCGCGTTTCTGTGCATCCATAATGTTTGTTTCAATTATCTATGGAACGGAAGGGATTTAATGAAACTTTAGTGGGATCCTCTTCATGAGGGTTATCTCAATAGGAAAGACGTATACCAAGCTGAAAAATGTCTGGGTGGAGAGATAGCCACCAGGTCCCTAAGGGGGCTGTATGCGAGATATACCATACTTCTTGTCTAGTAGGATTTGAGATCAGCCTTCACTGCTGAACAGGCTGATGAGGGTTAGGAGTACTGGTGGCCAAGTTGAGAGTCTACAGTCTTGTCCACATAGCGAATACGAAATTTGAAATGGTTACCAGTCTTTTCCAGTTTCCAACCAGAGTCTGGACACAGCGAAGGCTTTAGATGAGAGGCATGGATCCAAAAAGTGATTCTGTCTACTTTTACCGCTGTAGGTGTTATAAGTAGCACCTGGTATGTTCCTTTCCAGCGGGGTTCTAGGAATGACACCTGATGTTGTCTTATGTAGACGAAGTCTCTTACTTGATATTGATGTGGAATCCCCTCGTCCCCAGGTTGGTAGGCAGTGGCCAGCTGTTTCCACAGTTATCACTGAGTTCTTTCAATGGCTTTAAGTCTGTCAAGCAAGGGGTGTGGAAGGGATTGTTAGGCCTTAGAGTTGGGGATTAGGTCCCTTACTGGATGATGGGCATCATAGAGAATTTCATAGGGGGTGAGGTTACACAAAGAAACTGAGGGAGTATTTCTCGCATGAAACAGTGCATAAGGCAGGAGCATAGTCCAATCTTTTATGCCAGTCTCTAAGCTTAATTTTGTTAAGGTCTCTTTAATGGTTCTATTTATTTTTTCTACCTCTCCTGAGCTCTGGGGTATATAAGCATAATGTAACTTACAATTAATCCACACGTGACTTACCTGGGCCATGAACACAAGTCCATTATCAGACCCTATTACCTTAAACAGACCATATCTTGGAAAAATATCTTCCAGGATCTTCTTGAGAACCATTTGGGCCGTTGTTTTTTTTTTTTTTTCTGTGTGTGTGTGTGTGTGTGTGTGTGTGTGTAAGGCTTCAATCCATCCTGAAAATGTATCTACAAAGACTAGGAGATATTTAAGTCCATACCTTGCTGGCTTAATTTCAGTAATGTCCACTTCCCAGAATTGTCCTGGTCTGGTTCCTCATAGGTGCTTTCCTCTAAGAAACTTGGAAGGGTAAGCATTAAACAATTGACTGACCCAACAGGCTTTTGTTACCGGTTCAGTTTTTTTCTTTCGCTGTGTGTTGGTTAGTGGAAAACTCTGTTCTTAATCCTACAGGAGTGCCTGCAGTTTCTTTGAACCAAGGTGAGTGAGTTGACGTACATTTTTAACTTAGTGTAGGGCTTTCTGTAATTGCAGGCTGAGCTCAGTAAAGTTGAGGCATTCAGTGTCAGTGTCCTTAGATGTTATCTAAAACTTCCTGTTACTCAGGGGTCCATTGGAATTGGGCATCTCCCTTTAACAGCGGGTATAAAGGAGCAGCTAAGGACGCGAACCCATTTATCCATAACCTGCAAAACCCAGCAATCCCAAGAAACTCTCTTAGTTGTCTGCTGTAAGATGGGGTTGGTATCTGCTCAACGGTTTGTTTTCTGGGCTCAGTGAGCCATCGTTTACCGCCCCTGAGGAAATAGTCATGGAAGATTACTTCTTGCTGGCAAATTGGGCAATTTTGGCAGAAGTTCTATACCCGAGTTGAGCAAGCTCCGATAATAGTGCTTGGGTCCCAGTTCAGTTTTCCTTGGTGTTGGATGCCAGTAGCAGGTGATCCACGTATTGAAGCTGGGTGACTTCGGGGTGTGTAGTTCTGAAATTGTTGAGATCTCTGTGGAGGGCTTCATCAAAGAGTGTGGGGAAGTTTTTGAACCCCTCTGGGAGTCTAGTCCAAGTTAGTTGACTATACTTTCCGGTTTCTAGGTCTACCCACCCAAAAGCAAACAGCAACTGACTATCTTTATGCAGAGGCAATCAAAAGAAAGCTTCTTTTAAGTCCAGAACAGTATACCATTTCTGCTCAGGGTTCAGAGTGCTAAGCAGTTTGAACAGATTAGATACTGTGGGGTGAATGTCCTGCACTCTGTTGTTGATCCCTCTTTGGTCTTTAACAGGTTGATAGTCCCCGGTTCCTGGCTTTTTCTTCTAATAACAGGGGAGTGTTCCAGGCCAATTGACAGGGCCTTAGGACCCCTAAGGCCAGATATTTCTGAATATAGGGTCTTATCCCATCTTTAGCTTTTTATGCTTAGAAGATATTATTTGACATTGATTGGGGAGGCTGAGGTTTTTAACTCCACTGTTATTGGAGGTTGTTTCACGGCCAGGCCTAACACAGCAGTTTTTGCCCAGGCATCTGGGTAATCTGTTATCCATTTCTGCGGTAGCTTGCCTGTTTGATCAGTCTTGGGGGGTGTGAAGAGTGGATGTTTATCTTCTACTAATATAGTTACAGCCGTGACTACAGGAGTTTTTACTGAAGGATTTAGAAATTTCTTTTGGGGGCTTTCAGGGTTAAAAGTTATTATGGCCCAGAGCTTGGTGAGCAGATCTCTGCCCATCAATGGGTGCGGGCATTCTGGGATTACTAGGAAGGAGTAATGGATTTTTCCTTTCCCCAGGTCCATGGTCCTCTTAGTAGTATAAGCCCGATATTTACTGCCATTAGCCCTTTGAACTACAGACCTTTTATTTGATAGACGGCCAATGGGGCCCTAAGGGCTGAGTATACTGCTCCTGTATTCATTTCAAAGTTTACTGGGGTCCCCTACTCTTCAAAAGTTACCCTGAGCTAGGGGAAGGAATCTGAGCCCCAACTTTCTTAGTCATTATCCAGAGTCAGAATGGCTGGCTGGCGTGTCTGTCTCTTTATAGGGCACTCTTTGGCCCAGTGTCCTTTTTTTTTACAGTAGGCACATTGATCTGAGGCCAGGGGTGGCCTGTGGCACGGGCCCAGGTATCCCTTCCTGTCACCTTATGTCTTAATTTCTGGCCTCTTTCTTGTTGTGACCAGGATCTAAATCAATGCCTTAGTCTTTCTTTTGCTTCTCTCATCATTCCTTTGCTCCCTTTCTTTTTCCCTGTTTCTCTTTTATAGTATATTTTTTTGGCTTCTCTGACTAAATCTCTCTTTTAACTTTTTTTTTTTAATATCCATGGCAGCTTCCCCAATTAAGGCCATCATGACAGATGCCTTTTGATCTGCTGCCTGAGGATCGAAAGGAGTATATCTCTTATATGCCTCCATAATTCTCTCTAGAAACATAGAGGTAAATTCATCAGGCCTTTTAATAATTTCTCTTACCATGGACAAATTAGTTGGTCACCTAGCGGCCCCTTGGATACCCGCTATTAGAGCCTGGCAATAATTGGACATATGCTCCCTATCTTCAAAGGTGTTGGGGTCTCAGTTGGGTTGGTTTAAGGGGAAGCCGGCTTTGATTATGTTGGGAAGTTGTGTTGGTCGCCCATCAAGTCCGAGGATTTTTTTTTCTAGCTTCCAGGAGGTTTTTCCTCTCATTCCTCTGTCGTGAAGAGAGTCCCTAGGAGTTGTTGGCAGTCATCCCAAGTAGGCAGGTGTGAAAACGTTGGCGAGTTCTCTGAGTTTTTTTAGCCGGGCCAGCTTCCTCTAGGGAAGGAGGGGCTGTGTGTGCCATTGGACAGTCATCTGGAGGGTACTGGGCCATCCTGGCTTCCTCGAATGGTGGAGAGGCTGAGTAAGCAGCAGGGGAATTACTTACAGGGTTTTGGGGGTTGGGGGACAAGGGCAGAGGATAAGGACGAGTAGAGTCTTGAGACTCAGGGAGAACAGAGGGTGGAGGTTGAGGAGCAGAGAGTTTGAGAGATAGAATCATAGGGGAAGGAGTAGGAGTGGGTGCAGGGACAAGGAAAGGCTTCACCCATGGAGGAGGAGATTTGCAGAGGTCCTGACAAGTTAAGATATATGGCTATTGATATGGATGGCTATGTGGCCCCGGCTGAAAGACAATATCTCAGACTTTTCAAATTAGTGTGAAGTAGAAACATCTTTCTAGGGGCCATCCGACTACAAAGGTGGGTTATTCTGAGACACAGAATCTGCCAGGTCTGGTGTTTTAATGAAAAAGAAAGAATCTGAGCCCTTAAGCAGACTTTGGTCCAGTGATTAAGGGTCAGGGACAGAGGCATTGAAGTGCTCTGTCCCATAATGAAATATACACAGACAGTGAAAGCAAAGACACACGACACAGACAAGATAAGACAATAAAGACAGACAATGGACGTCCAATACTGAGACCAGGACTGAGTAGCGGGCAAATCCTGATGGTCTGCCAATTCCAAATCTGAAAGAAAATATCACTGAGTCGAGGAGACTATGGTTCCTCGATTTCCCGAGTCCATCCCACAGGAACATGGCCTGTGGCTCTGTGACATGTGTGTCAGCCACCGTGGGAGAGAGCTCACGCTCTTTACCAATAGCCATTTTGTCAAACCCTAACCTGAATCCTGAAACCAGAAAGAGGGGCCTTATTTACCCCCAGAGGAGCCCATTGGGGGTCTTTCATCTGCAGCTGCCGGATCTCGCTGGGGCCACCAGAAGTAAAGGTCGGGTGAGCGTCGGTGGAAGAGACCACCAAGAGACTGTCTAATGCAACCTCAAAGGGTTTATTGGGAGTCCGGCATGCAAGGGCTCAGAGATCAGTTGAATAGAGCAGAGAGCCCTGAGAACAGCTTAAGAAGTGCTTATATATTTTCCTTGGAGAGGGCAGGGAGGGAAGTTTATTGATGGTTAAGGGCGAGTGGGCGGTTTGCGTGCAAATGGTTGATGGAGTACATTCTGCAGTTTGGCAGTTGGGGGCAGCACATTCTGGGAACAAGAAGAGCAAACAGTTCTCAAAATTTCAACAGTGTTTTATTAAGCATACAGAAAAACAGGACGTGACAAGTACCTATTTTATTAACCTTTCAATATAAGTATGAAAACAGAAATCTAGGTAAGATTTGAAGCCCAGAAGTTCATTTGGTCCTTGATTGGTATACTTAGCTTTGCATTACATTCCGTAGAGATGTCCTAGAATTATGGATATACAATGACACAGGACCTTATACCTTCTCAGAGGTCAGTTCCAAAACACAGTCTCTAAGGGGAATCACACCAAAATTCAAGACAAGGTGGACCCAATTATCTCTACCAACCGCCACACAAATGCCCACAATTAAAACCAAAACACTCCCAAATGGCACTCATCTTCTTCCAAATAGACACTCATCATAACTTCTGGCAGGAGGATTCCATGAGAGGCGCAGCACAAGACAGTGTCCCAAATTATCTCCCTTTCCCCTCATTTGCCAAAAGTCAGAGTGGCCTGGACACCCTTCCTGTGAACCAGGAGTGATCAAATATGCCTGCCATTAATACAGCTCTGTTCTTCAATTTGAGGCCTACTGTCTGTGGGGTTTAGAGTCTTTATTTGAATTGGATTCATAAGAAAACCCAAGAACCTATGGGCTAGCATCTGCAGGGCTTTGAAGAACTCAATTGACCCAATGGATCCCTTTTCTCACTTGATGGAGGTCAGGAACCTTACAGAGGAATGTGAGAGACTTCATCAACAATGACTGATTTTTTGGCCATTTTGATTATGGATCCACACATGGGATCTTTCTTTAGACCAATCAGGTGCTGATAATCTAAGCCACAGGCTCACACAGGGCCAAGAGGCTGATTCAGACACATCCCTTTACAAAGCACTTAAGCAAAGAGCCACAGGTGATGCCCATTCATTTCCATTTGAAAACTTTTTTCTTCAGGCTTCACAAAAGCGTGGCCTGAGGCAAAGAACTTCCTGACATTCAGGGCAACAGAACAATAGGTAATCAAAAGGCCCTTTGCAGTGTTTCTCTACTGAGACTTTCCGGGTCACACTGATATCTGACTTTTCTGAGATGCTTGCCATTCTCTTCAGCTATCCAGTACATGTCCATGTCACAGTGGTTGGAGGTGGTACATATCCTGGATGCAAATGCATGAACCTATTCTGGAGAGTGGCTAGATTTCAGGAAGAAAACAGGAACTTAGGAAAATAGCAGGTGTTGCCCATCGATAAGGCAAGCCCTAGTGCATTCATAAATTGGGCAGGATGAATGCTGGGAAGCTTTCTACTTGACAGGAAACATCCATTGATGCATTCTCTTTTCTAATGTCTACAAGCACGGACACTGTGGGATACACAGACATAGAAACACTCGCCTTGTGAAACAACATACTAGAAACAGTTCACTCCAAACCAAACAAATCGACTTTCCTGCCTATTCTCAGAACATGAGACAAAACCACAAACACACATCTACACCCACAAAGGCACCTCCTTCCCCAAGTAGGTCTCTCACTCTCCAGAGTATCCTCTGACTGCTGGGCCATACTATGTTTCCCCAATATGGCGTGTCCTGTCTCAGATCTGGTCTCCTTGTCCAACTTTGTGAAGTGTTCAGGAGCCAGCTGTGAGCCACTACCTGCCTTTTCAGGAAAGGCCCCTCTTCAGAGAACTCCTGGCATTTGGCCATCCTCACATCAGTAGGTACCAAGAAAGACTGACTCTGTCCTTGCTAAATTGAAGCAAGTGAGACACTGGGACTGGGACTGAGACTGACTCTGTGTGCCTGGCTTCCTGGATCCCAAGTTCAGAGAGTTCCATTACCAAGGGATTGAGGTGAGGTCTCATCCTTCAGGAACTGAATTAGGTCTCTGCCTTGGCAACCACTTTATCCAAACATTTGCTTTCAAGCGTACCATGAGAAGGAGGCTTACCCAATTTTCTGTGGCACTTTCACAAATTAGAATGGTATATCAACCATAGGCACCAAGGAACCGCTCTCCACAAAGGCCTGATTTGGTCCATCTTCTTTATATTTGGAAAAGAGCCTTTAGTCCAGGGAGCTCTACAGTGAACCTCTGCACTAAAACTATTAGCAAGCACCTGATGGAGGAGGCCTCCATAGGTAAGTGGCTCCTTTATAACATCTGATATCCAGTTAAGGGAGATCTCTTCTGATGACAGAGATGTGGCACGGGGAGGCTCACATATACTTCTGTGCAGAACAGTAAAGAGAATCATTCTGTCCTCTGTTCTGTTCTGTAGGGAATTCCTCTGGAACTGTAGAGAGGTGCCGATGAGCATGCACGCGCTCCTACCCTGGAGCTTTAGCAAGATGTTGCACTGTTCCCCTGTTTCTGTGTTTAGCCACCGGGTTTCTGTTTATTTGTGTTCTGTGTTCTATTTTTTGTTTGTTTGTTTTTGTTCGTTTTGTTGTGTGATTTTGGTGGTAAAAACTTAAGTATATTGGACATGAAAATCAGAAATAAAGAGAGTAAGCCTGACACCCCTTTGGACTGTGTTTTAAGGAACTGCAATGAACTTTATCCCCCTTTGCGAAGCAGGATGATAGAAGCCCCTAGCTGGCTGCCTGGAGCACACCCATTGCAGAGGGAAATGCGTGCTGGGGACCTAAGAACAGAGTATCTCCCAGGTTAACAAGTGAAACTCCTTTAAAACCCCTTGTCCCTCCAGATAAAGAGAGTCACAACTTTGGCAGAGTCCCCTGTGTTTCTCCTTTGTTAGCCAAGCAATAAACCTCCTCTTTTCTTTTTCTCAAAACCCAGTCCTCATTATTAAATTGGTATTAATTGGCTTCAAGGTCAGGAACCAAACTTTAAGTTACAAATCTTGTACCCCCCCTCTGCCCCGGAACTTTGTGAGACCTATCTACTGAAATGTTAGGAGATAGAGCATGCTTGGTGTGGAACTGAATCAGAGGAGCTAATCCTGTATGTAAAAGGAGAAACTGAGGGACTCCCAGCAGCTGCCAAAGCCCTGTTGATTCAGGGAATTACCTCCTTCCTTCCCTGCACTGTAAGGATTATGCCACCTCTGTCTTGTTAAAAAAAGAGAAAAAGAAAAAGGGGACACTAAATGCAGTAAAATCACCATGGAGACACTTTATTTTACATTTCAGGTTGCCCCTCTGTGAAAACATCTGGTCCCCTTGTGGGGACATCTATGGTGCCACTGCTGTAGGAGATTTTTCTCTTATCTGCTCTGGTTTAAAGGGTTCTCTCTGACAGCCATAGTCTGGACCTCCTTTTGGTCTGTATTGTGTCATTGTTTCTGGCCCTTTAAGGCATGTGCAATAATGTGTTGATATTATAAATTGTTTTTTGGGAATGATCTTAGCTGAATGTGTGTCGAAATGATGATGTTTTATTTTAACAATCTGGTATCTGAATGGGTTTTTGAAGCATTGCACAATCTTGCAGTTAAAAGTCGGGTTTAGGTAATTGTTTAGTTTATGATTTCAGATAATTCATGCCAGAGAACTTAAATACTTACAATGGATAACTGAAGAACTCTACTTCCAAGTTGGGAAGAAACTTCCCAATCATACAGTCTTTTTTTTTCACCAATTTTGAATTGGGTAGCCTGGGAAAATGTCACTGTGTGTACCAGTGCATTAATTTGGACATGGATAGTAAATCATAGTATGGTGTCTGTTGACCAAACAAGATGTAAAGATATAAAATGTTGTGAATTGTATCTTAAACTTGTATCATAATTTTCAACATCCGAACCTGAAAATTATGGTTAAAATGCCTTAGTCCTGAGATGTCTGTTCAGAATAGCAGTTTTTTTCCTGCTCCTTCCAGACCTCAGCCATGACTTATGTTGAAATGCAAATGAAAGAAGCCTGCAAGCTTTGTAGGAGACTGATTTGAGATCTAAGGGAAAAAAAGGTAAATTGTATGGTATTTTCTAATTACTGGCAAGTCATTTTTTCTAGGACTCTTATTTTTTTCTTAGATACTTTATGTTTTTTGACCTCATGATTTTGAGCATACAGACCTAGGTTAATGTTTTTCTGATCAGTTCTATCTTTGACCAACTGTGGACTTCTTGAAACATTGCAATAAAGATTTCACCTGCGAAATGCTACGAGGCCTTTACTATTATTATGTGTGCACAATTTTGTTATGTGTTGTATGTCTATATATACATATGTCCGTATATCATATATATGATACATAAATTAACATATATAAGGAGCGCTCATAAAAAAAAGCGCTCATAAAAACAAATTTTAAAAAGTGGATCCAAAGATCTTTAATTCACGTGATTTAAATGTTTCAATTTAAATTGGATAAAGAGATAAAAACAAATGTCTTTAAATTTAAGCTTACAAAGTTTTCTAGGTGTTCAAACATCTAACAAAATATTAACATCTACAAAATGTCTAATATGCCTTGGCTCTAGTACCTTTCCTTCAACATAAAAATGGTTTACACTGTTCAATACGTTTCTCTAACTTTTTGATAAATAAGTAAAGTAAATTTGATATGGGATTACTCATTCATGAGTACTTTAGTTAGATATCTGATTGATTTACTAAGATCTGTATTTTTTTAGTAAACTCTGTATAAGATTGTAAAAATCAGTCATGTGTTAATGAGGCAAAAAATTCTTAAAACATAAGTTTACCCATAACATTGAGTTTATTAAGATTTATGTTTTCTAGAGCAAGCAACCATAAAAATTAAACAACTGATTAAATAAGAACTGTTATTTTAGAGCACTGTACTGCCATTTCTTTAAAAGCCAAACTTGATTAATGTAGAAACATAAATGTAATTGTTATGCTATTAATGTTTTCATATCTTACAGGTATTCAAGTCTGTAAGGTAGAAACCTTAAAAGAGCATTATATCAAGCTGGTGCTCTGAAGTTGTGTGGTAAAAAATATATTGTGGATTTATTTACCTGTTATCAATAAGATATGTAAATTTTTATGTTACTTTTTACATTGGGGAACAATTTAAATGTATTTTTAAGTTAATTAGAGCCTAATCTTTGTAAAGGTTAAAAACTTTCAGCATTTCTTTAATTCATGTTTTAAATGTGATATCATATGGTGTTAGCTAATGTTCATGTGACCTCAAACAATTTATGTAAACTTTGTCAAAAGATATTTAAAAATAAAGATCAGCTTTAGAATTAAAATACTTAAGATTTATAAAGAGCCCTGCCTTACCTGAGATAAGGCTGCGTGTCCCATCTTACTACATGTGAGAATGACTATGAAACATGTAGGTCAGATAATATTTCTTTAAAGTTATGTTAAAAAGTTTTTTTTTATTGTCAATATTACTAGGATCTCAAACAGGGGATATAATGTATAACTCAGCCAAAAAATTCAGGGAAGATATTACACGAACTAAGTATTTTTACTTTTGTTAATTTTAGTTTGAAATTTTCTTATAAGTGATCTAAAGATTCCCTGTTAGTGTTTTACAAATGCGTTGCTTTAAGAACACAACATGGGTTTATTCAAGATAATAAGTCATCAACTACAATACAGACAGAATAATACAGATCCCAATTAATAAAAAGGTAATTATAAAGTTATAGACATTAAAGCCCAGTACTCTTAATATAAGGCTGTTGAAATTTATTTGCTGGATGTTTAAGATTAGGATTTAAAATTAATGTTAAATGAAAAGGGCCAAGAAAACCAATATTTGGCTCTTGCCCTCTGAGTCAGTCTGAATCCAGGGAACAGGGGACTTCTCTAAAGAGCTTTGCAACTCTGAGCCACATAACCTCCTGATCAGGGAGATTAATGAGACCACTGGAGAACACAAAGCCAATCAGTGCATTTGTTACAAAGAGGAGTCATCAGAGAAAGGAGACATCCCTGATGCTTCTGAGGGAAGCCAAATGGTCAAGCAAGACCTGGACCCACCTAGCGCAAATGGCACTAGCAGAACTGAGAATCTCTTCTCAAGTTTCCCCAGAATTGATTCCCACAAAAGCTCAGCTGACTGTTAACAATAGATAGAAACAAAAGTCAGTTTGACTGCTTCATCTTAAACACTTAGCAAAGACAGTTAAGACCAAAATACAGCCACTCCTGGGCATATTAAATAATAATAATAATAATAATAATAATAATAATAATAATAATAATAATAAAATTTTAAGGTATGCACTTTATCTTATCCTCCCAAAACAAGTAAGACTGGAGGCTACAAAGAAGGATTCTCACACAGGAATGCCTAATACTTATAAAAAGAGATTATCAAGAAGAGCTGCCACAGGCAGAAGTTTTCAGTTTAAGACCTACAGATATTCCTAACCTACAAAGGTAGGCTTCGTGTTTGCTAGTACGATTATCCAGCCCTGAGTAACAGAATTAAAGGTTTCTCTGTTAGACGCAGAGGTCATACTAGTAAAAGGATTTTACAAGATCAGATGACATTAAATTATTAAACTGTGTCTTATTGGGAGGGCCAACTGTAACACTTAAAGTTAAATATTAAGTTGACAGTCCTGATAACTGGGGATATTAAAGACTGGTGAGGGAATTTCTATACAGTGACATGTTCTAGCTGTGCAACATTTATCCAGTACTCATGGTTTTTGTTTCACTCATAGAAGAATCCATTCACAGATGACTTTACAACCTGTTCTTCCCCAACCTGACTTCAAACCGAACTGACTTCTAAAAGGCAACTCATGTCTCTCAACTGACTTCTAATAGGCAACTCATGTCCCTCAAACCGAGCCCACTCACGTCACCCTGTCTCAGGACAGAAGAAGAAAAAATTAGTGATGCCACTCTTCTTACAACAATGGAGAGAAAGATAAATAGACTATCAATATAAGTAATTAAGAAGGGTAAAATCAGCGAGATCGGTTTTGGGTGAGTTCTAAAAATTTGGATACTCTTACCTGAGGGATTAAAATTTCCTCAGTGCTCTTCCCATAATCTATCAAAGATTTGAAAGGGACACAGAGAAAAGGGGGGAATTGTAGACCCAACCTGATCTTTTATTAAAATTGGGAGCCATCATGCCACAAAGCCATGAAAAGATAATTTTGGCTTTACCATTAATTACTTCAAATTCTGAACCTGCGTGGAATGCCTGCCCGCGCCTTGAACTCACACATGCCTGGCTCTCTGACCAGATAGCAGCCCTCTCTGAAACTTTAGTGACACATCATAAATATTTGCCTTCTCTGGCAAGACAACAACCCTCTCTGAGGCTCTAATGGTCCTCATGAATTCTCATGTAGGGACAGCAAAAAAATTGTAAACTACCTTTAGTGTGATGTTTATCAGAGTTCTGTTATCTGTAACCCCCCTTTTGTGTAACTTTCTGGGCTATAAAGCTGGGCTGTAGGAAAGCTGGGGTTGCTGTCTTGTTCCCTTCGTTTTGGGAGGGAGAGGCAGCATGGCCGGTGGAAATAATAAGCTTAATTTTATTTGATTTTAATTTGAGTCAGTGGTCTTTTCTAGCGTCCTGGTCTAACAGGTAAACACTCCAAAAACATGGAGCTCTGCCGGCCTAAAGACTTCTTGAGAAACTTCCTCTGAGTTTGGGCACTTGAAATATATGTTGTTGCAAGGAGATTTAGCTTCCTTTCTAGTGACACCATAAAAGCTGGGTCTGCATCTACGTGACCTGGAGGACATGGTTTCTTGTATTCTAATGAACATGAGGCAGCAGTGCTGAATATTCTATTTGTAGGTAAACTGTGGCCACTTGGTGCTAAGTGTCTCCCCGTGTGAACTGTGAAGCCATTTGGTAATCCTCCACTTTTCGTGGTGTTTCTTGCTGCTGCACTGGGAGTTTGGTATTTGCTTCATGAAATACAATGAGTTCAACTGGGACCCAGTATTAGAGGGAGTTCTGTCACTTGTGGTGGGTCAGGGTCTGCAGGAGAATGCAACAACCAGGCTTCTATCTCACAAAGCTTGCCCCTTTGTCCATAGAAATCTGACTCTGAACTTTGCCCGGAAACCTCTCCATATAACAAGAAGGGTCTGCTGGCTGCACCATATCAGTCACAAGCCATTTTGAAGGCAATGGAAAATCCTCCTGGCCACACCACAGCTGTATTATCACACACCTGCCCACCACTGCAAAAGGCCCACTACTCAGCAGGGTCCAACTTACTGGCATCTTTGTTCTACACCATTTTCATGAAATACCGTCAATCATGGCATTCTCTTGTACACTCATGACCAGGAAAAAGACATCCAAAGGTTCTCCAGTGCCACCTGGTTAAGGGAATTTAAAAAATTTTATTGTATTTATCTAGCCATTTTTCATGGATGAAGTTGGAGGCACTGTGGGTTTCAGTTCAGTAGTGAGACACTACCTGCTTTCTCAGGAAAGACCCCTCTTCAGAGCTCTCCTGGAATTTGGCCATCCTCACATCAGTAGTTACCAAGAAAGACCGATTCTGTCCTTGGTAAATCCAAACATGTGTGGCCACTGGGACTGTGACTGGGAATGCCTCTGGGTGCCTGGCATCCTGGATCCCAAGTTCAGAGAGTTCCATCACCAAGAAAATGATATAGGTCACTTCCTTCAGGAACTGAATGAGGTCACTGCCTTGGCAACCTCTTTGTCCTAACAGTTGCTTCCAAGTGTCCCAATAGATGGAGGCTGCCCCTACTTCCTGTGACACTTTCACAAGTAAGAATGGTATATCAAACATAGGCACCCGTGAACAGCTCTCCACACAGGCCTGGTTTGGTCCATCTTCTCTACATTAAGAAGAGATAGACTGCTTCAGACACACCCCTTTATCCTGACCTGTTTTTTTTTTTGTCATGAAAGATGACTTTTGCTCTCTCAGGTCCTTCATAGCTTTCTATATCTTCCCCAGGGTTCACTTCTGCATGGACCTTTGAGGTTCTCAGCAGGTGGAAGATCTCTTACATTTCTATATAAGACCAACTCTGTCCTTGCTTTTCTGTAAAGTTAGATTGAGGAAACAAAGTATGGTTAGGGTTAATAACATGTTTGATTTGGGTTAGGAATCATTCTGCTGCATGAATAATGGTATTGGGAACCTGCAATATTTATAAGTATATATAGAGGTGAAATATATGTATGAAAACACAAATCTAGGTAAGATTTGAAGCCCAAAAGGGCATTGGATCCTTGATTGGGATACTTCACTCGGAATTATGTTGTGCACATGTGTCTCAGATAAATCTATACATAATGGCATAGGACCTTGTACCTTGGATAATTGAATGTCGAAGAGAACATCCAGTCAAAAAAGGATACTTGGTAGGATTAGGAAGATAGTTGGTAGGATTAGAAAAAAAGAGTGAGTATAGGATTTGGACAAAAAGTTCTTTAGCAATAGGGTTTCAGGTAGACAGAAAATGTAAATGTCAGCACATGTGAAGAGTCAGTCACGATGATGAACTGGGGAAAATATGTAGGAAAGCAGATATCATTAGAGACATTAGGAAATCAGGCAAATGATGAATTGATTGATAGGATTAGACATTTTCAACAGGCTTGAGGTTGAATACATAATCTTTGGAAGAAACAAATATGTAGTCACCAATAGGATTGATATTTGAGAGCATTAGGCAACCTGGACATGGGTGATTTTCATAATCCATACTCACATTCCATTTAGGCTTTGGTACAATTGTAAGTGTGACTTTGCATTTTGTTGACAGAATATATATGTAGATCAGGTGACATGAGTCTTTCTTGCACCATTTCTGGGAGCAATACTTAGAAGAGATATAAATTAGTATTGGGGGCACAAATAGGTGTACCATGTGTGAATATATAATATAACTGATTCCAACTTTAGAAATTGGAATAAATTGATATCTGAAAATACACAGGAAATGTTATATTGACATACATACATTCATTCCAACCAGTTATACATCTAATGGTAATATTAGGGTTGTGGTTTATCATAAAGTGTGTGTGAGTTTTGCTTCAAAATTGATTATGGAAATCGAAAATAATGTGTTTGGAAAGAAGTCTCAATAAATAACCAGTCAAAAGCAAGGAGGAATACATGTGTACTGAAGCAGGAAGTGATTGAATGTGTTTCAAATGTCTTTAAATTTGTGAACTTGTGGATGAAATGTATATACTATGATGTACAAAAACTGAAGAAATAGTAATGTACCAGTGTTAAATAAAAATGAACGTCAAAATACACATCATGTCCCTTTGGAATCTACTTGCATTGATGTTAAATTGGGTCAGTTACAGTAGAAATATAAGGATTTGTTTGCACCATTCAGTGAAGTGAGTTTTCAGTACTAGAAAACAAATATGTATTTCAGGTGGATGAATATTTCTGAAAATAATCGTATGAAAATTTGATTATAAAACCACATACATGAGCATGAGTGAATTATTTAGGGAGTGTATAATAGGACACATATATTTTATATTTGGAAAAATCTAGAGAATATATATATATATATATATATATATATATATATATATATATATATATATCACAGAGAAACATTAGAAAGTAGCAATATATATGCCAATCAAAATTCATCATGAAATATATAACATCCACCAATCCAAAAATATTAATTTTACTGAACATGGATTTATGTATAATGTTGTTCAACTAAAAATCTCACTCATAGTTTGAATTTTCAGTTCCAAAGGCGTTTAGGAGGGGTGATCTCTTCTCATACTTTGTTTCTGCCAAGTTAGCCACCTCACAAAAATGTACGTGTGATACCAGGTATGATTTTATATGTGCATATAAAAATGCATGTGCTGAATTGGCTACAGAAAAAAGGAGACAGAAATTCACATATGTGTTAACTTTAAAAACACATGGAGTACTATTTCAACAAACAATTGACAAGATTTATAACTCCTACACTATATCATGCAAAAGGCAAGACCAACTATACACCATGCCTCCTCTGAACTGCTTGTATTAATATTATGTTTGGGTTATTTGTCTCCATCATATTAGGATTAGTAGTCAGAGTCTATTAGGGTATGGGTTACTGACAGGGATTCAGTATTTCGAATGGAAAATTGGAAAATGAATCCAATGTGTATGTAAATATGTGCTACACAAAAATCTTCCCACTCTCATCCAGAACAATACCTTGACAACACCTTCACCCCATGTAAGACACAATTAGAGGAGAAGAGTTAGAAAATCCATGAATACATATCTGGAATGGAATGCGATCAGGAGTTCACAACCTTGGAAGTGTTAGAGGAGTTTCCAAAAGTAAGGGACAGGGTAAACACTTCAAAAACATGGAGGTCTGTTGTCCTAGAGACTTCTTGAGATACTGCCTGTGAGGTTGGGCACTTGAAATATATGTTGTTGTCACGTGCTTTAGCTTCCTTTCTAGTGAAACCATCAACCTGGGTCTGCATCTATGTGACCTGGAGGACATGGTTTCTTATTTTCCAATGAACATGAGACACCAGTGCTGAATTCTCCCTTTGAAGGTAAACTGTGGCCCCTTGGGGCTAAATGTCTCTAGTGTGGACTATGAAGCCATATGGTCATCCTCTATTTTCGTGGTGTTTCTTGGTGCTGCACTGGAAGTTTGGTATTTGCTTCATGAAATACAAGGAGTTCAACAGGGACACAGTGCGTGAGGGATTTCTGTCACATGTGGTGGGTCAGGGTCTGTAGGAGAATACAAGAACCAGGCTTCTATTCCACATAGCTTGCCCTCTTGAACATAGCAACCTGATTCTGAACAATGTCCTGAATCCTCTCCATGTAACAAGATGCCTTTACATATAAGGGTCTGCTGGCTTCACCATGTCAGTCACAAGCCATTTGGAAACCAATGGCAGATCCACATGGTTCCACCACTGATGTTTTATCACACACATGCCCACCTTTGCTCTTGGCCCACTAATCAGCAGGATCCAACTTTCTGGCATCTCTGTTAAACACCATTTTCATAAAAACCAGTCAATCAAGGCACTGTCTGGTATACTCATTGTTGGGAAAAGTATAAACGGCAGCCATACCCCAGAAAAAAAAAAACCCAACATGGCGCCTAAGCACTTCTTCTTCCTACATTCTTCATTTCTGCAGTGGTGCGAAATGTTCCCGCCCGTGTGAACTCTTCTGCTGGCGCCAATTTCAAATCTTGCTGGCCGGGAATCTTAGCCCCAATAAGAACTAATTCCTGGGCTCCGGAGCTGATATCTGAAAGAACTTGCCAATAAACGGATTGCCTGCCATTTATCTAAGCCCTCCCATCTCCTCCTTAGTTCTATATAAGCACACAGCTTTTTGCAATAAAATTGGAATTCTCCCGGTGAAGTGCCTTTGCGTGGGGAGTTCTTTCATTCTGGTGCCCCGTGTGAGGATATGGGTGAGCTCTTTCCAACAAGAGCCCCGTCCACTGCTCCACCGTGGCACTCTGCCCTGGTCTGCTCTTTTCAGACGCAGGCTTCCTGCACTCACCACTGATTTGTTGTATGTAAGCCTCCCCTGACCCCGGCTCGCCAACTCCCTTCGGGCTACCGCTGGCTTTGTGACCATGATCCTCTGTGACACTCTAGACGCCTGGTAGGGGGGAGGGAATTCCTCCCACTAAGACCTTTACTGGTTGCAGTGGACCCTCTGGTGATCCGTTTCCATTTGGGGTGTGAGGCTTCTGAGTTTACATGAGAGGCTCTGTGGTTTTTCCTCCTCTGCTGCTGCTGCCGCTGCCGGCTAGAGTTGCTGTTTCCTGCGGGCCTGCTGTGTCTGGCTGAAGCTGCCTCTCTGCTCTGGGAAAACTGAACTCCCATCCTGGAACTGCATTCTGCTGGAGCCGGAGTTCTGTTTTCATTACTTACTTCTTCTGCTGCGTTCGAAAACTTTCCTGATGTCAGGTTGCCCATGGCTCCGAACCCATTGGGTCTCACCGATCGCACTTCACTGGTGACGATCAGGTAGTGCCCTCTGTATTTCCTCATGATGGCTGGTCATTTTGGGGATGCCCACCTGACCCCCATTCGCCCTGAGCGCTTCCTGGAGTCCGTTACAGGCCGGGTTTTCTCTTTGTCTCTCTTGCTTACACTTATTCTCTCTCTCTCTCTCTCTCTCTCTCTCTCTCTCTCTCTCTCTCTTCCATCTCTCCCTGTGACTGTGGGCACCTCTTTATCTGTACCTGAAACCTCACCTCTCAAAAGTTTAATAAAAAATCTGGCCACACTCTCCCTCACACCAGACATCAAGCCCAAACTTCTAATCAAATTCTGTACCCAAGATTGGCCTACATATCCACTGGATAATGGCAATCATTGGCCTCCAGAAGGCTCCTTAGATCCAAACCTCCTCTTGGACCTTTTTAATTACTGCCAGCATCTGAAAAAGTGGAGTGAGATTCCCTGTATTGAATGTTTTAGCCTTCTCGCACAGCACCCTGTCTCTGCTCCTCCTGCCCTCCCTCTCAGGTCCTTCTTGCTTGCAAACCCCTCTCTTCCCCTAGTTCTACTCCTGACTTCGCAGATTCTTCCTCATTCGACCCAGCAGATCAACCCCCACCTTATCCCCCAGCCCCAACTGACCCTTCTCTCCCGCAAAATCCTCCTCTTCCTCTGCCTGATTCCACGGATCCTCAACCTTCCATTTCATCCCCCTCCCTTCCCCACTCTTCTGCCTGCTCCACCTCCTCCTCTTCCACAGAGACATTCCATTCCCCTCCCTCTCCTTCCTGTCCACCGCCTGCCTCTTTCAGTCCTCCTGTTACCAGGTCTAAGGGACTCCTTCCCACCCCCAAGATAATCGCACCCCTTCGTGAGGTAGCTGGTCCCAAGGGTGTCATCAGAGTCCACGTGCCCTTCTCCATGTCGGACATTACTCAGCTAGAGAGGAAGTTAGGCTCTTTCACCACTGACCCCACCACTTACATTCGGGAGTTTCAATGGGTACTGCAAGCATATAGCCTCACTAATCATGACATCTACATGCTCTTGGCCAATAAACTTCTCCCCAAGGAAAGGCAATGGTTCTGGGAGCTAGCCCAAGCCCATGCTGATGAAAATCATAGGACCAATCATAACCACCCACAGGCCCTCATGCTGTCCCAGAGCAGGATCCCCTATGGGCTTACAGTCTAGTGACTTTTTTACATCCTGCCTCTTGGCGGGACTGAAAAAGGCCACCCGCAAGGCTGTTAACTTTCAAAAGATGCAGGAGGTCATTCAAAGGAAGGAGGAAACACCTTCAGAATTCCTGGATAGACTAACCAAGTCCCTTCAGCAGTACACAAACCTCGACCCAGAAACCCCTGATGGCCGTCATGTCTTAATGACATATATTCTGGCCCAAAGCTACCCTTACATTAAAGCCAAGCTTAAAAAGTTTGAACAGGGCCCTGCTACTCCTCAGACCAAAATCCTCGCTGTCACTTTCAAGGTTTTTCATGGTAGAGAGGATGAAAGTGAATTCCGTAGGCAGAGGGCTGAAAATGCCAAATTCCAAATGTTGGCCCAGCTCATTCAGAGAAGGCCATCACCATGCCGTCCCAATATGACCCCCCCTGGAGCTTGCTTCAAATGAGGTAAGGAGGGACATTGGACCAGGAATTGTTCTTCGCCGAGGACACCCTACAACCCCTGCGCAAAATGCCATCAAAGTGGACACTGGGGGGCAGACTGCCCAACAACCCAGAAGGGAGGTTGGTCTGCTGCCCAGCAACCCCAGCCTCACCTGGGCTTGGCAGAGGAGGATTGATGGAGTCCTGGGCCTTCCCTCCAGACTATTACCATCAAGAATCAAGAGCCTAGGATCACCTTCCTGGTGGATGGACGCTTCATTAACTTCCTCTTGGATACTGGTGCCACTTTTTCGATTTTGAGGGAGTATTAGGGTCCTACCACACCCTCAAAAACTCCTATTGTCAGGGTAGGAGGTAAAAAGATTTTTCCTCAAACCCCCCCCCCCAATCATGTTATATGCAGCGATCCCTTTTGTCCTTCATTCACTCCTTTCTTGTTATGAGCCATTGCCCCATTCCCTTTCTGGGAAGGGACATACTCTCACTATTAAAAGTCACCATTCACTTATCACCCCACACCTCTCCTACCTCTCATTTCCTCATGATATTCCTAGGGGCAGATACACCTCCTTCATGCACTCTCCCACGACTATCTAAGCCATTTAACCCTGAGGTTTGGGACACAATTACACCCTTTATGGCTAAATGCAGTCCTATTCATATTGTCTTACGGGACCCTTCAAGATATGTTAGTCAACCACAATATCCACTCACAACCACATTCCTCCTTGGATTAGAACCCATCATCCAGGATTTATTATGAAAGGGGTATCTTAGGCCTACACACTCTCCTTTCAACACACCCATTCTGGCAGTTAAGAAACCTAACGTGTCCTACAGGCTGGTTCAAGAACTTCGCCTTGTCAACTCCTCTGTGGACCCCATCCACCCGCTAGTGCCCAACCCTTACACCCTCCTCTCTCAGATCCATGCCACTACTACTCACTTCTCAGTCCTAGATTTAAAAGATGCATTCTTTTCTATTCCCTTGTTCTCAGAATCTCAGGATATCTTTGCTTTTTCATGGACTGACTCTCACACCCGCCATTCTCATCAGCTTACCTGGACTGTCCTCCCACAGGGATTCAGGGATAGCCCCCATCTATTTGGCCAATTTCTTGCCCAGGACCTCACATCCTTTCACCTGACCTGTCCTGACTCTACTCTACTTCAATATGTCTATGACCTTCTTCTATGTAGTCTTTCTGGGAACACTCTCAATCCCACACCGCTCAGCTTCATAAATTCCTAGAAGACAAGGGATATAGGGAGTCTCCCCACAAGGCCCAGGTTTCCCAGTCTTCGGTCACCTATCTTGGTTTTTGCCTTACACCCGGGAAAAAGGAAATAACACTGGATAGGAGGCAACTCCTCTGTGATCTTTCAGTGCCCTATACGAAAGCCAAAATACTATCATTCCTAGGATTAGCAGGTTATTTTAGGGCCTGGATCCCAAATTATTCTCTTCTCTCCAAACCCCTGTATGACCTAGCAAAGGGACCCCCTAGTGAATCTCTTGCCTCCTTTCCCATCTACCACTTCCGCAGGCTTCAGCAACTCCTCTTAAAGGCACCTGCCCTTCACCTTCCAGATCTTTCAAGAACATTTCATCTATATGTCCATGAAAAAGGGGGGCAAGCACTTGGGGTCTTAGGTCAAAACTATGGGCGTACATTTGCACCTGTGTCATATTTGTCCAAGCAACTAGACCCTACCATCCGTGGGTGGGCCCCTTGCTTAAGAGCTCTGGCTACTGGACAAATTTTACACAAAGAAGCCTCTAAGCTGACTTTTGGTACCCCTTGAACTATCCACTCCCCACATCACTTGAAGGATCTTTTAGCTTAAAAGGGCCTTCAAACTCTCCCTACATCCAGATTTCTGTCACCCCTCACTTCCTTTCTGGAAAACCCTAATATTATTTTCCTCCCCTGCTCTGCACTGAACCCTGCCTCACTGCTCCCAATGACTCCCATGTGTCACATACCAACTCATAATTGCTTGGAAACCTTAGATGATTTCCTCCCCTGTCATTCTTCCATTTCTGAGAGACCACTCAGCAAGCCTGACCTTATCTGGTTTACTGACAGCAGTTCCTTTAGGGAGAACGGAACTCATTACTCTGGATACGCTGTATTTTCAGCCACTGAGATTATGGAGGCCAAAGTTTTGCCTTCAGGAACTACAGACAAGTAGGCTGAACTTATAGCATCCACTTGTGCCTGCCTTCTAGCACAAGGCAAATCCCTCCCCCTCTAAACTGATTCAAAATATGTCTTCCATATCTTATTATCCCATGCTGATATTTGAAAGTAGCGAGGCCTACTTACCACCAAAGGTAATGCGATCACTAATTCAGCTTTTATAACCAATCTAATAGAGGCCACTTACCCACCCAGTTGGGAGTTGTCCATTGTAGGTCCCATCAGAAGGACGGCTTTCTTATCACTGAGGGCAATGCCAAAGCTGACCAGGCGGCACGAATGGCTGCTACCACTTTCAATTATGGCCTCCATAGGGGACATATAATGGCCACTTTAGACAGCTCATCTGAAGCCCCTACGTCTTTCAGTAAGAACAAGCATCTTTTCAAGTTCCTTCATACTCTATTCCTTTCCAATTCTCAGTCTTTGACCCTCTTTTTACAGAGTTTCTTTTCCCTCACCCCCTCTGACAAGCCATGCTACAGAATATAGCCTCTAATTGTCAGATCTGTCAGCGGACCAACCCTCATACTCCTTTAAGGCCCAAACCTTTCCCTTTCCACCAAGCCCGGGGACACATTCCCGCTGCTGACTGGCAGGTAGACTTCACCAACATGCCCACAGTATGGCGCACTAAATACCTCCTTGTCTTTGTGGACACTTTCTCTGGTTGGGTTGAGGCATTTCCCACTTCCAATAAAAAGGCTTCCACTGTAGCTTCAATCTTACTGACAGACATCATCCCCAGGTTTGGTATGCCCACTTCCCTACAATATGACAATGGCCCTGAGTTTACTTCTAGGATCACACAAAAGGTCTCTCAAGCCCTCTCCTTCAAGTGGCATTTCAACTGTCCATATTTCCCCCAGGCTTCAGGGAAAGTGGAAAGGGTAAATCGTACTCTAAAGGAAGTCCTTACCAAATTGACAATGGAATTAAACATAGACTGGTTCAAACTCCTTCCCTTGGCTTTGCTTCGAATCAGAGCTCTCCCTAAGAAACCATCTTTACTGTCTCCTTTTGAGATAATGTATGGAAGACCTCTTATAACCCCTGGGTTGGTCATTTCACAAGGACCTCTCACCCGAGATTTGTCTTTGCCTCTCTTGCTCCATCTCCGCTTGGAACTCTGGAAATATCAGGACTGGCTTCTTCCGGACCCAGTCTCCTCTCCAAACACTCCTCCCTTAACACCTGTTAGTCTAGTCTATTATAATATCCCAGAAGAGAAAGGGACTCTTGCCGCAAAATGGGAAGGCCCCTATCCTGTCATTCTCTTTACCCTTACCGCCGCCAAACTCTCCTTACCAGACAACTGTCTCACTCCCTGGATTCACATGTCTAGGTTGAAGCCACATCACCAGGAGGCCCCACCTGCTGAAGACAGGGCCACCCGAGAGGAACTCCAAGAATCACCTACTGAACCTCCCCTTTACTCCTGCTCTCCACACCCATATCACCCATTTTAGTTGTGGCTCACACGGTTTTCCTTGCAGCCCAATTCCTCTTAAAGAAGGCACAATGAGCTCTCCCAACACCCTAGTCTTCTCTAACTGCTTGTTTTTTGTGCTCTGCTTATTTTCTGTGCTCTGTCAGGACTGGTCTTTACCCTCCTCACCTACCATGCATTTATTCACTTTTCGGGAACGATACTCAGAACATGGCATGCAGAAGGTCTGTGCAGTGGATGCAACTACTTGCTTCATCCACAACTGCACCTCTATTTCCCTAAAATTGTCACCTTCAAGGACCTTCATCCCTGGTAGCTGGAACTGGCCTTTCATTTGCTTCCTTTTTGATCAAACAAAAGACTATTGTCATTGGTGGCCTGAGATATATAATGGGTGCCCCTATTGGTCATGCATGTTCCATGATGAACGTGGTAGCTATTCTTACCACTCATTTGGTTACCCTGAAGGGTGGACTTCTAGTTACATAAAGTGGCATAAAGGCTCTTCATCCAGTAACAATGGATGGTATACTTTAGATAAACCTGACCCCAAGGCCAAACGTTGGGGCTATGTTGAGTTTGCTGTCTATGCTCGGACAACTTCAGTCAGACCCACAGGGTGGATGACTATTGGCCGCACCCTGATTACGCAACCTAAGGAAACCATCCAGGTAGTCGAACACATTAAGGACTCAGAATCAAAACTTCGAGATCATATCCATAGCTCATCCAAAGAGGATTCAGAGCCTTCAACCCCCTCAGGTCCCCCTCCCACATGGCTCAATTTGCTACACCAAACTTTTTGATTATTAAACTCCACCCCTCTTTCTGTGCCTACTTCTCAGTGCTTTCTCTGTGCTTCACTTAGTCGTCCACTTCTAGCAGCAGTCCCATTAGCGGCAGGAAATATTCCAGCAAAACCCTACAATTTCTCTAAAAAGGACAACCCCTACATGTGACACATATCCCACTGTGGGAAAGTTATTCCACCAATACTTTATTTCCTTTCATCTGTTTCCACCTGCCAATAATGAATCCTTTACCCATTTGTTCCTTGAGCTACAGCACCCCATAGAGCCCTGTGTTTATGCAACCTGGACATTTCCTCTGGTGTAATGGTTCTTTAAGTACCTCAACCATCAATGTCTCTGGCGCCTGTTTCTTGGTTACTGTAGTTCCTCAGCTATCTTTGTATACTCCCACCGAATTCTGACAGTTGGCCCTACCTTCCCGCACCCGTAGGGTAGTCTTTCTGCCGGTTCTGGTAGGCCTCATTTTAACAACCTCAGTGATGGGTCTCGGACTCTCTGGTGGAGGTATAGGTCATGCTCTATGGGATCCAATGACCTTCAACAAAAACTGCAGGAAACACTCAATACCATGGCTGAGTCTCTGGGTTCCTTGCAGCGGCAGGTTACTTCATTGGCACAAGTGGCTTTACAGAACCAAAGGGCAATTGATCTTCTCACTGCAGAAAAAGGGGTTACATGCCTATTCCTCAGAGAGGAATTTTGCTATTATGTTAATGAATCTGGGCTAATAAAAAAAATGTTGTTAAATTGCAGGAATTATCGACCCAATTGCTCAAACCTACCTCCTCCAATCCCATAACGGGGTTCTTCCAATCCTATCTTGCCATGTACTTACTACATATCTTGGGTCCTCTTATTTGGATGCTCCTTTTTTGTGCTCTCTTGCCCTGCATAATGAAGTGCCTTCAAACCCAACTGCATAAAATTCCTAATCAAACTTTCAACCAGCTTTTGATTAGTCACTACCAGCCTCTGATGACCGATGAATCCCCAACATCTCCAAGAGAACAGTTCACTCAGTGATGAAGCTCACTACCAGGCACGATGGAATGCAACGGGTATTAGACAGCGGGAGACAACGAGCTCGGAGAACCTCTTAATCTGCCATCCTGGATTCATAGTCTTTACCACCTTCTAAGCTTTCTCATGGCCCTTGGCCTCTTCTATGTCAGTCCCCCCACATGGAACTTCTGCCAAAAATTGACATTTGCTTTAATTTTTATCTTCATTCTGTTTTTATTCGCTCTGATCTTCTTCAGGTGCTGGCAACACCATGTCCAGGCAACGCTTCCAGTATTTCCTTGAGTCTCTGTTACAGGACCAGTGGCTGATACCAACAATCTCTTCCATCCAGGACTGGTTCCATGCCATCGACATCTTTGGCTTCAGTGAACATTCATTGACTTCACCCCTATGAAAATAGCTGTCTATAGCCACTGGGTTTTATTTCTGGCTGCCATGATATCCCCATACCTGCCCCCTGAGCATTCCTCCACTTCTCTTTCTAGGCCCCACACCACCTCCACACAGCAGGAAGCAGCCAGATCTGACAAACGACACCCCACTTCCTAAGAAAACAAAAAGGGTGGAATGTTGGGAAAAGAATAAATGGCAGCCATACCCCAGAGAAAAACCCCAACATGGCGCCTAAGGACATCTTCTTCCCACCTTCTTCATTTCTGCAGTGGCGCAAATAGTTCCCGCCCTTGTGAACTGTCCCGCCAGCGCCAATTTCAAATCTCGCTTGTGGGGAACCTTAGCCCCAATGAGAACTAATTCCTGGGCTCTGGAGCTGATATTTGAAAGAACTTGTCAATAAACGGGTTGCTGCCATTTATCTAAGCCATACCATCTCCCCCTTAGTTCTATATAAGCACACAGCTTTTAGCAATAAAATTGGAATTCTCCCGGTGAAGTGTCATTGCGTGGGGAATTATTTCACTCATGTTCAGCAACAGGATATCCAAAGGTTCTCCAGTGCCACCTGGTAATGGGAATTTCAGAAATTTGATAGTATTTATTTAACCATTTTTGAAGGATGAAGTTGGAGTCACTGTGCGTTTCAATTAATGCAGGAACCATTATGTGGTGAGGAAGCTCATTTAAATGAAATCTCTGGAGAAATCTCACAGGCAAGGCTTCCCAAAAAGTGGCCAAAAGGTCACATGAAGCCAGGATCATTGAGGTCTACAATATGAGTTCCATTTGTGTTTAGACTCTCAATTATGGCTGCCAAGTCTTTCAAAATAAAATCATGTGATATCCTGGCTGAGATTCTCACTGCACTGTGGAAAGACACCCTGGCCCTCGATCTCAGTTTTCAAGGGCGCATCTCATGCGTGGCCTCCTAAAATCCCAACACATTTCATGGCAATACTTCTTTGAGGTAAATTCCAGAACTCAGTCTCTAAGAGGAATCATGCCAGAATTCAAGCCCAGGTGGATCCAGTTATCTCTTCCAACCGCCAAACAAATGACCACAATTAAAACCAAACACTCCCACATGGCCCTCATCTTCTTCCATATAGACACTTATCATAACCTCTGGCTGGAGTTTTTCATGAGGGGTGCAGCCCAAGACAGTGTCAAAAATAAGCTCCCTTGCCCCTCATTTGCCTAAAGTCAAGGTGGCCTGGACACCCATCCGGTGAACCAGGAGTGATCAGATAGGCCAGCTGTTAATACTGCTCTGCATCTCCAGTTTGAGGCCTACTGACTGTCAGGTATAGATTCTCTATATGATTTGGAGCCATGAGAAAACCCAAAAACCTATGGGTTATCCTCTGCAGGGCTGTGCATAACTCATTTGAACCAAAGGATCCGGATTCTCACTTGATGGTGGTCAGGAACCTTACAAATGAATGCGAGAGACTTCATTCACAATAATTGCTCTTTTGGCCATTTTGGTTTTGGATGCACACATGGGATCTCTCTTTACATCCATCAGGTGCTGAGAATCTAAGCCACAACCTCACACAGGGCCAAGAGGCTGATTCAGACACATCCCTTTCCAAAGCAATTAAGCAAAGAGCCACAGGTGATGCCCATTCATTTCCATTTGAAAACTGTTTTCTTCAGGCTTCACAAAGGGGTGGCCTGAGGCAAAGACCTTCCTGACATTCAGGGAAACAGAACAATTGATAAGCAAAAGGCCGAAAGCATGGTTTCTCCACTGAGACTTTCTTGGTCACACTGATATCTGAGTTTTCTGAGATGCTCGCCATTCCCTTCAGCTATCCAGGACATGGCAATGTCACAGAGCTTGGAGGTGGTACATATTTTGGACACAAAACCATGAGACTATTCTGGAGAGTGGTGAGAATTCTGGAAGAAACAGGAACTTAGGAAGGTAGCAGGTGTTGCCCAAGGATAAGGCAAGCTGCAGTCCATTCATAAATTGGGCAGGATGAATGCCGGGAATCTTTCTACTATACAGGACATATCAATTGTTGCATTCTATTTTCTAATGTCTACAACCACGGACACAGTGGGATACACAGAAATAGAAACACTTGCCTTGTCCAACGACTTACTAGAAGAAGACCACTCCAAATCAAACAAACCGTCTTTCCTACCTATTCTCAGATCATGAGACAAAACCACAAAATCACACCCACCCCACAAAGACACCTCCTTCCCCCATGTAACTCTGTGACTATCCGGAGTTTCCTCTGAGTCGTGGGCCATACTATGTTCCCCCAAAATGGCCTGTCCTATCTCAGATCTGGTCTCCTTGGCCAACTCTGTGAAGTTGTCAGGAGCCTGCGGTGAACCACTACCTACTTTCTCAGGAAAGGCCCCTATTCAGAGCTCTCCTGGTATTTGGCCATCCTCACATATGTTGGTACCAAGAAAGACTGACACTCTCCTTGGTAAATTCAAACAAGTGAGCCTACTGGGTCTGGGACTGGACTGGCTCCGGGTGCCTGGCTTCCTGGATCCCAAGTAAAGAGAGTTCCATCACCAAGGAAGTGAGGTAGATCACTTCTTCAGGAACTGAATGAGGTCATTGCCTTGACAACCACTTTGTCCTAACAGTTGCTTTCAAGAGTCCCATGAGATGGAGGCTGCCCCTACTTCCTGTGACACTTTCACAAGTTAGAATGGTATATAAACCATGGGCACCCGGGAACAGCTCTCCACCTAGGACTGGTTTGGTCCATCTTCTCTACATTAAGAAGAGAGAGGCTGATTCATACACATCCCTTCATGCTGACAAGGTTGTTTGCCATAGAAGATGACTTTTCTCTCTCAGGTCTTTCGTAGCTGCCTACATCTTCTCAAGGGATCATTTCTGCATGGACCTTTGATGTTCTCAACAGGTGGAACATGCCCTACATTCCTGTATTTTAAGAGCAACCCTGTCCCTGCTGTTCTGTAAAGTTCGATTGAGAGAACAGTGTATGGTTTGGGTTAGTAACATGTTCAATTTGGGGTTAGGAATCCTTCTGCATGACGAATAATGGTATTGGGAAACTATGATATTTACAAGAATATATAGGTGAAATATAAGTATAAAAACAGAAATCTAGGGAAGATATGAAGTCCAGAAGGGCATTGGGCCCTTAATTGGTACACTTAGCTTTGAATTATTTTCTGCAAAAATGTCTCAGATAAATCTATATACAATGGCATAGGAGCTTGTACCTTGGATGATTGAATGTCGAATAGAACACCCACTCAAAAAGGGATTGTCGGTAGGATTAGAAAGATAGTCAGTAGGTTTACAAAGAAGAGTGAGAATAGGATTTAGACCAAAAGTTCTTAAGCAATACATTTCAGGTAGACAGTGAATGTAAATGTCAGCACAAGTGAAGAGTCAGTCACAATGATGAACAGGGGAAAATATGTAGGAAAATAGATATAAATAGAGACATTACTAAATCAGGCAAAGTATAAAGTGAGTGATAGGATTAGACATTTTCAACAGGCTTGAGGTTGAATATATAATCTTAGGAAGAAACAAAAATGTAGTCACCAATAAGATTGACATTTGAGAGCATTAGGCCACCTGGACATGGAAGGTTTTAGTAATCCATGCTCACTTTCCATTTAGGCTTTGGTACAACCTTAAGGGTGACCTTTGATTTTTTTGCCCAGAATATTACTGTGATAAAATGTATATATAGATCAGGTGACATGAGTATTTCTTCCACCATTTTTTGAGGAATATTTTGAAAACGTATAAATTAGTATTGAGGGTAAAAATAGGTGTACCCTGTGACTATGAATATAGAGATAATGCATGAATAGACCATACAGTTAATAAATAATATAACTGGTTCCACTTTAAATAATGTATTGAATTGATATCTGAAAATACATAAGAAATCATATATTGATATATAATCATTCATAACAACTAGTTATACGTCTAATTGTAATCCTAGGGTTATGGTTTATCATGAAGAGTGTGTGAGTTTTGCTTCAAAAGTGATTATGGAAATCAAAAATAATGTGTTTGGAAAGAAGTCTCATGAAAAGACCAGTTTGAAACATGGCGGAACACGTGTTTTCTGAAGCAGAAAGTGATTGAAAGTGAAATAAATGCCTATAAATTTGTGAACTTGTGGATGAAATATATATCCAATAATGTGCATAAACTGAAGAAATGGTAATGTACTAGTATTGAATAAAAATGAACTTCAAAATACTTATCATGTCCCATAGGAATCTACTTGCATTGATGTGAAAATGGATCAGTTACTGTAGAAATATTAGGATTTATATGCACCATTCACTGAAGTGAGTTTTCAATACTAGGAAAAAAAATAAGTATATCAGGTGAATGAATATTTCTGAGAATAATCTTGTGAAAAGTTGATTATAAATCCACATACATAATCATGAATGAATTTAGGGAGTGTATAATAAGACACATATATTAAATATTTTGAAATATCTGGAGAGAATATATATATATATATATATATATATATATATATATATATATATCCACACACAGATTTTAAAAATTAGCAATATATATGCCAATCGAATTACACCGTGAAATATGTATCATCCACAGATCCAAAAATATTCATTTTACTGGATATGGATTTATGTATAACTTTTTTCAACTAGGAAGCTCACCCATAGGTTGAATTTTCAGGTCAAACAGCGTTTAAGAGGAGTGATCTCTTCACACACTTTGTATCTGCCAAGTCATGTAACTCACAAGAATGTACGTGTGATACCAGGTAGGATTCTATATGTGCATATAAAAATACATGTGCTCAATAGAATACAGAGAAAGGGAGACAGGAATTCACATATTTGTTAACTTTAAAAGCACATGGAAAACTATTTCAACAAAAAATTGACTAGATTTATAACTCCTACCCTATATAATGCAAAAGGCAAGTCCAAGTATACAACATGCCTCCTCTGAACTGCTTGTATTTCTATTCTGTTTCCGTTATTTTTCTCCATCATATTAGGATTAGTATTCAGAATCTAGCAGGGCATGTGTTAGTGTCAGGGATTCAGTATTTCAAATGTAAAATAGAAAAATGAATCCAATGTGTATGCAAATATGTGCTAAACAAAATCTTCCCACTCTCATCCAGAACAATTCCTTGATATTTTTTTCGCCCAAAGTAAGACACAATTAGAGGAGAAGAGTAATAAAATCTGTGAATAATATGCTCAGGAGTTTACAACCTTGGAAGTGGTAGAGGAGTTTCCCTAGTATGGGACAGGGTAAACACTCCATAAACATGGAGCTCTGCTGGCCTAAATACTTCTTGAGAAACTGCCTCTGAGTTTGGGCACTTGAAATATATGTTGTTGTCAGGAGCTTTAACTTCTTTTTAGTGAGACTATCAAAGCTGTGTCTGCATCTATGTGACCTGGAGGACATGGTTTCTTATTTTCCAATGAACATGAGGCAGCAGTGCTGAATTCTCTCTTTGTAAGTAAACTGTGGCCACTGGGGGCTAAGGGTATTCCCATGTGGACTGGGAAGCCATTTGGTCATCCTCCACTTTTCATGGTGTTTCTTGCTGCTACACTGGGACTTTGGCATTTGCTTCATGAAATAAAAGAAGTTCAACTGGGACACAGTTCTGGAGGCAATTCTTTCATGTGTGGTTGGTCAGGGTCTGCAGGAGAATGCACCAACCAGGCTTCTATCCCACATAGCTTGGCCCCATGTCCGTAGTAACCTGATTCTAAACATTGCCCGGAAACATCTCCATATAACCAGAAGCCTTTACATGGAAGGGTTTGCTGGCTGCACCATGTAAGTCACAAGCCATTTGGGATCCAATGGCAGATCCACATGGCCCCACCACAAATTTTTTATCACACACCTGCCTACCACTGCTCTAGGCCCACTACTCAGCAGGTTCCAACATATTGGCATCTCTGTTCTACACCATTTTCATGAAACCCACTCAATCAAGCCACTGTCTTGCATATTTAGGATCAGCAACAGGACATCCAAAGTTTCTCCAGTGCCACCTGGTCATGGGAATTTCAAAAATTTCATGGTATTTATCTAGGCATTTTTCAAGGATGACATTGCAGGCACTGTGGGTTTCAATTCATTCAGGAACCTTTAAATGGTGAGGAAGCTCATTTCAATGAATGCTCTGTAGAACTCTCACAGGCAAGGCTTCCCAAAGATTGGCCAAAATGTCACATGAAGCCAGGCCTATTGAGGTCTACAATGTGACGTCCATGGGTGTTGTGACTCTCAACAATGGCTGACAAGTCTTTCAGAATTAAATCTTGTGATCTTCTGGCTGAGATACCCAGGGCTCTGTGGAAAGCCACCCTGGGCCTAGATCTCAGTTTCCAAGGGTGATTCTCATGGGTGGACTCCTAAAATCCCAACAAAATTCATGGCAATAATTCTCTGAATTCAGTCTCTAAGGGGAATCACACCAGAGTTCAAGCCCAGGTGGTCCCAGTCATGTCTTCCAACCGGACACAAATGACCAAAATTAAAACCAAAACCCTCCCATATGGCCCTCATCTTCTTCCATATAGACACTAATCACAACCTCTGGCTGAAGGTTTCCATGAGTGGCGGAGTCCAAGAGAGTGTCCAAAATAACTCCCTTGCCCCTCATTGGCGTAAATTCAGGGTGGTCTGGACACCCTTCATGTGAAACAGGAGTGATCAAATATGCTAGACGTTAATACTTCTATGCTTCTCCAATTTGTGGAAAACTGAGTGTCAGGTATATATTTTTATGTGATTTGCAGTCATGAGAAAACACAAGCTCCTCTGCAGGTCTTTGAAGAACCCATTTGACCAAAAGGATCCCTATTCTCACTTGATGGAGTTCAAGAACTTTAAAGAGGAAGGTGACAGACTTCATCCACAAGGACTGCTTTTTGGCCATTTTGGTTTTGGATGCACACATGGGATCTCTCTTTACATCCACCACGTGCTGAGTATCTAAGCCACAACCTCACACAGGGCCAAGAGGCTGATTCAGACACATCCCTTTTCAAAGCAATTAAGCAAAGAGCCACAGGTGATCCATATTCATTTCCATTTGAAAACTGTTTTCTTCAGGCTTCACAAAGGGGTGGCATGAGGCAAAGACCTTCCTGACATTCAGGGCAACAGAACATTAGGTTAGCAAACGGCCCAAAGCAGTGTTTCTCCACTGAGACTTTCCTGGTCACACTGATATCTGAATTTTCTGAGACGCTCGCCATTCCCTTCAGCTATCCAGTACATGGCCATGTCACAGAGCTGGGAGGTGGTACATAACTTGGTCACAAAATCATGAGACTATTCTGGAGAGTGGCCAGAATTCAGGAAGAAAACAGGAACTTAGGAAGATAGCAGGTGTTACCCATCCATAAGGCAAGCCGCATTCCTTTCATACATTGGGCAGAAAGAATTCTGGTAAGCTTTCTACTAGCCTGGACACATCCTTTGATGCATTCTCTTTTCTAATGTCTACAACCATGGACACAGTGGGATACACAGACATAAAAACACTCGCCTTGTCAAATCACTTGTTAGAAATCGTCCACTCCAAACCAAACAAACTGCCTTTCCTACCTATTCTCAGAACATGAGACAAAATCACAAACACACACTCACACCCACAAATTCACCTCCTTTCCCAAAGTAGGTCTCTGACTATCGGGTGTGACCTCTGACTGGTGGGCCGTACTATGTTCCCATCAAATGGCCTGTTCTGTCTCAGATCTGGCTTCCTTGGCCAACTCTGTGAAGTTGTCAGGAGACAACGGTGAGCCACTTCCTGCTTACTCAGGAAAGGCCACTCTTCAGAGCTTTCCTGGCATTTGGCCATCCTCACATCAGTAGATACCAAGAAAGACTGACTCTGTCTTTGGTAAATCAAAAGAAGTGAGACCACTGGGACTGGGCCTGGGACTAGATTTGTGTGCCTGGATGCCTGGATCCCAAGTTCAGAGAGTTCCATCACCAAGAATGTGAGGTGAGGTCACTTCCTTCAGGAACTGAATGAGGTCATTGCCTTGGCAAGCACGTTGTCCTAACATTTGCTTCCAAAGGTCCCATGAAATGGAGGCTGTCCCTAATTCCTTTGACACTTTCACAAGTTAGAATGGTATATCAAACATTGGTAACCGGGAACAGCTCTCCACAGAGGCCTCGTTTGGTCCTTCTTCTCTACATAAAGAAGAGAGAGGCTGATTCAGACACATCCCTTCATGCTGACCAGGTTGTTTGCAATGAAAGATGACTTTTGCTCTCTCAGTTCCTTCATAGGTGTCTACAACTTCTCTAGGGATCATTTGCGCATAGACCTTTGAGTTTCTCAGCAGTTGGAAGATCCCCTAAATTCCTGTATTTTAAGACCAACTCTGTCCTTGCTCTTCTCTAAAGTTAGATTGAGGGAACAGTGTATGGTTAGGGTTAATAACAGGTTTGATTTGGAATAGAAATCATTCTGCTGGATGAATAATGGTATTGGGAACCTGCTATATTTTCAAGAATATATAGGTAAAATATATGAATCTGAAAACAAAAATCTAGGTAAGATTTGAAGCCCAGAAGGGCATTGGGCTTTTGATTGGGTATTAAGCATAGGACCTTGTAACTTGGATGATTGATTTTCAAAGAGAACTTCCAGTCAAAATGGATAGTCAGTAGTATTAGGAAGATAGTCGGTATGTTTATAAAGGAGAGTGAGTATAGGATTTGGACCAAAAGTTCTTTAGCTATAGTGTTTCGGGTATTGAGTGAATGTAAATGTCAGCACATGTGAAGAATTAATCACAATGATGAACTGGGGAAAATATGTAGGAATGCAGATATCAATAGAGACTTTAGGAAATCTCTCAAAGTATAGTCGGTAGTGAAATGTTAATAAAATAGATTCTTGTCACTTCCTGTTTTTCTGTATGCTTAATAAAACACTGTTGAAATCTTGAGAAGTGATTTCTAATCTTTTTCCCAGAATGTGCTGTCCCCAACTGCCAAACTTCAGAATGTACTCCCTCACCCAGTTGCACGCAAACTGCTCACCCGCCCAGGCCCATCAATAAACTTTCCTCCCTGCCCTCTTCAAGGAAAGTATATAAGCTCTGCTTAAGCTGTTCTCAGGGTTCTCTGCTCTATTCAAATGAGCTCTGAGCCCCAGCATGCTGGACCCCCAATAAACCCTTTGTTTTTGCATGAGAGAGTCTCTTGGTGGTCTCTTCCCCCAATGCTCTTCCGATATTTATATATGGAGGTTCCACCGAAATCCAGCAGTGGTGAACGAGAGACCCCAATGGGCTACTCTCAGGGTAAGTAAGGCACCTCTTTCTGGTTTCAGGTTTCAGGTTAGGGCTTGGCAAAATGGATGTCGATGAAGTGTGTGAGCTCTCTTTGATGGTGGCTGGCAGACGTGTCACAGAGCCACAAGCCAAGTCCCTGGGGGACGCCACAGAGGACTCGGGAATCGAGGAATAATAGTCTCCTCGACTCAGTGATACTTTGTTTCAGATTCGGTATTGCCAGCCCATCGGGTTTTGCCACCTGCTCAGTCTTGGTCTCAGTGTTGGACGTCCATTGCCTGTCTTTATTGTTTTCTCTTGTCTGTGTCCTGTGTCGTTGCTTTTACTGTTTGTGTATCTTTCATTATGGGACAGATCACTTCAATGCCTCTGTCCCTGACCCTTGATCTATGGACCAAAGTCCGCTTAAGGGCTCAGAATGTTTCTTTTTCAGTAAAACGCTGGACCTGGCAGACTCTGTGTGCCACAGAATGGCCCACCTTTGGATTCGGATGGCCCCTAGAAGGATCTTTCTACTTCCCACTAATTTAAAAAGACAGAGATATTGTCTTACAGCCAGGGCCACATAGCCATACTGATAAACAGGAATATACCTTAACTTGGCAGGACCTCTGCAAATCTCCTCCTCTGTGGGTGAAGCCTTTCCTTGCTGTGTCCCCGTTCCTACTCCTTCCCCCACGATCTCTCAACCCCTCTGCTCCTCCTCCTCCTCCACCCTCTGTTCTCCCTGAGTCACAAGATTTGACTCTACTGGACTCTCGTCCCCCTCCTTATCTTCTACCCTTGTCCCACAACCCCCAACACCCTCTAAGTGATTCTCCAGCTGCTGACTCAGCCTCTCCGCAATTGGAGGAAGCTAAGCCAGCCCAGGGCCCTCCAGATAACTCCCCTGGGTCACACACAGCCCCTCCTCCCCTGGAGGAAGCTGGAGTTGCTAAAGGAACTCGCTGGTGGCAAATGATTGAAAACCCTGGAACTCCCGTGTTGCTTCCCTCCATCCCTAAGGACCAATGATTGACGATGGCCATAGGGAAAAAATGCAAGCCTACCAGTATTGGCCTTCTCCTCTTCAGACCTATATAAATGGAAAAATAACAATCCCCCTTTTACCGAGGACCCAACCTGGCTGTCAGGTCTGGTGAAGTCATTGATGTTTTCACACCAACCTACTTGAGATGACTGCCAACAACTCCTAGGGACTCTCTTCATGACAGAGGAACAAGAGAATCCTCCTGGATGCTAGAAAAAAGTATCCTCGGACCAAATGCGTGACCGACAAAACTTCCCAATATATTCAAAGCCGGCTTTCTCTTGAAACGACCCAACTGGGACCCCAACACCTTTGAAGGTAGGGAGCATCTGTCCACTTATCGCCGGGCTCTAATAGTGGGTATCTTAGTGGCCGCTAGGTGACCAACTAATTTGGCCAAGGTAAGAGAGATTATTTAAGGGCCTGATGAATCTCCCTGTATGTTCCTAGAGATAATTATGTAGGCATATAAGAGACATACTCCTTTCGATCCTCAGGCAGAGGATCAAAAGGCATCTGTCACAATGGCCTTTATTGGGAAAGCTGCCCTGGATATTAAAAGAAAGTTACAATGCTTAGATGGATTACAAGATATGACTTTGAGGGATTTAGTCAGAGAACCCGAGAAGGTATACTTTAAGAGAGAAACTGAGGAAGAGAAGGGAGCTGAGTGAGGATAAAAGAAACAAAAGACAGACTAAGGCATTGACTAAGGTCCTGGTCACAACAACAAATAGGCCAGAAATTAAGAAACAGAGAGACAGGAAGGGATACCTGGGCACACACTAGAGGCCACCCCTGGCCTCAGATCAATGTGCCTACTCTAAAGAAAAAGGACACTGGGCCAAAGAGTGCCCTAGAAAGACACAGCCATGCCAGCCAGATATTCTGACTCTGGAGGAATACTAAGAAAGTCCGGGCTCAGATCCTCTCCCTGACCTCAAGGTAACTTTTGAAGTGGAGGGGAACACAATAAACTTTGAAGTAGATGCAGGGGGAATATACTCAGCCCGTAAGGCCCATTGGGCCCTCTACCGAATAAAAGGTCTCTAATTCAAGAGTCTAACAGAAGTAAATATCGGGCTTTGACAACTACGAGGACCATGGACCAGGGAAAAGGAAAAATCCATCACTCCTTCCTAGTAATCCCAGAATGCCTGGCCCCATTGATGGGCAGAGTTCTGCTCACCAAGCTCTGGGCCAAAATAACTTTTAACCCTGAAGGCCCCCAAGTGGAATTTTTTAATCCTTCAGTAACTACTCCTATAATCATGGCTCTAACTATGTCAGTAGCAAATGTTCATCAACTCACTCACCTTTGTTCAAAGAAACTGCATTAATTCGTGAAGGATCAAGAACACAGTTTTCCACTAACCTACTCACAGCAAAAGGAAATAACTGAATGGGTAACAAAAGCCTGTCAGGTCCATTAATTGGTTAAAGCTTACACTTCCAATCTTCCTGCAGGAAAGCACCTATGAGGAACCACACGAGGACAATTCTGGGAAGTGGACTTTACTGAAATTAAGCCAGTAAGGTATGGACTTAAATAACTACTAGTCTTTGAACATACATTTTCAGGATGTATTGAAGCCTTCCCCACACACACACAAAAAAAAGAAATAAAAAAGAAGAAAAAAGAAACATTGCAAATGGTTGTAAAGAAGATCCTGGAAGATATCTATTCTCCCCTTGACGACCAGTATCTTAACCCTAATCAGCCCCTTAAGCTGCGATGGCTGATCACAAATCCTACTGGACACGAAGTATGGCCTATCTCGAATACAGCCCCCTTACGAACCTGGTGGCCATCTCTCCACCCAGTCATTTGTCAGCTGGCTATAGGTCTTTCCTATTGGGATATCCCTGATTAACAGGATCCCACTAAAATTCCATTAAATCCCTTCCGTACCATAGATAATGGAAACAAACATTATAGATGTAGGGACACGTGAGCCAGATGCAGGTTGGCTAGCCTAGATTACTATGTTTGCCCGGCAGACTATCAAAGCCACAAACAGTCACGGCTGTGGGGGGGGAGAGCAGACTTCTATTGTAAGTCATGGGGATGTGAGCATACAGGGACTGTCAGATGGAACCCAAACTCCTCATCAAATTCTGTACACAGCATTGGCCATATTACGAATTAGATAACCAAAACCGATGGCCCCCAGAGGGGTCTCTAGATCCTCAAATTCTGTGTGACCTTTTTAACTTCTGCAAGTGCTCAAAAGGGTGAAAGGAGATTCCGCTATGTGGAGGCCTTCTCTCTCCTTTGCTCACATCCTGAACTATGCTTCTCCAATAGATGCTCACCTCAGCCTTGTGCTCCAGACTCTCTGCTGTCACTCCCACCTCAGCAACTTGATTTCTCCCCTCCAATATCTAGATCAAAAACCCAAATCTCGACTGGTTCTCAGACCATTGCTCCCTTGCTGAGGTTGCAGGTACTGAGGTACCACTCCATTCACTCACTCCTCTCCTCTCCTGTCAGTGCCCGCACCGGGTCCCACCCAGTCCTCTTACCACCTAATGCAAAGCTCAAACCCGCTGAGAAGAATCCTCAGACCCTAATACAAGATGTAATGAAAATGGCCTTTAATGTTGCTTTGTCATCACTAAAAACAGGTTACTAAGAATTTAAAGTCCCTCACAGGCTTTTTGGAATCTCACTCCCGTCTCCCCCTCTTTTCTATCTGTTCTACTGCTCAAGTTTTTGTTGCTATTAAGATCCCAAAGCCCTCTCCCAATATTCTTTTACATCTCTCCTTCCTCATTCTCAGATCCACAGAGCTGCTCTTATCCCTGCCTTCCAAATTGTCCCCCTCTGTACCAGGCCCACAGAAAAGTCTTAACTGACCTTCTCCAGAAGTCTTCACCATGGCTGATTTAGGACTTTCAGCAAAAGAGTCCCGATAAAAGAGTTCACTGTAGATAAACTTCCTATTTTTGTGTTGCCCTGGTCTCCTTGGCAACTGGCTAAAAAATTCAGCAGTCCTGATCTAGACACACCCTTACTAGTTTTTCACAAAATATTTGAAAAAAAGGCCTCTGGCCTTGAGCTGGGGCTTCACAGAGATGGCTACATTTCTAAGATAAAGAAGTTACAAACTGGGCTGTATGGAAACAGCTGGAAGGGGGAAAAAAAGAAAGGGAAGACACCCCCACCCAGGTGTCCTTGAAAAGTTAACTTGCCCAAACTGAGGAAAAAACAGAAACAAAAACTGCTTTTTGTGAACTTCTGCAGACTGTGAACTTCTGAGCCCCTTCCCTTACGTGTTGGGTACAAAATTCTGAAACTACGTAACTTGGGTTTCAGGGGATTAATTGATTACAACAGAAGCAATGCCCTCTGAATCTGGTTGAAACCAAAAAAGACTGTTTCCGTGTCTTTGGTGCTATCTTAGGTGCCTTGCCTTGTCCGTCCCTATAACAGTATAATTCTATATTCTTAAACATTGTTTATGTTTTCATGAAATGGTCAACAGATGTGATTAATTGTGAAATGGTGCAGATGTTTCCCAGAGTGCTCTATCATGACGCAGGTTCATCTGAAGATCAAAGAGGGGGACATACAACCCGGTTCCGCTGGGAACATATGTCCCTCACCTTAGCCATTCTATTACGAATAGGAGTTGCTGCAGGGTTGGGCACAAGAACCACTGCTCTGGTCCATGGGACACAACAAGTGACCCAATTAGAAGCAGCAATAGATCAAAACTTAAAGATTTTAGAAACCTCCATCACAGCTTTGCAGGAATCTTTAACCTCTCTCTCTGAAGTTGTTTTACAGAACAGTGGAGGGTTGGACCTCCTTTTCATGACAGAGGGGGGCCTTTGTGCTTCATTGAGGGAAGAATGTTGTTTTTATGTCGACAATACTGGAGTTGTAAAAAAATCTATGAGTAAATTAAAAAGATGCCTTGAAGAGCAACAACGAGAGAGAGAGGCACAAAAAGGGTAGTTTGAGTCTTTTTTTACACAGTCCCCCTGGTTAATTACGTTTTTATCAACCCTGTCCGGTCCAATAATAATCCTCATATTATTACTAACTATAAAACCCTGTTTCCTCAACCATGTAATTTCTTTTCTCCAAGCTCAAATTGGACAAATTAAAATTATGGTAATACCCCACTAGCAGACATAGAATGTGACACCCCACAAAGATCACTTTTATGATTAAAAGTAGCCAGAAAAAGAAGTGGGGAATGAAAGGTTAATAAAATATGGTCTTGTCACTTCCTGTTTTTCTGTACACTTAACGAAACACTGTTGAAATCTTGAGAACTCTTTGCTAATCTTGTTGCCAGAATGTGCTGTCCCCAATTGCCAAACTGCAGAATCTACTCCCTCACCCGGTTGAATAGAAACCTGAACTGTACTTGGATCATTGAATGTAGAAGAGAACATCCATTCAATAAGTTATAGTCAGTTGGATTAGAAAGATAGTCGGTAAGTTTAGGAAGAAAAGTGAGTATAGGATTTGGAACAAAAGTTCTTTAGCAATAGGGTTTTGGTTAGAGAGTCAATGTAAACGTCAACACAAGTGAAGAGTCAGTCACAATGATGCACAGGGCAAAATATGTAGGAAAGCAGATATCAATAGAGACATTAGGAAATCAGAAAAAGAATAAAGTGAGTGATAGGATTAGATATTTTCAAGGGGTTGAGGATGAATATATGAGCTTAGGATAAAACAAATATGAAGTCAACAATAGGATTGACATTTGATAGTATTAACGTAGCCCAAGACAGTGTCCAAAATAAGCTCTGTTGCCCCTCATTTGCCTAAATTCCCAGTGGCCTGTACACCCTTCCTGTGTACCAGGAGTGATCAAATAGGCCTGCCCTTAATACTGCTCTGCTTCTCCAATTTGAGTCCTACTGAGTGTCGGGTACAGATTTTTTATGTGAATTGGAAAGATGAGAAAACTCAAGCACCTATTGGATAGCCTCTGAATAGATTTGAAGAACTCATTTGACCCAAAAGATCCCTATTCTCACTTGATGGAATTCAGGAACCTTACAGAGGAAGGCAAAATACTTCATCAACAATGACTGCTCTTTTTGCCATTTTGGATTTTATGCACCCATGGGATCTTTCTTTAGATCCATCAGGTACTGAGAATCTAAGTCAAAGAATCACATTGGGCCAAGAGGCTGATTCACACACATCTCTTTCCAAATCAATTAAGGAAAGAGCCAAAGGTAAAGCATATTCATTTCCATTTGAAAAATCTTTCCTTCAGGATTCACAAAGGGTTGGCCTGAGACAAAGACCTTCCTGACTCTCAGGGCAACAGAACCATAGGTAAGCAAATGGCCCAAAGCAGGGATTCTCCACTGAGACTTTACTGGTTACACTCATATCTGAGTTTTCTGAGATGCTCGCCATTCCATTCAGCTATCCAGTACATGGCCATGTCACAGAGCTTGGAGGTAGTACATATTTTGGACACAAAACCATGAGCCTATTCTGGAGATTGGCCATAATTCAGGAAGAAAACAGCAACTTAGGAAGGTAGCAGGTATCGCCCATCAATAAGGCAAGCCGCATTCAATTCATAAATTGTGCTGGATGAATGCTGGGAAGCTTTCTATGAGACAGGACACATCCATTGATGCATTCTCTTTTCTAATGTCTACAAGCACGGACACAGTGGGATACACAGACATAGAAACACTTGCATTGTCAAACGACTTACTAGAAACAGTTCACTCCAAACCAAACAAACCGCCTTTTCTAACTATTCTCAGAACATGAGACAAAACCACAAACCCACACCCGCAATGGCACCTCCTTCCCCCAAATAGGTCTGTGACTCTCCGGAGTGTGCTCTGACTGATGGGCCATACTATGATCCTCCGAAATGGCCTGACCTGTCTCAGATCTGGTCTTCTTGGCCAACAATGTGAAGTTGTTAGAAGCCAGGAGTGAGCCACTATCTGCTTTCTCAGGAAGAGCCCCTCTTCCGAGCTTTCCTGGCATTTGGCCATCCTCACATCAGTAGATATCAAGAAAGACTGACTCTGTCCTTTGTAAATCCAAAAAAGTGAGACCACTGGGACTAGAACTGAGACTGGCTCTGGGTGCCTGGCTTTCTGTATCCCAAGTTCAGAGAGTTCCATCACCATGGAAGTGAGATGAGATCACGTCCTTCAGGAACTGAATGAGATCACTGGCTTGGCAACCACTTTGTCATAACAATTGCTTCCAACGGTCCCATGAGATGAGGGCTGCCCCTACTTCCTGTGACACTTTCACAAGTTAGAATGGTATATCACCCGTAGGCAAAAGGGAACAGCTCTCCACACAGGCCGGGTTTGGTCCATCTTCTCTACATTAAGAAGAGATAGGCTCATTCTGACTCAACCCTTAATAATGACCAGGTTGTTTGCCATGGAAGATGATTTTTGCTCTCTCAGGTCTTACATAGCTGCCTACATCTTCTCCAGAGATCATTTCTGCATGGAGCTTTGAGGTTCTCAACAGATGGAAGATCCACTGCATTCCTGTATTGTAAGACCAACACTGTCCCTGCTCTTCTGTAAACATAGATGTGAATTGGAGTCATGAGAAAACCCACGAACCTATGAGATAGCCTCTGCAGGGCTTTAAAGAATTCACTTGACCCAAATGATCCCTATTCTCACTTAATGGAGGTCAGGAACCTTACAGAGGAAGGCGAGAGACTCTATCCACCATGACAGTTCTTTTGTCCATTTTGGTTTTGGATGCACACATGGGATTTATCTTTAGACCCATCATGTGCTGTGAATCTAAGCCACAGCCTCACATAGGGCCAAGAGGCTGATTCAGACACATCCATTTCCAAAGCAATTAACCGAAGAGGCACAGGTAATGACCATTCAATTCCATTTGAAAACTATTTTCTTCAGGCTTCACAAAGTGTGGCCTGAGGCAAAGACCTTCCTGACATTCAGGGCAACAGAATAGGTAAGCAAAAGGCCCAAAGCAGGGTTTCTCCACTGAGACTTTCTTGGGCATACTGATATCTGAGTTTTCTGAGATACTCACCATTCCCATCAGCTATCCAGTACATGGCCATGTCACAGAGATTGAGGTGGTACATATCTTGGACACAAAATCATGAGCGTATTCTGGAGAGTGTCCAGAATTCAGGAAGAAAACAGGAATTTAGAAAGATAGCAGGAGTTGCCCATCCATACGGCAAGCTGCAGTCCATTCATTAATTGCACAGGATGAATGCTTTGAAGCTTTCTCGTAGAAAGGACACATCCATTGATGCATTCTCTTTTCTACTGTCTACAATCACGGACACAGTATGATATATAGACACAGAAACACTCATGTTGTCAAAGGACTTACTAGAAACAGTCCACTGCAAAACAAACAAACCAGCTTTCCTAACTATTCTCAGAACATGAGACAAAACCACAAACTCACACTCACACCCAAAAAGGCACCTCTTTCCCCCAAGTAGGTCTGTGTCTATCCGGAGTGTCCTCTGACTTGTGGGCCATACTATGTTCCCCAAAAATGGCGTGTCCTGTCTCCGATCTGGTCTCTTTAGCAAACTCTGTGAAGTTGTCAGGAGCCCGTGGTGAGAAACTACCTGCTTTCTCTGGAAAGGCCAGTCTTCATAGTTTCCAGGCATTTGGCTGTCCTCACATCAGTAGGTACCAAGAAAGAGTGACTCTGTCTTGTTAAATCCAAACAAGTGAGCCCACTGGGACATGGAGTGGGTTTGACTCTGTGTGCCTGGTTTCCTGGATCCCAAGATCACAGACTTTCATCACCAATAATGTAAGGTGAGGTCACTTCCTTCAAGAACTGAATGAAGTCACTGCCTTGGAAACCACTTTGTTTTAACAGTTGCTTCCAAGGTTCCCAAAAGATGGAGTCTGCCTCTACTTGCTGTGACTCATTCATAAGTTAGAATGGTATATCAACCATAGGCACCGGGGAACAGCTCTCCACACAGCCATGGTTTGGTCCATCTTCTCTACATTAGGAAGAGAGAGGCTAATTCAGACACATCCCTTCAACCTGACCAGGTTGTTTGCCATGGAAGATGACTTTTGCTCTCTCAGATCCTTCATACCTGCCTACACCTACTAAAGGGATTATTTCTGCAGGGACTTTTGAGGTTCTCAGCTGGTGGATGATACCCTACCTTCCTGGATTTTAAGACCAACTCTGTCCCTGCTCTTCTGTAAAGTGAGATTGAGAGAGCAGTGTATGGTTAGTGTTAATAGCATGTTCGATTTGGGTTAGGAGTCATTCTGCTGGATGAATTATGGTATTGGGAACCTGTGATATTTATAAGAATATAAATGTGAAATATATGTATGAGATCAGAGATCTAGGAAAGATTTGAAGCCCAGAAAGGCATTGGGCCCTTGATTGGTATACTTAGATTGAATTATGTTCTGCACCGAGGTCTCAGATAAATCGATATACAATGGCATAGGACCCTATACCTCGGATGATTGAAAGTAGAAGAGAACATCCAGTCAAAAAGGGATAGTCTGTAGGTTTAGGAAGATAGTCAGTAGGTTTAGGAAGAAGAGTGAGTCTCGGAGTTGGACCAAAAGTTCTTTAGCAATTGGTTTTCAGCTAGAGGGTGAATGTAATGTCAGCACATGTGAAGAGACAGTCACAATGATGAACTGGAAAAAATATGTAGGAAAGCAGATATCAATAGGGGCATTAGGAAATCAGGAAAAGTATAAAGTGAGTGATAGGATTAGATATTTTCAACAGGCTTGAGGTTAAATATGTAATCTTAGGAAGAAACAAATATGTAGTAACCAATAGGATTGACATTTGAGAGCAGAAGGCACCCTGGACATAGATGCTTTTAGTAATCCATGGTCACTTTCCATTTAGGCTTTGGTACAATCATATGTGTGACCTTTGCATTTTGTGTCCAGAATACTACTGTGGTAAAATGTATATGTAGATCAGCTGACATAAGTATTTCTTCCACCATAAAGGGGAGTAATATTCTGGAAACTTATAAATTAGTACTGGGGATACAAATAGGTGTACCTTGTGTTGATGATTATTGAGATGATGCATGAATAGACCATATTGTGAATAAAGTATGTAACTGGATCCAACATTAAATAATGGATTGAGTTTGCATCTGAAAATATATTGGAAATCTTATATTGATATATATACCATCATTCCAACGAGTTATATATGCAATGGTATTATTAGGGTTACGGTTTATCGTGAAGAGTGAGTTTTGCTTCAAAAATGATTATGGAATCGAAAATAATGTGTTTAGAAAGAAGTCTAGTGAAAAGACCAGTATAGAAACATGGAGGAATACATGTGTTCTGAAGTAGTAAGTAATTGAAAGTGAACCAAATGCCAAAAAAATTTGTGAAGTTGTGGATGAAAAAATACATCCTATGATGTCCATAAACTGAAGAAATAGTAATGTACCAGTGTTGAGTAAAAATGAACTTCAAATTACACATCATGTCCCATAGCAATCTACTTGCATTGATGTTAAACTGGGTCAGTTACTGTAGAAATATTAGGATTTTAAAGCACCATCCACTGAACTTAGTTTTCAGTAGTAGGAAACCAAAGTATATTTCAGGTGTATGAATATTACTGAGAATAATCTTGTGAAAATTTGAATGTAAATGAACATAAATGAATATGAATGAATTTAGGGAGTGTATAATAAGACACATATTTTTCATATTTTTTTAAAATCCGTAGAATATACACACACACACATGCACACGCACACACACACATGCACACACACACACACATTAATATTTAGCAATATATATGCCAATCGATATTCATCATGAAATATAATTCATTCACAAATCCAAAAATATTCATTTTACTGAACATGGATTTATGTATAGTGTTTTTCACTAGGAAGCTCACCCATAGGTGGAATTTTCAGTTCCATCATTATTTAGGGAGAGTCATCTCTTCTCACAATTTTTATATTCCAAAGTCAGTGATCTTACAAGAATGTACGTGTGATACCAGGTAGGATATTGTATATGCATAAAAAAATTACATGTGCTGAATAGGATACAGAGAAAGGGAGACAGGAATTTACATATGTGATAACTTTAAAAAATCATGGAGAAATATTAAAATGAAAAGTTTACTAATTTAAAACACATACTCTTGATAAAGAGGAAAACAAATACAAATATACACCATGCTTCCTATAAAAGGACTGTACTTCTATTCAGTTAGGTTTTTTTTTTCTCCATGATATTAGGATTAGTAGTCAGAGTCTAGTAGGGTATGGGTTAGTGTCAGGGATTCAGTATTTCAAATGGAAAATAGGAAAATGAATCTAATGTGTATGCAAACATGTGATACACAAAAATCTTCCCTCTCTTATCCAGAACAATACCTTGACATAACCATCGCTAAAAGTAAGACACAATTAGAGGAGAGGAGTTAGAAAACCTGTGAATACATATGTGGAATGAAAAATGCTCAGGAGTTCACAACACTGGAGGTGGTAAAACAGTTTACAAAAGTATGGGAGAGGGTAAACACTCCAGAAACATGGAGCTGTGCTGACCTAAAGACTTATTGAGAAACTTCCTCTGAGGTTAGGCACAAGAAATATATGTATGGCAATATTTAAATCAATGGTTCTGCAACTGATGTGATTCTGCAATCTGTATATGGAGTAAAAATGGGAGCTCATATCCCACTTGAATCAAAGTGTGAAATTTGATATATCAAGAAGTATGTACTGTTTTGAACAACCTACAATAAAAATTAATTAAAAAAAGAAAAAGAAATATATGTAATTGTCAGGAGATTTAGCTTCGTTTGTAGTGACACCAAAAATCTGGGTCTGCATCTATGTGACCTGGAGGAAATGGTTCTTTATTTTGTAATGAACATGAGGCAGCAGGTCTGAAATCTCCCTTTGTAGGTAAACTGTTGCTACTGGGAGCTACGTGTCTTCCCGTGTGGTCTGTGAAGCCATTTGGTCATCCTCCACTTTTCAGGGTGTTTCTTACTGCTGCACTGGGAATTTGGTATTTGCTTCATGAAATAGAATATGTTCAACTGGGACACAATGCTGGAGGGAGTTCTGTCATGTGTGGTTGGTCAGGGTCGGCAAGAGAATGTACGAACCAGGCTTCTATCCCACATAGCTTTCCCCTTGACTATAGCAACCTGATTCTGAACATTGCCCTGAAACCTCTACATATAACAAGATGCCTTTACATATAAAGGTCTGCTGCCTGCACCATGTCAGTCGCAAGATTTGGAAGCCAAAGGAAGATCCAGGTGGTCCTACCAAAAATATTTATTTACACACCTATAGTCCACTGCTCTACGCCCACTACCCAGGAGGCTCCAACTTACTGGCATCTCTGTTCTACACCATTTTCACGAAACTCAGTCAATCAAGGCACTGTTTGTTATACTCATGATCAGCAACAGGATATCTTAAGGTTATCCAGTGCCACCTGGTCATGGGGATTTCAAAAATTTCATGGTATTAATCTAGTCATTTTTCAAGGATGAAGTTGGAGGCACTGTGGGTTTCATTTAATTCAGGAACCATTAAATGGTGAGGAAGCTCATTTCAATGAAAGCTCTGGAGAACACTCACAGGCAAGCCTTCCCAAAGAGTGGCCAAAAGGACACATGAATCCAGGCCCATTGAGGTATACAATGTGAGGTCCATGTGTGTTTGGACTCTCAACTATGGCTACCAAGTCTTTAAGAATTAAATCATGTGATATCCTGGCTCAGAATCCCTGAGCTCTGTGGAAAGCCATCCTGGGCCTAGATCTCAGTTTCCAAAACTGATTCTCATGCGTGGTCTCCTAAAATCCCAACACTATTCATGGCAATACTTCTCTGAGGTCAGTTCCAGAACTCAGTCTCTAAGGGGAATCACACCAGAGTTCAAGCCCTGTGGACCCAGTCATCTCTTCCAACTACCACACAAATTACCACAATTAAAACAAGAACCCTCCCATATGGCCCTCATCTTCTTTCATATAGACACTCATCATAATCTGGCTGGAGGTTTCCATGAGGGGTGCAGACCAAGACAGTGTCCCAAATAAGCTCCTTTGCCCCTCATTTGCCTAAAGTCAAGGTGGCCTGGACACCCATCCTGTGAACCAAAAGTGATCAAATAGGCCTGCCGTTAATACCGCTCCAATTTGAGGACTACTGTCTGTGGGGTTTAGATTCTTTATGTGAATTTTAGTCATGAGAAAACCCAAGCACAATGGGCTAGCCTCTGCAGGTTTTGTAGAACTCTTTTGACCCAAAGGATCCCATTCTCACTTGATGGAACTCAGGAACCTTACAGAGGAAGTCGAGAGACTTCATCCCAATAATTGCTCTTTTGGCGAATTTTCTTTTGGATGCACACATGGTAACTTTCTTTAGATCATTCAGGTGCTGAGAATCTAAGCCACAGCCACACACAGGGCCAAGGGCCTGATTCAGACACATCCCTTTCCAAAGCAATTAAGGAAAGTGCCACAGGTATGCCCATTCATTTCCATTTGAAAACTGTTTCCTTCAGGCTTCACAAAGGGGTGGCCTGAGGCAAAGACCTTCCTGAAATTCAGGGCAACAGAACAATAGGTAAGCAAAAGGCCGAAAGCAGGGTTTCTCCTCTGAGACTTTCCTGGTCACACTGATATCTGAGTTTTCTGAGATGCTCGCCATCCCCTACAGCTATCCAGTACATGGCCATGTCACAGAGCTTGGAGGTGGTACATATCTTGGACACAAAACCATGGGCCTATTCTTGAGATTGGCCGGAATTCAGGACGAAAATAGAAACTTAGGAAGGTAGCAGGTGTTGCTCATCGATAAGGCAAGCTACAGTCCATTCATAAACGGGGCAATATGAATGCTGAGACGATTTCTACTAGACATGACACATCCATTGATGGATTCTCTTTTCTAATGTCTACAACCACGGAAACAGTGGAATACACAGACATAGAAACACTCGCCCTGTGAAAAGACTTACTAGATACAGTCCACTTCAAATGAAACAAACCGACTGTCCTACCTATTCTCAGAAAATGAGACAAAACCACAAACCCACAACCACACCCACAAAGGCACCTCCTTCCCCTAAGTAGGTTTGTGACTATCCAGAGTGTCCTCTGACTTGTGGGCCATAATATGTTCCCCCAAAATGGCCTTTCCTGTCTCAGATCTTGTCTCCTTGGCCAACTCTGTGAACTTCTTAGGAGCCAACGGTGAGCTACTACCTGCTTTCTCATGAAAAGCCCTGCATGCGAGCTTTCCTGGCATTTGGCCTTCCTCACATCTGTAGGTACCAAAAAATACTGACCCTGTCCTTTTTAAATCCAAACAAGTGAGACCACTGGGACTGGGACTGGGACTGGCTCTGTGTGCCTGGCTTCCTGGATCCCACGTTCAGAGAGTTCCATCACCAAGAAAGTGAGGTGAGGTCACTTCCTTCCTGAACTGAATGAGGGCACTGTCTTGGCAGACACTTTGTCCTAACTGTTGCTTCCAAGGGTCCCAAGAGATTGAGGCTGCCCCTACTTCCTGTGACATTTTCACAAGTTAGAATGGTATATCAACCAAAGGCACCCAGGAATAGATCTCCACACAGGCCTGGTTTGGTCCATGATCTCTACATTAAAAAAAAAATCTGATTCAGACACAACCTTTTATCCTGACTGGGTTGTTTGTCATGGAAGATGACTTTTGGTCTCTCAGGTCCTTTATTGCTTCCTACATCTTCTCCAGGGATCATTTCTGCATGGACCTTTGAGGTTCTCAGCAGGTGGAAGTTTTTCTACATTTCTGTATTGTAATATCAACTCCTTCCCTGCTCTTCTGTAAAGTTAGATTGAGGGAACAGTGTCCGGTTATGTTTAAAAACATGCTCGATTTGGGTTAGAAATCATTTTGCTGGATGAATGATCGTATTGGGAACTTGCTATGTGTAGAAGAATATATAGGTGAAATATATGTATGAAAAAAGAAATTTAAGTCTGATTTGAAGCCCAGAAGGGCATTGGGCCCTTGATAGGGATACGTGGTGTTGAATTACGTTCTGCAGAGTTGTCTCAGATAAATCGATATACAATGGCATAGCACCTTGTACGTTGCATGAATTAATGTAGAAGGAACATCAAGTCAAAAAGGCATAGTCGGTAGTTAAAGGTTAATAAAATTAATAAAATAGGTACTTGTCACTTCCTGTTTTTCTGTATGCTTAACAAAACACTGTTGAAATCTTGAGAAATGTTTGCTAATCTTGTTCTAGAATGTACTGTTCCCAACAGCCGAACTGCAGAATGTACTCCCTCACTCGGTGTCATGCAAACCGCCCACTCGCCCTTACCCATCACTGAACTTCCCTCTCTTCACTCTCCAAGGAAAGTATATAAGCTCTGCTTAAGCTGTTCTCAGAGGTCTCTGCTCTATTTAATTTAGCTCTGAGCTCCAGCATGCTGGACCACAAATAAACCCTTTGCTGTTGCATGAGACAGTCTCTTGGTAGTATCTTCCTCTGACACTCGCCTGACCTTTACATATTGAGGTTCCACTGAGTTCCAGCAGTGGCGGACGAGAGACCCCAACGGGCTCCTCTCGGAGCAAGTAAGGCGCCTCTTTCCGGTTTCAGGTTTCTTGTTAGGGCTTGGCAAAATTGCTGGCGATGAAGAGCCTGGGCTCTCTCCGACGGTGGCTGAGAGACGTGTCACAGAGACAAAGGGCACCTCTCTGGAGGACCCCGCAGAGAACTCGGGAAATCAAGGAACAATAGTCTTCTCGACTCAGTGATATTTTCTTTTAGATTCGTTATTGCCATACCATTGGGTTTTGCCGGCTACTCATTCCTGGTCTCAGTGTTGGACGTTCATTGCCTGTCTTTATGGTCTTGTCTTATCTGTGTCGTGTGTCCTTGCTTTTACTGTTTGTGGAACTTTCATTATGGAACAGAGCACGTCAATGCCTCTGTCCCTGACCCTTGATCACTGGACCAAAGTCCGCTTAAGGGCTCAGAATCTTTCTTTTTTTAGTAAAACGCTGGACCTGGCAGAATCTCTGTGCCTCAGAATGGCCCATCTTTGGAGTCGTATGGCCCCTAGAAGGATCTTTCTACTTCCCACTAATTTAAAAAGTCAGAGGTATTGTCTTTCAGCCAGCGCCACATAGCCATCCGGATCAACAGCCATATATCTTAACTTGGCAGGACCTCTGCAAATCTCCTCCTCCATGGGTGAAGCCTTTCCTTGCCCCTACCTCTGCTCCTACTCCTTCCCCCATGATCTCTCAAACCCTCTCAACCTCCTCCTCCTCCACCCTCTGTTCTCCCTGAGTCACAGATTTCACTCTACTGGACTCTTCTCCCCCTCCTTATCCCCTGCCCTCGTCCCCTAACACACAACACACTCTAAGTGATTCCGCTGCTGCTGACTAAGCCTCTCTACCATTGGAGGAAGCTAAGCCGGTAATAGGATCTGACAATGGACCGATGTTCATGACCCAGGTAAGTCAGGGGTTAGCCAGGAACCTGGGGATTAATTGGAAGTTAAATTGTGCTTATAGACCACAGAGTTCAAGACAAGTAGAAAGAATGAATAGAACCATTAAAGAGACCTTAACGAAATTAAGCTTAGAGACCAGCATAAGATTGGACTATGCTCCTGCCTTATGCAATGTTTCATGCAAGAAAAAATCCCTTTGTTTCTTTGAGTAATCTTACCACGTGTGAAATTCTTTTCGGTGGCCCTCCTCCAGTAGGGGACCTAAGCCCAACTGTAAGACCTAAAGATCCTTTCCACACCCCCTTGCTTGACAGACTTAAAGATCTTGAAAGAACTCAGTAATACCTGTGAAAACAGCTGGCCACTGCCTACCCAACTGGGAACCAGGGGATTCCACATCCATATCAAGTAAGAGATTTCATCTATGTAAGATGATATCAGGTGTCATCCCTGGTACCCCGCTGAAAAGGACCATACCAGTTGCTATTATAACACCTACAGTGGTAAACGTAAACAGAATCACTTCCTGGATCCATACCTCTCATCTCAAGCCTGCTCCCTGTACAGAATCTTTCTGGAAACTGAAAAAGACTGGTAACAGTTTCAAATTGTGTATTCGCAATGTGAATAAGGTTATATACTCTCCCCTTGGCTACAAGTAGTCCTAACCCTCATCAGCCCATTAAGCAGTGAAGGCTGATCACAAATCCTACTGGAAAAGAAGTATGGTCTATCTCGCATACAGCCCCCTTAGGGACCTGGTGGCCATCTCTCCACCCAGACATTTGTTAGCTGGCTATAGGTATTTCCTTTTGTGATATCCCTGATGAAGAGGATCCCACTAAAATACCATTAAATCCCTTCTGTACCATAGATAATGGAAACAAACATTATGGATGTAGGGACACGCGAGCCAGATGCAGGTTGGCTAGTCTAGATTACTAAGTTTGCCTGGCAGACTATCAAAGCCACAAAGAGTAATGGCTGTGTGGGGGAAAAGCCGACTTTTTATGTATGTCATGGGAATGTGTGCATACAGGGGCTGCCTGATGGAACCCCAATTCTTCATCAAATTCAGTACACAGCATTGGCCACATTACCAATTAGACAACCAAAAACTATGGCACCCAGAGGGGTCTCTAGATCCTCAAATTTTGCGTGATCTTTTTAACTTCTGCAAGTGCTCAAAAGAGTGAAAGGAAATTCCCCTATGTGGAAGCCTTTTCCCTCCCTCACTCACATCCTGAACTATGCTTCTCTAATAGATCATTATCCTCAGCCTTCTGCTCCAGACCCTCTGATGTCACTCCCATCTCAGCAACTTGATTTCTCCCCTCCAATAACTAGATCAGAAACCCAAAGCTCCACCAGTTCTCAGACCATCGCCCCCTTGCTGAGGTAGCAGGTACATAGGTACCGCTCCACCGACTCATTCCTCTCATCTCCTATGAGTGCCCTCACCGGGTCCCACCAGGTCCTCTTACCAGCTAACCCAATGCTCAAACGAGCTGAGGAGAGCCCTGAGACCCTTATCCAAGATGTAATATAATTGGCCTTTAAAGTTGCTTTGTCATTACTGAAAACAGGTTACTAAAATTTAAAGTCCCTCACAGGATTTTGGGATCCTCACTCCCGTCTTTCACTCTGCTCTACCTGATCTACTGCTCAAGTTTGCTGCTAGGAAATTCCCAATACCCTTTCGCATTATTCTTTTACATCTCTCTTTTCCCTCATTCTCAGATCCTCGGAGGTGCTCTCAGCCCCACCTTCCCCGTCTTTCCCCCTCTGTACCAGGCCCACAGAAAAGTCTTAAATGACCTTCTTCAGAAGTCTTCACCATGGCTGAGTTTTGAACTTTCAGCAAAACAGTCCCAATAAAGACTTTAATGTAGATAAACTTTCTCTTTCGTATTGCCCTGTTCTACTTGGCCACTGGCTAAAAATCTCAGTACTTCTAAGCTAGACGACCCCTAACTAGTTTTTCACAAAATATGTGAACAAGTCCTCTGGCCTTCAGCTGGGGCTTCACAGAGATGGCTACATTTCTAAGATAAAGAAATTACCAACCGGGCTCCATGGTAACAGCTGGCAGGGGGAAAATAAGAAAGGGAAGAAAAAGCTCTCCTCCTCCCAGGTGTCCTTGAAAAGTTAACTTGCCCAGAACAGAAGGAAAAACAGAAACAAATACTGCTTTTTTAAACTTCTGAAGACTGTGAACTTCTGAGCCCCATCCCTTATATGTTGGGTACAAAATTCTGAAACTACCTAAACTTGAGTTTCAGGGGATTAATTGATTACAATAGAAGCAATGCCCTCTGAATCCGGTTGCAACCAAATAGGACTGTTTCCCTCTCTTGAGTGCTATCTTAGGTGCCTTGTTTGTCAGTGCCTACAACAGCATAATTCTATATACTTAAACATCGTTTATGTTTTCATGAAATGATCAGGATATGTGATAAATTGTGTAATGGTGCAGATGTTTCCCAGAGTGCTCTATCATGACGCAGGTTCATTTGAAGATCAAATAGGGGGGGCATACAACCGGTTCCACTGGGAACATATATCCCTCACTTTAGCCATCCTATTAGGAATAGGAGTTGCTGCACGGGTGGGCAGAGGAACCAGTGGCATTGTCCATGGGACACAAAAGATGACCCAATTAGAAGCAGCAATAGAGCAAAAGTAAGATATTAGAAACCTCCTTCAGGGCTTTGCATGAAACTTTAACCTCTCTCTCTGAAGTTGTTTTACAGAACAGTTGAGGGTTGGACCTCCTCTTCATTAGAGAAGGGGGCCTTTGTGCTGCATTGAGGGAAGAATGTTGTTTTTATGCTGACTATAGTGGAGCCGTAATAAAATCTATGAGTAAATTAAAAAGACACCTTGAAGAGCATCAACAAATGAGAGAGGGCCCAAAAAGGGTGGCTTGAGTCTTGGTTCACACAGTCCCCCTGGTTAACTACGTTTTTATCAACCCTGGCCGGTCCAATAATAATCCTCATATTATTGCTAACTATAAAACCCTGTTTGCTCAACCGTGTAATATCTTTTCTCCAGGCTCAAATTGGAGGAGTTAAACTTATGGTAATACCCCACTAGCAGACATTGATTGTGACACCCTCCAATGATCATTTTTATGATTAAAATTAGCCAGAAGAAGAAGTGGGGAATGAAATATTAATAAAATAGGTACTTGTCACATCTTGTTTTTCTGTATGCTTAACAGAACACTGTTGAAATCTTGAGAAATGTTTGCAAAACTTGTTCCGAGAATGTTCTATCCCCAGCTGCCAAATTGCAGAATGTACTGCCTCTCCCAGTTGCATGCAAACCGCCCACTCGCCCTGACCCATCAATACAATTCCCACCCTTCTCTCTCCAGGGAAAGTATATAAGCTCTACTTCAGCTATTCTCAGGGCTATCTGCTCTATTCAGGTGAGCTCTGAACCCCAGCATTCTGGACACCCAATAAACCCTTTGATGTTGTATGAGATAGCCTGTTGGTAGTCTCCTCCTCTGAAGCTCGCACCACGTTTACTTGGATGATTGAATGTAGAAGAGAACATCCAGTCAAAAAGGGATAGTCTGTAGCATTAGGAAGATTGTCAGTAAGTTTAGGAAGAAGGGTGAGTATAAGATTTGGAACAAAAGTTTCTTAGCAATAGGATTTCGATTAGAGAGTGAATGTAAATGTCAGCACAAGTGAAGAGTCAGTCACAATGATGAAGTGGGGAAAATATGTAGGAAAGCATATATCAATAGAGACATTACAAAATCAGGCAAAGTATAAAGTGTGTGATAGGATTAGACATTTTGAACAGGGTTGAGTTTAAATATATAATCTTAGGAAGAAAAAATATGTAGTCACAAATAGGATTGACATTTGAGAGCATTGGGCAAATTTCAGGTGGATGAATATTTTTGAGAATAATCTTGTGAATAGTTGATTATAAATCCATATACATGAACATGAATGAATTTAGGGAGTGAATATAAGACACATATATTTCATATTTTGAAAAATCTGGAGAGTGTATATATATATATATATATATATATATATATGTATATATATATATATATATATATACATATATATACATATACATAAAACAAACACACAGACAAAAAAGTAGCAATATATATGTCAATCAAAATTCATTATAAAATATATACCATCCACAGATCTAAAAATATTCATTTTACTGAACATGGATTTATGTATAATGCTGTTCAACTAGCAAGCTCACCCATAGGTTGAATATTCAGTTCCAACAGGGTTTAGTAGGAGTGATCTCTTCTAACAATTTGAATCTGCCAAGTCAGCCACCTCACAAGAATGTACGTGTGGTACCAGATAGGAATCTATATGTGCATATAAGAATACAGAGAAAGGGAGACAGGAATTCACATATTTGTTAACCTTAAAAATACAAGGACAACTATTTCAACAAACAATTGACTAGATTTATAACTCCAACTCTGTATCATGCAAAAGGCAAGTCCATCTATACACCATGCCTACTCTGAACTGCTTGTATTTCTATTCTTTATGGGTTATTTTTCTCCATCATATTAGGAGTAGTAGTCAGAGTCTGGTAGGGTATGGGTTAGAGTCAGGTATTCAGTATTTTGAATTGAAAATAGGACACTGAATCCAATGTGTATGCAAATATATGCTACGGAAAAATCTTCCCACTCTCCTCCAGAACAATGCCTTGACATTACCTTCGCCCCAAGTAAGACACAATTAGAGGAGAAGAGTTAGAAAATCTGTGAATACATATCTAGAATGGAAAATGCTCCAGATTTCACATCTTTGGAGGTGGTAGAGGAGTTTCCAAAAGTAAGAGACAGGGTAAACACTCCACAAACATGGAGCTCTGCTGGCCAAAAGACTTTTTGAGAATCTGCCTCTGAGGTTGGGCACTTGAAATATATGTTGTTGTCAGGAGCTTTAGCTTTATTTGTAGTGAAACCATCAAAGCTGGATCTGCATCTATGTGACCTGGAGGAAATGGTTACTTATTTTCAAATAAAAATGAGGCAGCAGTGATGAATTCTCTTTTTGTAGGTAAACATTGGCCACTGAGGGCTAAGGGTCTTCCCGTGTGGACTGTGAAACCAATGGTCATCCTCCAATTTTCGTGGTGTTTCTTGCTGCTGCACTGGGAGTTTGGTATTTGTTTCATGAAATACAACGAGTTCAAATGGGACACAGTGCTGAAGGGAGTTCTGTCAGGTGTGGTTGGCAGGGTCTCCAGGAGAATGCACCAACCAGGGTTCTATCTCAAGTAGCTTGCCCCCTTGACAATAGCAACATGATACTGAACATTGCTCTGAAACCTCTCCATATAAAAATATGCCTTTACATATATGGGTGTGATGGTTGCACCATGTCAGTCACAGCCATTTGGAAGCCAATGGAAGATCCACATGGCCCCACCACAGATGTTTTATCACACATTTGCATAACACAGCTCTAGGCCCACTACTTACCAGGCCCCAACTTACTGGCATCTCTGTTATACACCATTTTCATGAAACCCAGTCAATCAAGGCCCTGTCTGGTATACTCATGATCATCAACAGGACATCAAAGGTCCTCCAGTGCCAGCTGGTCATCGGAATTTCTAAAATTTCATGGTAATTTTCTAGCATTTTTTCACAGATGCATTTGGAGGCAATGTTGGTTTCAATTCATTCAGGAACCATTAAATGGTGAGGAAGCTAATTTCAGGGAAATCTCTGGAGCACTCTCACAGGCAAGTCTACCCAAAGAGAGGCCAAAAAGTCACATGAAGCCAGGCCCATTGAGGCCTACAAAGCGAGGTCCAAGTGTGTTTTGAATCTCAATTATGCCTGCCAAGTCTTTCAGAATAAAATCATGTAATATCCTGGCTGTGATTCCCAGTGTTCTGTGGAAAGCCACTCTGGGCCTTGATCCCAGGTTCCAATGGCAACTCTCATTCCTGGCCTCCTAAAATCCCAACACAATTCATGTCAATACTTCTCTGAGGTCAGTTCCAGAACTCAGTCTCTAAGGGGAATCACAGCAGAATTCAAGCCCAGGTTTACCCAGTCATTTCTTCCAACTGCCACACAAATGACCACAATTATAACCAAAACACTCCTACATGGCCCTCATCTTCTACCATAAAGATACTCATCATAACATCTGGATGGAGGTTTTCATGAGAGGCACATCCCAAGACAGTGTCCAAAATAAGCTCCCTTGCCCCTCATGTGCCGAATGTCAGGGTGGCTTGGACACCCTTCCTGTGAACCAGGAGTGATCAAATAGGCCTGCCATTAATACTGCTTCGCTTCTCCAATTTGAGGCTCTCTGACTGTGGGGTCTAGATTCTTTTTGTGAATTGGAGTCATGAGAAAAGCCAAGCACCTCTGCAGAGATTTGAAGAACTCATTTCACCCAAAGAATCCGTATTCTGACATGATGGATTTCAGAAACCTAACAAAGGAAGGCAATATAATTCATGCACATTGATTGAACGTTTTTCCATTTTGGTTTAGATGCACATATGGAATCTTTCTTTACATCCATCAGGTGCTGAGAATCTAAGTCACAGCCTAAAACAGGGCAAAGGGCCTGAATCAGACACATCCTTTTCCAATGAAATTAAGCAAAGAGCCAGAGGTGATGCACATTCATTTCCATTTGACAACTGTTTTCTTCAGGCTTAACAAAGGGGTTTCATGAGACAAAGACCTTCCTGATATTCAGGGCAACAGAACAATAGGTAAGCAAAAGGCCCAAAGCAGGGTATATCCACTGAGACTTTCCTGGTCACACTGATATCTGAGTTTTCTGAGATGCTGGCCATTCCATTCAGGTATCCAGTACATGGCCATGTCAAAGACCTTGGATTTGGTACATATCTTGGACACATAACCATGAGCCTATTCTAGAGAGTGGCCAGAATTCAGGAAGAAAACAGGGACTTAGGAAGGTATTAGGTGTTGCCCGTGCATAAGGCAAGCCACACTCCATTCATAAATTGGGCAGGATGAATGCTGGGAAGCTTTATACTAGACATGACACATCCATTGCTGCATTCTCTTTTCTCATGTCTACTACCACAGGCACAGTGGGATACACAGACATGGAAACACTCACCTCTTCAAACGACTTACCGGAAACAGTTCACTCCAAAACAAACAAACCGCCATTCCTACCTATTTTCAGAACATGAGACAAACCACAAACCCACACCCACTCCCAAAAAGGCACCTCCTTCCCCATAGGTGTATGACTAACCAGAGTGTCCTCTGACTGGTGGCCATACTCTGTTCTTCCGAAATGGCCTGTCCTCTCTCAGATCTGTTTTCCTTGGCCAACACTGTAAAGTTGTAAGGAAAAAGTGGAGAGCCACTACCTGCTTTCTCAGGAAAGCTCCCTATTCAGAGCTCTCCAGGCATTTGGTAATCCTCACTTCAGTAGGTACCAAGAATGACTGACTCTATCTTTGGTAAATCCAAACAAGTGAGCCCACTGGGACTGGGACTGGGACTGCCTCTGGGTGGCTGGCTCCTTGGATACAAAGTTCAGAGAGTTCCATCACCAAGGAAATGAGGTATGTTACATTCTTTGGAACTGAATGAGGTCACTGCCTTGGCAAATGTATATCTTATAATGTTCAAAAACTGAAGAAATAATAATGTACCAGTGTCGAATACAAATGAATGACAAATTACATATCAAGTCCCATAGGAGTCTACTTGCATTGATGTTAGACTGGGTCAGTTACTGTAGAATAATTAGGATTTGTATGCACCATTCACTGAAGTTAGTTTTCAGTACTAGGAAACAAATATGTATTTCAGGTGGATGAATATTTCTGATTATAATCTTGTGAAAAGTTGATTATAAATCCACATACATGAACATGAATGAATTTAGAGAGTGTATATTAGACACATATATTTCATATTTTGAAAAATTTGGAGAGTATATCTATATCTATATCTATATCTATATCTATATATATATATATATATATATATATATATATACACACACACACACACAAACACACACACACAACACTGACAGACATTAAAAAGTACCAATATAAATGCCAATCGAATTCATCAGTAAATATATATCATCCACAAATGCAAAAATATTTATTTTACTGAACATGAGTTAATGTATAATGTTGTTCTACTAGGACGCTCTCCTATAGGTTGAATTTTCATTTCCAACAGCATTTAGGAGGAGTGAACTCTTCTCACAATTTGTATCTGCCAAGGCAGCTACCTCACAAAAATGTACGTGTGATACCTGGTAGGATTCTATATATGCATATAAATATACATGTGTGAATAGGCTACAGAAAAGGGAAACAAGAATTCACATATTTGTTAAGTTTAAAAACACATGGAGAATATTTCAATTAAAATTTGACTAGATTTATAACTCCTACCTTATATAATGCAAATGTCAAGTCCAACAATACAACATGTCTCCTCTGAAGTGCTTGTATTTCTAATGTGTTGGGTTAATTTTCTCCCTTATATTAGGATGAATAGTCTGAGTCTACTAGGTATGGGTTAGTGTCAGGGATTCAGTATTTCGAATGGAAAATTGGAAAATGAATCCAATGTGTATGTAAATATATGCTGCACAAATATCCTCCTGCTCTCATCCAGAACAATGTCTTGAGATTACCTTCACCCCAAGTAAGACACAATTAGAGGAGAAGAGTTACAAAATCAGTGAATACATATCTGGAATGGAAAATGCTCAGGAGTTCACAACCTTGGAGGTGGTAGAGGAGTTTCCAAAACTAAGGGACAGGGTAAACACTCCACAAACATGGAGCTCTGCTGGCCTAAAAACTTTTTGAGAAACTGCCACTGAGTTTTGCACTTGAAATATATGTTGTTTTCAGGAGATATGGCTTCCTTTGTAGTGAGACCATCAAAGCTGGGTCTGCATCTATGTGACCTGGAGGACATGGTTTCTTATTTCCAATGAACTAGATGAAGCAGTGCTGAATCCTCTCTTTGTAGGTAAACTGAGGCCACTGTGGACTAAGTGTCTCCCCGTGTGGACTGTGAAGCCATTTGGTCCTCCTCCACTTTTTGTGGTGTTTTTGCTGCTGCACTGTGAGTTTGGTATTTGTTTCACGAAATACTAGGAGCTAACCTGGGACACAGTACTGGAGGGAGTTCTGTCACATGTGGTGGGTCAGGGTCTGCAAGAGAATGCACCAACTAGGCTCCTATCTCTCACAGCTTGCCCCATTGCCCCCTTGTCCATATCAACCTGATTCTTAATTTTCCTCTGAAAACTCTCCATATAACAAGATGCCTTTACATATAAGGGTCTGTTGGCTGCACCATGTCAGTTACAAGCCATTTGGAATCCAATGGTATATCCACATGGCCCTACCACGGATGTTTTATCAAACACCTCCCCACCACTGCTCTAGACCCACTACTCAGCAGGCTCCAACTTACTGGCATCTCTGTTCTACACCATTTTCATGAAACTCAGTAAGTCAAGGCACTGTCTGGTATAATCATGATCAGCAACAGGACATACAATGTTTCCCCAGTGCCACCTGGTCATAGGAATTTCAAAAATTTCATGGTATTTATCTAGCCATTTTTCAAGCATGAAGTTGGAGGCACTGTGGATTTCAGTTCATTCAGCAAACATTAAATGGTGAGGAAGCTCATTTCAATGAAATCTCTGGAGAACTCTCACAGGCACGGCTTCCCAAAGAGTGGACAAATGGTCACATTAGGCCAGGCCCATTGAGGTCTACAATGTGAGGTCCATGTGTGTTTTGACTCTCAACTATGGCTGCCATTTCTTTAAGAATAAAATCATGTGATATCCTTGCTGAGATTTCCAGTCCTCTGTTGAAATCCACCCGGGGTCTAGGTCTCAGTTTCCAAGAGCGACTTTCATGCGTGGCCTCTTAAAATCCCAACAAAATTCATGGCAATGCTTCTCTGAGTTCATTTCCAAAACCCAGTCTCTAAGGGGAATCACACCAGAGTTCAACCCTACGTGTACCCAGTCATTTTTTCCAATGCCACACAAATGACCAAAATCAAAACCAAAACACTCCCACATGGCCCTCATCTTATTCCATATAGTCAATCATCTTAACCTCTGGCTGGAGGTTTCCATGAGGGGCGCAGCCCAAGACAGTGTCAAAAATCAGCTCCTTTGCCCCTCATTTGCCTAAAGTCAGGGTAGCCTGGACACCGTTTCTGTGAACCAGGAGTGAACAAATAAGCCTGCCTTTAATACTTCTGTGTTTCTCCAATTTCAGGCCTACTGATTTTAGGTATCAATTCTTTAGGTGATTTAGAGTCATGCGAAAACACAAGCACCTCTGCAGGGCTTTGAAGAACTCATTTGACCCAAAGAATCCCTATTGTCATTTGATGGAGTGCAGGAACCTAACAGAGGAAGGCAAGAGACTTCATCCACAATGAATGATATTTTTTGCCATTTTGGTTTTGGAAGCTCAAATGGGATCATTCTTAAGATCCATCAGGTGCTGAGAATCTAAGTCACAGCCACACACAGGTCCAAAGGCTCATAAAGACACATCTCTTTCCAAAGCAATTAAGCAAAGAGCCACAGGTGAGGCCCATTCATTTCCATTTGAAAACTGTTTTCTTCAGGCTTCACAAAGGGGTGGCCTGAGGCAAAGACCTTCCTGACATTCAGTGCAACACAACAATAAGTAAGCAAAAGGCCCAAAGCAGGGTTTCTGCACTGAGATTTTTCTGGTCACACTGATATCTGAGTTTTCTGAGATGCTCGCCATTCTCTTCAGCTATCCAGTACATGGCCATGTCACAGAGCTTGGAGGTGGTACATATTTTGGACACAAATCCATGAGCCTATTCTGGAGAGTGGCCAGAATTCAGGAAGAAAACAACAACTTAGAAAAATAGCAGGTGTTGCACATCGATAAGACAAGCTGCAGTCCATTCATATATTGGGCAGGATGAATTATGGGAAGATTTATACTAGACAGGACACATCCATTAATGCATTCTCTTTTCTAATGTCTACAACAACAGACACAGTGGGATACACAGAAACAGAAACACTCGCCGTGTCAAATGACTTACTAGAAACTGTCCACTCCAAACCAAACAAACCGCCTTTCCTATCTATTCTCAGAACATGAGACAAAACAACAAACCCACACCCACTCCCACAAAGGCACCTCCTTCCCCCAAGTAGGTCTGTGACTATCCGGAGTGTCCTCTGACTGGTGGGCCATACTATGTTCCCCCGAAATGGCCTGTCTTCTCTCAGACCTTCTTTCCTTGACCAACTCTGTGAAGATGTCAGGAAAAAGTCTTTAGCCACTACCTGTTTTCTCAGGAAAGGTCCATCTTCAGAGCTCTCCTGGCATTTGGCCATCCTCACATCATTAGGTACCAAGAAAACTGACTCTGTCCTTGGTAAATCCAAACAAGTGAGCCCACTGGGCCTGGGACTGGGACTGCCTCTGGGTGCCTGGCTTCTTGGATAACAAGTTCAGAGAGTTCCATCACCAAGGAAATGAGGTATGTCACATTCTTTGGAACTGAATGAGGTCACTGCCTTGGCAACCACTTTGTCCTAACAGTTGCTTCCAAGGGTAACATAAGATGGAGGTTGCCCCTACTTCCTGTGACACTTTCATAAGGTAGAATGTATACCAACCATTGGCACCCAGGAACAGCTCTCCACTCAGGCCTGGTTTGGTCCATCTTCTCTACAATAAGAAGAGAGAGATTCAGATTCAGACACATCCCTTCATCCTGACCAGGTTGTTTGCCATGGAAGATGACTTTTGCTCTCTCAGGTGCTTCATACCTGCCTACAACTTCTCCAGGTATCATTTGTGCATGGACATTTGAGGTTCTCATCAGGTGGAAGGTCCCCAACTTTCCTGTATTGTAAGAACTACTCTGACAGCTCTTTTGTCCATTTTGGTTTGGGATGCACACATGGGATTTTTCTTTAGACCCATCATGTGCTGTGAATCTAAGCCACAGCCTCACATAGGGCTGAGAGGCTGATTCAGAAACATCCATTTCCAAAGCAATTAAGCAAAGAGGCACAGGAAATGACCATTCTTTTCCATTTGAAAACTATTTTCTGCAGGCTTCACAAAGTGTGGCCTGAGGCAAAGACCTTCCTGACATTCAGGGCAACAGAATAGGTAAGAAAAGGCCCAAAGCAGGGTTTCTCCACTGAGACTTTCTTGGGCATACTGATATCTGAGTTTTCTGAGATACTCGCCATTCCCATCAGCTATCCAGTACATGGCCATGTCACAGAGATGGAGGTGGTACATATCTTGGACACAAAATCATGAGCGTATTCTGGAGAGTGTCCAGAATTCAGGAAGAAAACAGGAATTTAGAAAGATGGCAGGAGTTGCCCATCCATACGTCAACCTGCAGTCCATTCATAAATTGCACAGGATGAATGCTTTGAAGCTTTCTCGTAGACAGGACACATCCATTGATGCATTCTCTTTTCTAATGTCTACAATCACGGACACAGTATGATATATAGACACAGAAACACTCACCTTGTCAAAGGACTTACTAGACACAGTCCACTCCAAAACAAACAAACCAGCTTTCCTAACTATTCTCAGAACATGAGACAAAACCATAAACTCACACTCACACCCAAAAAGTCACCTCCTTTCCCCAAGTAGGTCTGTGACTATCCGGAGTGTCCTCTGACTTGTGGGCCATACTATGTTCCCCCAAAATGGCTGTCCTGTCTCCAATCTGGTCTCTTTGGCCAACTCTGTGAAGTTGTCAGGAGCCCATGGTGAGAAACTACCTGCTTTCTCTGGAAAGGCCAGTCTTCATAGTTTCCAGGCATTTGGCTGTCCTCACATCAGTAGGTACAAAGAAAGAGTGACTTTGTCTTGTTAAATCCAAACAAGTTAGCCCACTGGGACATGGAGTGGGTTTGACTCTGTGTGCCTGGTTTCCTGGATCCCAAGATCACACTTTCATTACCAAAACTGTAAGGTGATGTCACTTTCTTCAAGATCTGAATGAAGTCACTGCCTTGGAAACCACTTAGTTTTAACAGTTGCTTACATGGTTCCCAAAAGATGGAGGCTGCCTCTACTTGCTGTGACTCATTCATATGTTAGAATGGTATATCAACCATAGGCACCGGGGAACAGCTCTCCACACAGCCATGGTTTGGTCCATCTTCTCTACATTAGGAAGAGAGAGGCTAATTCAGACACATCCCATCAACCTGACCAGGTTGTTTGCCATGGAAGATGACTTTTGCTCTCTCATGTCCTTCATAGCTGCCTACATCTTCTCCAAGGATCATTTCAGCATGGACCTTTTAGGTTTTCAGCAGCTGGAAGATCGCCTATATTCCTGAATTGTAAGACCAACTCTGTCCCTGCTCTTCTGTAAAATTAGATTGAGGGAAAAGTGTATGGTTAGGGTTAATAACATGTTCAATTTGGGTTAGGAATCATTCTCTGGAATGAATATTTGTATTAGGAACCTGCGATATTTATAAGAATATATAGGTGAAATATAAGTATGAAAACAGAAATGTAGGTAAGTTTTGAAGCCCAGAAGGGCATTGGGCCCTTGATTGGGATACTTAGCATTGATTTATGTCCTGCACAGTTGTCTCAGTTAAATCAATATACTATGGCATAGGACCTTCTAATTTGGATGATTGAATGTGGAAGAGAACATCCAGTCAAAAAGGGATATTCGGTAGGATTAGGAAAATAGTCGGTAGGTTTAGATAAAAGAGTGAGTATAGGATTTGGACCAAAAGTTCTTTAGCAATAGGGTTTCAGGTAGAGAGTGAATGTAAATGTCAGCACATGTGAAGAGTCAGTCACAATGATGAACTGGGTAAAATATGTAGGAAAGCAATATTTTGAAGACGTATAAATTAATTGGGGGTACAAATAGGTGTACCTTGTGCCTATGAATATAGAGATAATGCATGAATAGACCATACTGTGAATAAATAATATAACTGATTCGAACTTTAAATAATGGATTGAATTGATTTCTGAAAATATACAGGAAACCTAATATTGATATACAATCATCCATTCCAAACAGTTATGCTTCTAATGGTGATATTAGATTTATGGTTTATCATGAAAAGTGTGTGAGTTTTGCTTCAAAACTGATTATGAAATTAAAAAAAAATGTGTTTGCAGAGAAGTCTCATGAAAAGACCAGTCAAGAAACCGGGAGGAATACATGTGTTCTGAAGCAGGAAATGATTAAAAGTGAAAAAATACCTATAAAGTTGTGAACTTGTGGATGAAATATATATCCTATGATGTGCAAAAACTGCAGAAATATTAATGTAGCAGTGTTGAATATAAATGAATGTCAAAATACACATCATGTCCCATAGGAATCTACTTGCATTGATGTTAAACTGGGTCAGATACTGTAGAATTATTAGGATTTGTATGCACCATTCACAGAAGTGAGTTGTCAGTACAAGGAAACAAATATGTATTTCAGATGGATGAATATTTCCAATAATAATCTTGAGAAAAGTTGATTATATTTCCTCATGCATGAACATGAATGAATGTATGAATGTAGAGAGTGTATATAAGACACATATATTTCATGTTTTGATAAATCAGGAGAGTATATATATATATATATATATATATATATATATATATATATACCAAAAAAACACACAGAGAAACATAAAAAAGTAGCAATATATGCCAAATGAAATTTATAATGAAATATATAACATCTACTGATGCAAAAATATATACTTTACTGAACATGGAATTATGTATAATGTTGTTGTACTAGGAAGCTCACCCATAGGTTGAATTTTTAGTTCCAACAGCGTTTAAGAGGGGTAGTCTCTTCACACAATTTATATCTGCCGAGTCAGAAACCTCACAAAAATGTACGTGTGATACCAGGTAGGATTCTATATGTACATATAAAAATACATGTGCTGTATAGGCTACAGAGAAAGGGAGGCAGGGATTCACATATTTGTTAATTTTAAAAACACATGAAAAACTATCCCAAATAAAAATTCACTAGATTTATAACACCTACCATTTATTATGCAAAAGAAAAGTTCAAAAATACACCATGCCTCCTCTGACCTGCTTGTATTTCTGTTCTATTTGGGTTATTTTTCTCCATCATATTAGGATTAGTAGTCAGAGTCTAGTAGGGTATGTGTTAGTGTCAGGGATTCAGTATTTTGAATGGAAAATAGGAAAAAGAATCCAATGTCTATCAAATATGTGCTACACAAAATATTTTCCCTCTCTCATCCAGAACAATGCCTTGACATTACCTTCGCCCCAAGTAAGACACAATTAGTGGAGAAGAGTTATAAAATCTGTGAATATATAACTGGAATGGAAAATGCTCATGAGTTCACAACCTTGGATGTGGTAGAGAAGTTTCCATAAGTAAGGGACAGGTTAAAAACTCCACAAACATGGAGCTCTGCTGGCCTAAAGGACTTCTTGATAAACTGCCTCTGAGGTTGGGCACTTGAAATATATGTTGTTTTCAGGAGCTTTAGCTTCCTTTGTCGTGAGACCATCAAAGCTGGGTCTGATTCTATGTGACCTGGAGGACATGGTTTTTATTTTCTAATGAACATGAGGCAGCAGTCGTGAATTCTCTCTTTTAAGTAAAATGTGACCAGTGCGTGCTAAGTCTCTCCCCATCTGGGCTGTGAAGCCATTTGGTCATCCTCCACTTTTTCATGGTTTTTCTTTCTCCTGCATTGGGAGTTTGGTATTTGCTTCACGAAATACAAGGAGTTCAAAAGGGACACAGTGCTGGATGGAGTTCTGCCACATGTGGTGGGTCAGGGTCTGCAGGAGAATGCACCAACCAGGCTTCTATCCCACATAGCTTTTTCCCTTGTCTATTGCAACCTGATTCTTAACATTGCCATGAAACCTCTCCATATAACAAGACGCCCTTACATATTAGTGTCTGCTGGCCTCACCATGTCTGTCACAAGCCATTTGGAAGCCAATGGCAAATCCATATGGCCACATCAGAGATGTATTATGACACACATACACACCACTGCTCTAGGCACACTACTCAGCAGGCACCAACTTACTGGCATGTCTGTTCTAGATCATTTTCATGAAACACAGTCAATCAAGGCACTGTCTAGTATACTCATGATAAACAACTGGACATCCAAAGGTTCTACAGAGACATGTTGTATAGTTGGACTTGACATTTGCATTATATAAGGTAGGAGTTATAAATCTAGTCAAATTTTAATTGAAATATTCTCCATGTGTTTTTAAACTTAACAAATATGTGAATTCTTGTTTCCCTTTTCTGTAGCCTATTCACACATGTATATTTATATGCATATATAGAATCCTACCAGGTATCACACGTACATTTTTGTGAGATGGCTGTCTTGGCAGATACAAATTGTGAGAAGAGTTCACTCCTCCTAAATGCTGTTGGAAATGAAAATTCAACCTATAGGAGAGAGTCTTAGTAGAACAACATTATACATTAACTCATGTTCAGTAAAATAAATATTTTTGCATTTGTGGATGATACATATTTACTGATGAATTTCGATTGGCATTTATATTGGTACTTTTTAATGTCTGTGAGTGTTGTGTGTGTGTGTGTGTGTGTGTGTGTGTGTGTATATATAGATATAGATATAGATATAGATATAGATATAGATATAGATATACTCTCCAAATTTTTCAAAATATGAAATATATGTGTCTAATATACACACTCTAAATTCATTCATGTTCATGTATGTGGATTTATAATCAACTTTTCACAAGATTATAATCAGAAATATTCATCCACCTGAAATACATATTTGTTTCCTAGTACTGAAAACTAACTTCAGTGAATGGTGCATACAAATCCTAATTATTCTACAGTAACTGACCCAGTCTAACATCAATGCAAGTAGACTCCTATGGGACATGATATGTAATTTGTCATTCATTTGTATTCGACACTGGTACATTATTGTTTCTTCAGTTTTTGCACATCACAGGATATACATTTCATCCACAAGTTCACAAATTAATAAGCATTTGTTTCAACTTTAATCATCTTGCTTCAGAACACATGAATTGTCAGGGTTTCTTGACTGGTCTTTTCATGAGACTTCTTTCCAAACACATTATTTTGAATTTCCATAATCATTTTGAAGCAAAACTCACACACTCTTCATAATAAACCAAAACACTAATATTTCCATTAGATATATACCTGGTTGGAATGAATGATTGTATATCAATATATGATTTCCTTTAATTTTTCAGATATCAGTTAATTCATTATTTAAAGTTCAAAAAAGTTATATTATTTATTCACAGTATGGTCTATTCATGCTTTTTCTCTATGTTCCTAGAAACAGGGTACACCTCTTTGTACCCCCGATTCTCATTTTACATCTTCAATATATTGCTCCCAGAAATGGTGAAAGAAATACTCATGTCACCTCATTATCACAGTAATATTCTGGACAAAAAATGGAAAGGTCACACTTATGATTGTACCAAAGCCTAAATGGAAAGTGAACATGGATTTCTAAAAACATCCATGTCCAGGTTGCCTAATGCTGTCAATTGTCAATCCTATTGGTGACTACATATTTGTTTTCTTCCTAATTTATATATTCAAACTCAACCCTGTTGAAAATGTCTAATTCTATCACTCACTTTATACTTTGCCTGATTTTGTAATGTTTCTATTGCTATCTTCTTTTCTACATATTTTCCCCAGTTCAACATAGTGACTGACTCTTCATATGTGCTGACATTTACATTCACTCTACAACCGAAAGTCTATTGCTAAAGAACTTTTGGTCCAAATCCTATACTCACTCTTCTTCCTAAACCTACCGACTATCTTCCTAATCCTACTGAATATCCCTTTTTGACTGGATGTTCTCTTCTAATTTCAATCATCCAATGTACAAGGTCCTATGCCATTGTATATCGAATTATCTGAGGCATCTTTGCAGAACATCATTCAAAGCTAAGTATCCCAATCAAGGGCAAAACCCTTCTGGGCTTCAAATCATACCTAGATTTCTGTTTTCCTACTTATATTTCACCTCTATATTCTTGTAAATATTGCAGGTTCCCATTATCATTATTCATCACACAGAATCACTCGTAATCCAAATCAAACCTGTTTTTAACCCCAAGTATACACTGTTCCCTCAATCATTTTACAGAAGAGCAGGGACAGAGTGGTTCTTACAATACAGGAAAGTTGGGGAGCTTCCACCTGATGAGAACCTCAAATGTCCATGCACAAATGATACCTGGAGAAGTTGTAGGCAGGTATGAAGCACCTGAGAGAGCAAGAGTCATCTTCCATGGCACACAACCTGGTCAGGATGAAGGGATGTGTCTGAATCTGAATCTCTCTCTTCTTATTGTAGAGAAGATGGACCAAACCAGGCCTGAGTGGAGAGCTGTTCCCGGGTGCCAATGGTTGATATACATTCTACCTTATGAAAGTGTCACAGGAAGTAGGGGCAACCTCCATCTTATGTTACCCTTGGAAGCAACTGTTAGGACAAAGTGGTTGCCAAGGCAGTGACCTCATTCAGTTCCAAAGAATGTGACATACCTCATTTCCTTGGTGATGGAACTCTCTGAACTTGGTATCCAAGAAGCCAGGCACCCAGAGGCAGTCCCAGTCCCAGTCCCAGTGGGCTCACTTGTTTGGATTTACCAAGGACAGAGTCAGTTTTCTTGGTACCTAATGATGTGAGGATGGCCAAATGCCAGGAGAGCTCTGAAGATGGACCTTTCCTGAGAAAACAGGTAGTGGCTAACCACTTTTTCCTGACATCTTCACAGAGTTGGTCAAGGAAACAAGATCTGAGAGAAGACAGGCCATTTCGGGTACATAGTATGCCCCACCAGTCAGAGGACACTTCGGATAGTCACAGACCTACTTGGGGGAAGGACGTGCCTTTGTGGGAGTGGGTGTGGGTTTGTTGTTTTGTCTCATGTTCTGAGAATAGATAGGAAAGGCGGTTTGTTTGGTTTGGAGTGGACAGTTTCTAGTAAGTCATTTGACACGCGAGTGTTTCTCTTTCTGTGTATCCCACTGTGTCCGTTGTTGTAGACATTAGAAAAGAGAATGCATTAATGGATGTGTCCTGTCTAGAATAAATCTTCCCATAATTCATCCTGCCCAATATATGAATGGACTGCAGCTTTCTTATCGATGTGCAACACCTGCTATCTTTCTAAGTTGTTGTTTTCTTCCTGAAATCTGGCCACTCTCCAGAATAGGCTCATGGATTTGTGTCCAAAATATGTACCACCTCCAAGCTCTGTGACATGGCCATGCACTGGATAGCTGAAGAGAATGGCGAGCATCTCAGAAAACTCAGATATCAGTGTGACCAGGAAAGTTTCAGTGCAGAAACACTGCTTTGGGCCTTTTGCTTACTTATTGTTGTGTTGCACTGAATGTCAGGAAGGTCTTTGCCTCAGGCCACCCCTTTGTGAAGCCTGAAGAAAACAGTTTTCAAATGGAAATGAATGGGCCTCACCTGTGGCTCTTTGCTTAATTGCTTTGGAAAAGGATGTGTCTTTATCAGCCTCTTGGGCCTGTGTGTGGCTGTGACTTAGATTCTCAGCACCTGATGGATCTTAAGAATGATCCCATGTGAGCTTCCAAAACCAAAATGGCAAAAAATTTCATTCATTGTGGATGAAGTCTCTTGCCTTCCTCTGTTAGGTTCCTGCACTCCATCAAATGACAATAGGGATTCTTTGGGTCAAATGAGTTCTTCAAAGCCCTGCAGAGGTGCTTGTGTTTTCGCATGACTCTAAATCACCTAAAGAATCGATACCTAAAATCAGTAGGCCTCAAATTGGAGAAACACAGAAGTATTAACGGCAGGCTTATTTGTTCACTCCTGGTTCACAGAAACGGTGTCCAGGCTACCCTGACTTTAGGCAAATGAGGGGCAAACGAGCTGATTTTGGACACTGTCTTGGCCTGCGCCCCTCATGGAAACCTCCAGCCAGAGGTTAAGATGATTGAGTATATGGAGTAAGATGAGGGCCATGTGGGAGTGTTTTGGTTTTAATTTTGGTCATTTGTGTGGCATTGGAAAAAATGACTGGGTCCACTTGGGCTTGAACTCTGGTGTGATTCCCCTTAGAGACTGGGTTTTTGGAACTGAACTCAGAGAAGCATTGCCATGAATTTTGTTGGGATTTTAAGAGGCCACGCATGAAAGTCGCTCTTGGAAACTGAGACCTAGGCCCCGGGTGGATTTCGACAGATGCCTGGGAATCTCAGCAAGGATATCACATGATTTTATTCTTAAAGAAATGGCAGCCATAGTTGAGAGTCAAAACACACATGGACCTCACATTGTAGACCTCAATGGGCCTGGCCTAATGTAACCTTTTGTCCACTCTTTGGGAAGCCGTGCCTGTGAGAGTTCTCCAGAGATTTCATTGAAATGAGCTTCCTCACCATTTAATGTTTGCTGAATGAACTGAAACCCACAGTGCCTCCAACTTCATGCTTGAAAAATGGCTAGATAAATACCATGAAATTTTTGAAATTCCTATGACCAGGTGGCACTGGAGAAACATTGGATGTCCTGTTGCTGATCATGAGTATACCAGACAGTGCCTTGATTTACTGAGTTTCATGAAAATGTTGTAGAAAAGAGATGCCAGTAAGTTAGAGCCTGCTGAGTAGTGGTTCTAGACAGTGGTGGGGAGGTGTTTGATAAAACATCCGTGGTAGGGCCATGTGGATCTACCATTGGATTCCAAATGTCTTGTAACTGACATGGTGCAGCCAGCAGACCCTTATATGTAAAGGCATCTTGTTATATGGAGAGTTTTCAGAGGAAAATTAAGAATCAGGTTGATATGGACAAGGGGGCAATGGGGCAAGCTGTGAGAGATAGGAGCCTAGTTGGTGCATTCTCTTGCAGACCCTGACCCACCACATGTGACAGAACTCCCTCCAGCACTGTGTCCCAGGTTAGCTCCTAGTATTTCGTGAAACAAATACCAAACTCACAGTGCAGCAGCAAAAACACCACAAAAAGTGGAGGAGGACCAAATGGCTTCACAGTCCACACGGGGAGACACTTAGTCCCCAGTGGCCTCAGTTTACCTACAAACAGAGGATTCAGCACTGCTTCATCTTGTTCATTGGAAAATAAGAAAACATGTCCTCCAGGTCACATAGATGCAGACCCAGCTTTGATGGTCTCACTACAGAGGAAGCCAAATCTCCTGAAAACAACATATATTTCAAGTGTGGAAGCTCAGAGGCAGTTTCTCAAAAAGTTTTTAGGCCAGCAGAGCTCCATGTTTGTGGAGGGTTTACCCTGTCCCTTAGTTTTGGAAACTCCTCTACCACCTCCAAGGTTGTGAACTTCTGAGCATTTTCCATTCGAGATATGTATTCACTGATTTTGTAACTCTTCTCCTCTAATTGTGTCTTACTTGGGGTGAAGGTAATGTCAAGGCATTGTTCTGGATGAGAGCGGGAGGATATTAGTGCAGCATATATTTACATACACATTGGATTCATTTTCCAATTTTCCATTCGAAATACTGAATCCCTGACACTAACCCATACCTAGTAGACTCAGACTATTCATCCTAATATAATGGAGAAAATTAACCCAACACATTAGAAAAACAAGTACTTCAGAGGAGACATGTTGTATAGGTGGACTTGACATTTGCATTATATAAGGTAGGAGTTATAAAACTAGTCAAATTTTAATTGAAATATTCTCCATGTGTTTTTAAACTTAACAAATATGTGAATTCTTGTTTCCCTTTTCTGTAGCCTATTCACACATGTATATTTATATGCATAAATAGAATCCTACCAGGTATCACACGTACATTTTTGTGAGGTGGCTGTCTTGGCAGATACAAATTGTGAGAAGAGATCACTCCTCCTAAATGCTGTTGGAAATGAAAATTCAACCTATAGGAGAGCGTCCTAGTAGAACAACATTATACATTAACTCATGTTCAGTAAAATAAATATTTTTGCATTTCTGGATGATACATATTTACTGATGAATTTCGATTGGCATTTATATTGGTATTTTTAATGTCTGTGAGTTGTGTGTGTGTGTGTGTGTGTGTGTGTGTGTGTGTGTGTGTATAGATATAGATATAGATATAGATATACTCTCCAAATTTTTCAAAATATGAAATATATGCGTCTAATATACACTCTCTAAATTCATTCATGTTCATGTATGTGGATTTATAATCCACTTTTCACAAGATAAAAATCAGAAATATTCATCCACCTGAAATACATATTTGTTTCCTAGTACTGAAAACTAACTTCAGTGAATGGTGCAAACAAATCCTAATTATTCTACACTAACTGACCCAGTCTAACATCAATGCAAGTAGACTCCTATGGGACATGATATGTAATTTGTCATTCATTTGTATTCGATACTGGTACATTATTGTTTCTTCAGTTTTTGCACATCACAAGATATACATTTCATCCACAAGTTCACAAATTAATAAGCATTTGTTTCAACTTTCACCAATTCTTGCTTCAGAACACATGTATTGTCAGGGTTTCTTGAATGGTCTTTTCATGAGAGACTTCTTTCCAAACACATTATTTTGAATTTCCATAATCATTTTGAAGCAAAACTCACAGACTCTTCATGATAAACCAAACACAAATATTTCCATTACATATATACCTGGTTGGAATGAATGATTGTATATCAATATACGATTTCCTTTAATTTTTCAGATATCAGTTCTATTCATTATTTAAAGTTCAAAAAAGTTATATTATTTATTCACAGTATGTCTATTCATGCTTTTTCTCTATGTTCCTAGAAACAGGGTACACCTTTTTGTACCCCCGATTCTCATTTTACATCTTCAATATATTACTCCCAGAAATGGTGAAAGAAATACTCATGTCACCTCATTATCACAGTAATATTCTGGACAAAAAATGGAAAGGTCACACTTATGATTGTACCAAAGATTAAATGGAAAGTGGACATGGATTTCTAAAAACATCCATGTCCAGGTTGCCTAATGCTGTCAATTGTCAATCCTATTGGTGACTACATATTTGTTTTTTTCCTAATTTATATATTCAAACTCAACCCTGTTGAAAATGTCTAATTCTATCACTCACTTTATACTTTGCCTGATTTCGTAATGTTTCTATTGATATCTGCTTTTCTACATATTTTCCCCAGTTCAACATAGTGACTGACTCTTCATATGTGCTGACATTTACATTCACTCAACAACCGAAAGTCTATTGCTAAAGAACTTTTGGTCCAAATCCTATACTCACTCTTCTTCCTAAACCTACCGACTATCTTCCTAATCCTACTGAATATCCCTTTTTGACTGGATGTTCTCTTCTAAATTCAATCATCCAATGTACAAGGTCCTATGCCATTGTATATCGAATTATCTGAGGCATTTTTGCAGAACATCATTCAAAGCTAAGTATCCCAATCAAAGGCAAAACCCTTCTGGGCTTCAAATCATACCTAGATTTCTGTTTTCCTACTTATATTTCACCTCTATATTCTTGTAAATATTGCAGGTTCCCAATACCATTATTCATCACACAGAATCACTCGTAACCCAAATCAAACCTGTTTTTAACCCCAAGTATACACTGTTCCCTCAATCATTTTACAGAAGAGCAGGGACAGAGTGGTTCTTACAATACAGGAAAGTTGGGGACCTTCCACCTGATGAGAACCTCAAATGTCCATGCACAAATGATACCTGGAGAAGTTGAAGGCAGGTATGAAGCACCTGAGAGAGCAAAAGTCATCTTCCATGGCAAACAACCTGGTCAGGATGAAGGGATGTGTCTGAATCTGAATCTCTCTCTTCTTTTTGTAGAGAAGATGGACCAAACCAGGCCTGAGTGGAGAGCTGTTCCCGGGTGCCAATGGTGATATACATTCTACCTTATGAAAGTGTCACAGGAAGCGTGGGCAACCTCCATTTTATGTTACCCTTTGAAGCAACTGTTAGGACAAAGTGGTTGCCAAGGCAGTGACCTCATTCAGTTCCAAAGAATGTGACATACCTCATTTCCTTGGTGATGGAACTCTCTGAACTTGGTATCCAAGAAGCCAGGCACCCAGAGGCAGTCCCAGTCCCAGTCCCAGTGGGCTCACTTGTTTGGATTTTCCAAGGACAGAGTCAGTTTTCTTGGTACCTAATGATGTGAGGATGGCCAAATGCCAGGAGAGCTCTGAAGATGGACCTTTCCTGAGAAAACAGGTAGTGGCTAACCACTTTTTCCTGACATCTTCACAGAGTTGGTCAAGGAAACAAGATCTGAGAGAAGACAGGCCATTTCGGGGGAACATAGTATGGCCCACCAGGCAGAGGACACTCCGGATAGTCACAGACCTACTTGGGGGAAGGAGGTGCCTTTGTAGGAGTGGGTGTGGGTTTGTTGTTTTGTCTCATGTTCTGAGAATAGATAGCAAAGGCGGTTTGTTTGGTTTGGAGTGGACAGTTTCTAGTAAGTCATTTGACACGCGAGTGTTTCTGTTTCTGTGTATCCCACTGTGTCCGTTGTTGTAAACATTAGAAAAGAGAATGCATTAATGGATGTGTCCTGTCTAGTATAAATCATCCCATAATTCATCCTGCCCAATATATGAATGGACTGCAGCTTGTCTTATCGATGTGCAACACCTGCTATCTTTCTAAGTTGTTGTTTTCTTCCTGAATTCTGGCCACTCTCCAGAATAGGCTCATGGATTTGTGTCCAAAATATGTACCACCTCCAAGCTCTGTGACATGGCCATGTACTGGATAGCTGAAGAGAATGGCGAGCATCTCAGAAAACTCAGATATCAGTGTGACCAGGAAAGTCTCAGTGCAGAAACACTGCTTTGGGCCTTTTGCTTACTTATTGTTGTGTTGCACTGAATGTCAGGAAGGTCTTTGCCTCAGGCCACCCCTTTGTGAAGCCTGAAGAAAACAGTTTTCAAATGGAAATGAATGGGCCTCACCTGTGGCTCTTTGCTTAATTGCTTTGGAAAGGGATGTGTCTTTATCAGCCTCTTGGGCCTGTGTGTGGCTGTGACTTAGATTCTCAGCACCTGATGGATCCTAAGAATGATCCCATGTGAGCTTCCAAAACCAAAATGGCAAAAAATTTCATTCATTGTGGATGAAGTCTTTTGCCTTCCTCTGTTAGGTTCCTGCACTCCATTAAATGACAATAGGGATTCTTTGGGTCAAATGAGTTCTTCAAAGCCCTGCAGACGTGCTTGTGTTTTCGCATGACTCTAAATCACCTAAAGAATCGATACCTAAAATCAGTAGGCCTCAAATTGGAGAAACACAGAAGTATTAACGGCAGGCTTATTTGTTCACACCTGGTTCACAAAAACGGTGTCCAGGCTACCCTGACTTTAGATAAATGAAGGGCAAACGAGCTGATTTTGGACACTGTCTTGGGCTGCGCCCCTCATGGAAACCTCCAGCCAGAGGTTAAGATGATTGACTATATGGAATAAGATGAGGGCCATGTGGGAGTGTTTTGGTTTTAATTTTGGTCATTTGTGTGGCATTGGAAAAAATGACTGGGTCCACGTGGGCTTGAACTCTGGTGTGATTCCCCTTAGAGACTGGGTTTTGGAACTGAACTCAGAGAAGCATTGCCATGAATTTTGTTGGGATTTTAAGAGGCCACGCATGAAAGTCACTCTTGGAAACTGAGACCTAGGCCCCGGGTGGATTTACACAGAGGCCTGGGAATCTCAGCAAGGATATCACATGATTTTATTCTTAAAGAATTGGCAGCCATAGTTGAGAGTAAAAACACACATGGACCTCACATTGTAGACCTCAATGGGCCTGGCCTAATGTGACCTTTTTTCCACTCTTTGGGAAGCCATGCCTGTGAGAGTTCTCCAGAGATTTCATTGAAATGAGCTTCCTCACCATTTAATGTTTGCTGAATGAACTGAAACCCACAGTGCCTCCAACTTCATGCTTGAAAAATGGCTAGATAAATACCATAAAATTTTTGAAATTCCTATGATCAGGTGGCACTGGAGAAACATTGGATGTCCTGTTGCTGATCATGAGTATACCAGACAGTGCCTTGATTTACTGAGTTTCATGAAAATGGTGTAGAACAGAGATGCCAGAAATTTGGAGCCTGCTGAGTAGTGGGTCTAGAGAAGTGGTGGGGAGGTGTTTGATAAAACATCCGTGGTAGGGCCATGTGGATATACCATTGGATTCCAAATGTCTTGTAACTGACATGGTGCAGCCAACAGACCCTTATATGTAAAGGCATCTTGTTATATGGAGAGTTTTCAGAGGAAAATTAAGAATCAGGTTGATATGGACAAGGGGGCAATGGGGCAAGCTGTGAGAGATAGGAGCCTAGTTGGTGCATTCTCTTGCAGACCCTGACCCACCATACGTGACAGAACTCCCTCCAGCACTGTGACCCAGTTTAGCTCCTAGTATTTCATGAAACAAATACCAAACTCACAGTGCAGCAGCAAAAACACCACAAAAAGTGGAAGAGGACCAAATGGCTTCACTGTCCACACGGGGAGACACTTAGTCCACAGTGGCCTCAGTTTACCTACAAAGAGAGGATTCAGCACTGCTTCATCTTGTTCATTGGAAAATAAGAAACCATGTCCTCCAGGTCACATAGATGCAGACGCAGCTTTGATGGTCTCACTACAGAGGAAGCCAAGTCTCCTGAAAACAACATATATTTCAAGTGTGGAAGCTCAGAGGCAGTTTCTCAAAAAGTTTTTAGGCCAGCAGAGCTCCATGTTTGTGGAGTGTTTACCATGTCCCTTAGTTTTGGAAACTCCTCTACCACCTCCAAGCTTGTGAACTCCTGAGCATTTCCCATTCCAGATATGTATTCACTGATTTTGTAACTCTTCTCCTCTAATTGTGTCTTACTTGGGGTGAAGGTAATGTCAAGGCATTGTTCTGGATGAGAGCGGGAGGATATTTGTGCAGCATATATTTACATACACATTGGATTCATTTTCCAATTTTCCATTCGAAATACTGAATCCCTGACACTAACCCATACCTAGTAGACTCAAACTATTCATCCTAATATAATGGAGAAAATTAACCCAACACATTAGAAATACAAGTACTTCAGAGGAGACATGTTGTATAGGTGGACTTGACATTTGCATTATATAAGGTAGGAGTTATAAATTTAGTCAAATTTATTTGAAATATTCTCCATGTGTTTTAAACTTAACAAATATGTGAATTCTTGTTTCCTTTTTCTGTTGTCTATTCACACATGTATATTTATATGCATATATAGAATCCTACCAGGTATCACACGTATATTTTTGTGAGGTGGCTGTCTTGGCAGATACAAATTGTGAGAAGAGTTCACTCCTCCTAAATGCTGTTGGAAATGAAAATTCAACTTATAGGAGAGCGTCCTAGTAGAACAACATTATACATTAACTCATGTTCAGTAAAATAAATATTTTTTACATTTGTGGATGATACATATTTACTGATGAATTTCGATTGGCATTTATATTGGTACTTTTTAATGTCTGTGAGTTGTGTGTGTGTGTGTGTATGTGTGTGTGTGTGTGTGTGTATAGATGTAGATATAGATATAGATATACTCTCCAAATTTTTCAAAATATGATATATATGTGTCTAATATACACTCTCTAAATTCATTCATGTTCATGTATGTGGATTTATAATCCACTTTTCACAAGATTATAATCAGAAATATTCATCCACCTGAAATACATATTTGTTTCCTAGTACTGAAAACTAACTTCAGTGAATGGTGCATACAAATCCTAATTATTCTACAGTAACTGACCCAGTCTAACATCAATGCAAGTAGACTCCTATGGGACATGATATGTAATTTGTCATTCATTTGTATTCGACACTGGTACATTATTGTTTCTTCAGTTTTGCACATCACAGGATATACATTTCATCCACAAGTTCACAAATTAATAAGCATTTGTTTCAACTTTCACCACTTCTTGCTTCAGAACACATGTATTGTCAGGGTTTCTTGACTGGTCTTTTCATGAGACTTCTTTCCAAACACATTATTTTGAATTTCCATAATCATTTTGAAGCAAAACTCACACACTCTTCATGAGAAACCAAAACACAAATCTTTCCATTACATATATACCTGGTTGGAATGAATGATTGTATATCAATATACGATTTCCTTTAATTTTTCAGATATCAGTTCAATTCATTATTTAAAGTTCAAAAAAGTTATATTATTTATTCACAGTATGGTCTATTCATGCTTTTTCTCTATGTTCCTAGAAACAGGGTACACCTCTTTGTACCCCCGATTCTCATTTTACATCTTCAATATATTGCTCCCAGAAATGGTGAAAGAAATACTAATGTCACCTCATTATCACAGTAATATTCTGGACAAAAAATGGAAAGGTCACACTTATGATTGTACCAAAGCCTAAATGGAAAGTGAACATGGATTTCTAAAAACATCCATGTCCAGGTTGCCTAATGCTGTCAATTGTCAATCCTATTGGTGACTACATATTTGTTTTTTTCCTAATTTATATATTCAAACTCAACCCTGTTGAAAATGTCTAATTCTATCACTCACTTTATACTTTGCCTGATTTCGTAATGTTTCTATTGATATCTGCTTTTCTACATATTTTCCCCAGTTCAACATAATGACTGACTCTTCATATGTGCTGACATTTACATTCACTCAACAACCGAAAGTCTATTGCTAAAGAACTTTTGGTTCAAATCCTATACTCACTCTTCTTCCTAAACCTACCGACTATCTTCCTAATCCTACTGAATATCCCTTTTTGACTGGATGTTCTCTTCTAAATTCAATCATCCAATGTACAAGGTCCTATGCCATTGTATATCGAATTATCTGAGGCATCTTTGCAGAACATCATTCAAAGCTAAGTATCCCAATCAAGGGCAAAAACCCTTCTATGCTTCAAATCATACCTAGATTTCTGTTTTCCTACTTATATTTCACCTCTATATTCTTGTAAATATTGCAGGTTCCCAATACCATTATTCATCACACAGAATCACTCGTAATCCAAATCAAACCTGTTTTTAACCCCAAGTATACACTGTTCCCTCAATCATTTTACAGAAGAGCAGAGACAGAGTGGTTCTTACAATACAGGAAAGTTGGGGAGCTTCCACCTGATGAGAACCTCAAATGTCCATGCACAAATGATACCTGGAGAATTTGTAGGCAGGTATGAAGCACCTGAGAGAGCAAAAGTCATCTTCCATGGCAAACAACCTGGTCAGGATGAAGGGATGTGTCTGAATCTGCCTCTCTCTCTTCTTATTGTACAGAAGATGGACCAAACCAGGGCTGAGTGGAGAGCTGTTCCCGGGTGCCAATGGTGATATACATTCTACCTTATGAAAGTGTCACAGGAAGTAGGGGCAACCTCCATCTTATGTTACCCTTGGAAGCAACTGTTAGGACAAAGTGGTTGCCAAGGCAGTGACCTCATTCAGTTCCAAAGAATGTGACATACCTCATTTCCTTGGTGATGGAACTCTCTGAACTTGGTATCCAAGAAGCCAGGCACCCAGAGGCAGTCCCAGTCCCAGTCCCAGTGGGCTCACTTGTTTGGATTTACCAAGGACAGAGTCAGTTTTCTTGGTACCTAATGATGTGAGGATGGCCAAATGCCAGGAGAGCTCTGAAGATGGACCTTTCCTGAGAAAACAGGTAGTGGCTAATCACTTTTTTCTGACATCTTCACAGAGTTGGTCAAGGAAACAAGATCTGAGAGAAGACAGGCCATTTCGGGGGAACATAGTATGGCCCACCAGTCAGAGGACACTCCGGATAGTCACAGACGTACTTGGGGGCAAGGAAATGCCTTTGTGGGAGTGGGTGTGGGTTTGTTGTTTTGTCTCATGTTCTGAGAATAGATAGAAAAGGCGGTTTGTTTGGTTTGGAGTGGAGAGTTTCTAGTAAGTCATTTGACATGGCGAGTGTTTCTCTTTCTGTGTATCCCACTGTGTCTGTTGTTGTAGACATTAGAAAAGAGAATGCATTAATGGATGTGTCCTGTCTAGTATAAGTCTTCCCATAATTCATCCTGCCCAATATATGAATGGACTGCAGCTTGTCTTATCAATTTGCAACACCTGCTATCTTTCTAAGTTGTTGTTTTCTTCCTGAATTCTGGCCACTCTCCAGAATAGGCTCATGGATTTGTGTCCAAAATATGTACCACCTCCAAGCTCTGTGACATGGCCATGTACTGGATAGCTGAAGAGAATGGCGAGCATCTCAGAAAACTCAGATATCAGTGTGACCAGGAAAGTCTCAGTGCAGAAACCCTGCCTTGGGCCTTTTGCTTACTTATTGTTGTGTTGCACTGAATGTCAGGAAGGTCTTTGCCTCAGGCCACCCCTTTGTGAAGCCTGAAGAAAACAGTTTTCAAATGGAAATGAATGGGCCTCACCTGTGGCTCTTTATCAGCCTCTTGGACCTGTGTGTGGCTGTGACTTAGATTCTCAGCACCTGATGGATCTTAAGAATGATCCCATGTGAGCTTCCAAAACCAAAATGGCAAAAAATATCATTCATTTTGGATGAAGTCTCTTGCCTTCCTCTGTTAGGTTCCTGCACTCCATCAAATGAAAATAGGGATTCTTTGGGTCAAATGAGTTCTTCAAAGCCCTGCAGAGGTGCTTGTGTTTTCGCATGACTCTAAATCACCTAAAGAATCGATACCTAAAATCAGTAGGCCTCAAATTGGAGAAACAAAGAAGTATTAACGGCAGGCTTATTTGTTCACTCCTGGTTCACAGAAACGGTGTCCAGGCTACCCTGACTTTAGGCAAATGAGGGGCAAACGAGCTGATTTTGGACACTGTCTTGGGCTGCGCCCCTCATGGAAACCTCCAGCCAGAGGTTAAGATGATTGACTATATGGAATAAGATGAAGGCCATGTGGGAGTGTTTTGGTTTTAATTTTGGTCATTTGTGTTGCATTGGAAAAAATGACTGGGTCCACCTGGGCTTGAACTCTGGTGTGATTCCCCTTAGAGACTGGGTTTTGGAACTGAACTCAGAGAAGCATTGCCATGAATTTTGTTGGGATTTTAAGAGGCCACGCATGAAAGTCGCTCTTGGAAACTGAGACCTAGGCCCCCGGTGGATTTCCACAGAGGCCTGGGAATCTCAGCAAGGATATCACATGATTTTATTCTTAAAGAAATGGCAGCCATAGTTGAGAGTCAAAACACACATGGACCTCACATTGTAGACCTCAATGGGCCTGGCCTAATGTGACCTTTTGTCCACTCTTTGGGAAGCCGGGCCTGTGAGAGTTCTCCAGAGATTTCATTGAAATGAGCTTCCTCACCATTTAATGTTTGCTGAATGAACTGAAACCCACAGTGCCTCCAACTTCATGCTTGAAAAATGGCTAGATAAATACCATGAAATTTTTGAAATTCCTATGACCACGTGGCACTGGAGAAATATTGGATGTCCTGTTGCTCATCATGAGTATACCAGACAGTGCCTTGATTTACTGAGTTTCATGAAAATGGTGTAGAACAGAGATGCCAGTAAGTTGGAGCCTGCTGAGTAGTGGGTCTAGAGCAGTGGTAGGGAGGTTTTTGATAAAACATTCGTGGTAGGGCCATGTGGATCTACCATTGAATTCCAAATGGCTTGTAACTGACATGGTGCAGCCAGCAGACCCTTATATGTAAAGGCATCTTGTTATATGGAGAGTTTTCAGAGGAAAATTAAGAATCAGGTTGATATGGACAAGGGGGCAATGGGGCAAGCTGTGAGAGATAGGAGCCTAGTTGGTGCATTCTCTTGCAGACCCTGACCCACCACACGTGACAGAACTCCCACCAGCACTGTGTCCCAGTTTAGCTCCTAGTATTTCATGAAACAAATTCCAAACTCACAGTGCAGCAGCAAAAACACCACAAATTGGAGGAGGACCAAATGGCATCACAGTCCACACGGGGAGACACTTAGTCCCCAGTGGCCTCAGTTTACCTACAAAGAGAGGATTCAGCACTGCTTCATCTTGTTCATTGGAAAATAGGAAACCATGTCCTCCAGGTCACATAGATGCAGACCCAGCTTTGATGGTCTCACTACAGAGGAATCCAAATCTCCTGAAAACAACATATATTTCAAGTGTGGAAGCTCAGAGGCAGTTTCTCAAAAAGTTTTTAGGCAAGCAGAGCTCCATGTTTGTGGAGTGTTTACCCTGTCCCTTAGTTTTGGAAACTCCTCTACCACCTCCAAGCTTGTGAACTCCTGAGCATTTTCCATTCCAGATATGTATTCACTGATTTTGTAACTCTTCTCCTCTAATTGTGTCTTACTTGGGGTGAAGGTAATGTCAAGGCATTGTTCTGGATGAGAGCGGAAGGATATTTGTGCAGCATATATTTACATACACATTGGATTCATTTTCCAATTTTCCATTCGTAATACTGAATCCCTGACACTAACCCATACCTAGTAGTCTCAGACTATTCATCCTAATATAATGAAGAAAATTAACCCAACACAATGGAAATACAAGCACTTCAGAGGAGACATGTTGTATAGTTGGACTTGACATATGCATTATATAAGGTAGGAGTTATAAATCTAGTCAAATTTTAATTGAAATATTCTCCACGTGTTTTTAAACTTAACAAATATGTGAATTCTTGTTTCCCTTTTCTGTAGCCTATTCACACATGTATATTTATATGCATATATAGAATCCTACCAGGTATCACACGTACATTTTTGTGAGGTGGCTGTCTTGGCAGATACAAATTGTGAGAAGTGTTCACTCCTCCTTAATGCTGTTGGAAATGAAAATTCAACCTATAGGAGAGCGTCCTAGTAGAACAACATTATACATTAACTCATGTTCAGTAAAATAAATATTTTTGCATTTGTGGATGATATATATTTACTGATGAATTTCTATTGGCATTTATATTGGTACTTTTTAATGTCTGTGAGTGTTGTGTGTGTGTGTGTGTGTGTGTGTATAGATGTAGATATAGATATAGATATACTCTCCAAATTTTTCAAAATATGAAATATATGTGTCTAATATACACTCTCTAAATTCATTCATGTTCATGTATGTGGATTTATAATCCACTTTTCACAAGATTATAATCAGAAATATTCATCCACCTGAAATACATATTTGTTTCCTAGTACTGAAAACTAACTTCAGTGAATGGTGCATACAAATGCTAATTATTCTACAGTAACTGACCCAGTCTAACATCAATGCAAGTAGACTCCTATGGGACATGAGATGTAATTTGTCATTCATTTGTATTCGACACTGGTACATTATTATTTCTTCAGGTTTTGTACATCATAAGATATACATTTGCCAAGGCAGTGACCTCATTCAGTTCCAAAGAATGTGACATACCTCATTTCCTTGGTGATGGAACTCTCTGAACTTTGTATCCAAGGAGCCAGCCACCCAGAGGCAGTTTCAGTCCCAGTCCCAGTGGGCTCACTTGTTTGGATTTAGCAAGGATAGAGTCAGTCATTCTTGGTACCTACTGAAGTGAGGATTACCAAATGCCTGGAGAGCTCTGAAGAGGAAACTTTCCTGAGAAAGCAGGTAGTAGCTCTCCATTTTTTCCTTACAACTTTACAGAGTTCACCAAGGAAAACAGATCTGAGAGAGGACAGGCCATTTCGGAAGAACAGAGTATGGCCACCAGTCAGAGGACACTCTGGTTAGTCACACACCTACTTGGGGAAGGAGGTGCCTTTTTGGGAGTGGGTGTGGGTTTGTGGTTTGTCTCATGTTCTGAAAATAGGTAGGAATGGCGGTTTGTTTGTTTTGGAGTGAACTGTTTCCGGTAAGTCGTTTGAAGAGGTGAGTGTTTCCATGTCTGTGTATCCCACTCTGCCTGTGGTAGTAGACATGAGAAAAGAGAATGCAGCAATGGATGTGTCATGTCTAGTATAAAGCTTCCCAGCATTCATCCTGCCCAATTTATGAATGGAGTGTGGCTTGCCTTATGCACGGGCAACACCTAATATCTTCCTAAGTCCCTGTTTTCTTCCTGAATTCTGGCCACTCTCTAGAATAGGCTCATGGTTATGTGTCCAAGATATGTACCAAATCCAAGGTCTTTGACATGGCCATGTACTGGATACCTGAAAGGAATGGCCCGTATCTCAGAAAACTCAGATATCAGTGTGACCAGGAAAGTCTCAGTGGATATACCCTGCTTTGGGCCTTTTGCTTACCTATTGTTCTGTTGCCCTGAATATCAGAAAGGTCTATGTCTCATGCAACCCCTTTGTTAAGCCTGAAGAAAACAGTTTTCAAATGGAAATGAATGTCCATCACCTCTGGCTCTTTGCTTAATTTCATTGGAAAAGGATGTGTCTGATTCAGGCCCTTTGCCCTGTTTTAGGCTGTGACTTAGATTCTCAGCACCTGATGGATGTAAAGAAAGATCCCATATGTGCACCTAAACCAAAATGGAAAAACGTTCAATCAATGTGCATGAATTATATTGCCTTCCTTTGTTAGGTTTCTGAAATCCATCATGTCAGAATAGGGATCCTTTGGGTGAAATGAGTTCTTCAAATCTCTGCAGAGGTGCTTGGCTTTTCTCATGACTCCAATTCACAAAAAGAATCTAGACCCCACAGTCAGAGAGCCTCAAATTGGAGAAGCGAAGCAGTATTAAGGGCAGGCCTATTTGATCACTCCTGGTTCACAGGAAGGGTGTCCAAGCCACCCTGTCATTCGGCAAATGAGGGGCAAGGGAGCTTATTTTGGACACTGTCTTGGGATGTGCCTCTCATGAAAACCTCCATCCAGATGTTATGATGAGTATCTATATGGTAGAAGATGAGGGCCATGTAGGAGTGTTTTGGTTATAATTGTGGTCATTTGTGTGGCAGTTGGAAGAGATGACTGGGTCCACCTGGGCTTGAATTCTGCTGTAATTCCCCTTAGAGACTGAGTTCTGGAACTGACCTCAGAGAAGTATTGACATGAATTGTGTTGGGATTTTAGGAGGCCAGGAATGAGAGTTGCCATTGGAACCTGGGATCAAGGCCCAGAGTGGCTTTCCACAGAACACTGGGAATCACAGCCAGGATATTACATGATTTTATTCTGAAAGACTTGGCAGGCATAATTGAGATTCAAAACACACTTGGACCTCGCTTTGTAGGCCTCAATGGGCCTGGCTTCATGTGACTTTTTGGCCTCTCTTTGGGTAGACTTGTCTGTGAGAGTGCTCCAGAGATTTCCCTGAAATTAGCTTCCTCACCATTTAATGGTTCCTGAATGAATTGAAACCAACATTGCCTCCAAATGCATCTGAGAAAAAATGCTAGATAATTACCATGAAATTTTAGAAATTCCGATGACCAGCTGGCACTGGAGGACCTTTGATGTCCTGTTGATGATCATGAGTATACCAGACAGGGCCTTGATTGACTGGGTTTCATGAAAATGGTGTAGAACAGAGATGCAAGTATGTTGGGGCCTGGTAAGTAGTGGGCCTAGAGCTGTGTTATGCAAATGTGTGATAAAACATCTGTGGTGGGGCCATGTGGATCTTCCATTGGCTTCCAAATGGCTGTGACTGACATGGTGCAACCATCACACCCATATATGTAAAGGCATATTTTTATATGGAGAGGTTTCAGAGCAATGTTCAGTATCATGTTGCTATTGTCAAGGGGGCAAGCTACTTGAGATAGAACCTGGTTGGTGAAATCTCCTGGAGACCCTGCCAACCACACCTGACAGAACTCCCTTCAGCACTGTGTCCCATTTGAACTCGTTGTATTTCATGAAGCAAATACCAAACTCCCAGTGCAGCAGCAAGAAACACCACGAAAATTGGAGGATGACCATTGGTTTCACAGTCCACACGGGAAGACCCTTAGCCCTCAGTGGCCAAAGTTTACCTACAAAAAGAGAATTCATCACTGCTGCCTCATTTTTATTTGAAAATAAGTAACCATTTCCTCCAGGTCACATAGATGCAGATCCAGCTTTGATGGTTTCACTACAAATAAAGCTAAAGCTCCTGACAACAACATATATTTCAAGTGCCCAACCTCAGAGGCAGATTCTCAAAAAGTCTTTTGGCCAGCAGAGCTCCATGTTTGTGGAGTGTTTACCCTGTCTCTTACTTTTGGAAACTCCTCTACCACCTCCAAAGATGTGAAATCTGGAGCATTTTCCATTCTAGATATGTATTCACAGATTTTCTAACTCTTCTCCTCTAATTGTGTCTTATTTGGGGCGAAGGTAATGTCAAGGCATTGTTCTGGAGGAGAGTGGGAAGATTTTTCCGTAGCATATATTTGCATACACATTGGATTCAGTGTCCTATTTTCAATTCAAAATACTGAATACCTGACTCTAACCCATACCCTACCAGACTCTGACTACTACTCCTAATATGATGGAGAAAAATAACCCATAAAGAATAGAAATACAAGCAGTTCAGAGTAGGCATGGTGTATAGATGGACTTGCCTTTTGCATGATACAGAGTTGGAGTTATAAATCTAGTCAATTGTTTGTTGAAATAGTTGTCCTAGTATTTTTAAGGTTAACAAATATGTGAATTCCTGTCTCCCTTTCTCTGTATTCTTATATGCACATATAGATTCCTATCTGGTACCACACGTACATTCTTGTGAGGTGGCTGACTTGGCAGATACAAATTGTTAGAAGAGATCACTCCTACTAAACCCTGTTGGAACTGAATATTCAACCTATGGGTGAGCTTGCTAGTTGAACAGCATTATACATAAATCCATGTTCAGTAAAATGAATATTTTTAGATCTGTGGATGGTATATATTTTATAATGAATTTTGATTGACATATATATTGCTACTTTTTTGTCTGTGTGTGTGTTTTATGTATATGTATATATATGTGTATATATATATATATATATATATATATATATATATATATATATACACTCTCCAGATTTTTCAAAATATGAAATATATGTGTCTTATATTTACTCCCTAAATTTATTCATGTTCATGTATCTGGATTTATAATCAACTATTCACAAGATTATTCTCAGAAATATTCATCCACCTGAAATTTGCCCAATGCTCTCAAATGTCAATCCTATTTGTGACTACATATTTGTTTCTTCCTAAGATTATATATTTAAACTCAACCCTGTTCAAAATGTCTAATCCTATCACTCACTTTATACTCTGCCTGATTTTGTAATGTCTATATTGATATATGCTTTCCTACATATTTTCCCCACTTCATCATTGTGACTGACTCTTCACCTGTGCTGACATTTACATTCACTCTCTAATCGAAATCCTATTGCTAAGAAACTTTTGTTCCAAATCTTATACTCACCCTTCTTCCAAAACTTATTGACTATTTTCCTAATGCTACAGACTATCCCTTTTTGACTGGATGTTCTCTTCTACATTTAATCATCCAAGTAAATGTGGTGCGAGCTTCAGAGGAGGAGACTACCAACAGACTATCTCATGCAACATCAAAGGGTCTATTGGGTGTCCAGCATGCTGGGGTTCAGAGCTCACCTGAATAGAGCAGATAGCCCTGAGAATAGCTGAAGTAGAGCTTATATACTTTCCCTGGAGAGGGAAGGGAGGGAATTGTATTGATGGGTCAGGGCGAGTGGGCGGTTTGCATGCAACTGGGAGAGGGAGTACATTCTGCAATTTGGCAGCTGGGGATAGAACATTCTGGGAACAAGATTTGCAAACATTTCTCAAGATTTCAACAGTGTTCTGTTAAGCATACAGAAAAACAAGATGTGACAAGTACCTATTTTATTAATATTTCATTCCCCACTTCTTCTTCTGGCTAATTTTAATCATAAAAATGATCATTGGAGGGTGTCACATTCAATGTCTGCTAGTGGGGTATTACCATAAGTTTAACTCGTCCAATTTGAGCCTGGAGAAAAGACATTACACGGTTGAGCAAACAGGGTTTTATACTTAGCAATAATATGAGGATTATTATTGGACCGGCCAGGGTTGATAAAAACGTAGTTAACCAGGGGGACTGTGTGAACCAAGACTCAAGCCACCCTTTTTGGGCCTCTCTCACTTGTTGATGCTCTTCAAGGTGTCTTTTAAATTTACTCATAGATTTTATTACAACTCCAGTATAGTCAGCATAAAAACAACATTCTTCCCTCAATGCAGCACAAAGGCCCCCTTCTCTAATGAAGAGGAGGTCCAACCCTCAATTGTTCTGTAAAACAACTTCAGAGAGAGAGGTTAAAGTTTCATGCAAAGGCCTGAAGGAGGTTTCTAATATCTTACTTTTGCTCTATTGCTGCTTCTAATTGGGTCATCTTTTGTGTCCCATGGACAATGCCACTGGTTCCTCTGCCCACCCGTGCAGCAACTCCTATTCCTAATAGGATGGCTAAAGTGAGGGATATATGTTCCCAGTGGAACCGGTTGTATGCCCCCCCTATTTGATCCTCAAATGAACCTGCGTCATGATAGAGCACTCTGGGAAACATCTGCACCATTACACAATTTATCACATATCTTGATCATTTCATGAAAACATAAACGATGTTTAAGTATATAGAATTATGCTGTTGTAGGCACTGACAAAGCAAGGCACCTAAGATAGCACTCAAGAGAGGGAAACAGTCCTATTTGGTTGCAACCGGATTCAGAGGGCATTGCTTCTATTGTAATCAATTAATCCCCTGAAACTCAAGTTTAGGTAGTTTCAGAATTTTGTACCCAACATATAAGGGATGGGGCTCAGAAGTTCACAGTCTTCAGAAGTTTAAAAAAGCAGTATTTGTTTCTGTTTTTCCTTCTGTTCTGGGCAAGTTAACTTTTCAAGGACACCTGGGAGGAGGAGAGCTTTTTCTTCCCTTTCTTATTTTCCCCCTGCCAGCTGTTACCATGGAGCCCGGTTGGTAATTTCTTTATCTTAGAAATGTAGCCATCTCTGTGAAGCCCCAGCTGAAGGCCAGAGGACTTGTTCACATATTTTGTGAAAAACTAGTTAGGGGTTGTCTAGCTTAGAAGTACTGAGATTTTTAGCCAGTGGCCAAGTAGAACAGGGCAATACGAAAGAGAAAGTTTATCTACATTAAAGTCTTATTGGGACTGTTTTGCTGAAAGTTCAAAACTCAGCCATGGTGAAGACTTCTGAAGAAGGTCATTTAAGACTTTTCTGTGGGCCTGGTACAGAGGGGGAAAGACGGGGAAGTTGGGGCTGAGAGCACCTCTGAGGATCTGAGAATGAGGGAAAAGAGAGATGTAAAAGAATAATGCGAAAGGGTATTGGGAATTTCCTAGCAGCAAACTTGAGCAGTAGATCAGGTAGAGCAGAGTGAAAGAAGGGAGTGAGGATCCCAAAATCCTGTGAGGGACTTTAAATTTTAGTAACCTGTTTTCAGTGATGACAAAGCAACTTTAAAGGCCAATTATATTACATCTTGGATAAGGGTCTCAGGGCTCTCCTCAGCTCGTTTGAGCATTGGGTTAGCTGGTAAGAGGACCTGGTGGGACCCGGTGAGGGCACTGACAGGAGATGAGAGGAATGAGTCGGTGGAGCGGTACCTATGTACCCGCTACCTCAGCAAGGGGGCGATGGTCAGAGAACTGGTGGAGCTTTGGGTTTCTGATCTAGTTATTGGAGGGGAGAAATCAAGTTGCTGAGATGGGAGTGACAGCAGAGGGTCTGGAGCAGAAGGCTGAGAATAATGATCTATTGGAGAAGCATAGTTCAGGATGTGAGTGAAGGAGGGAAAAGGCTTCCACATAGGGGAATTTCCTTTCACTCTTTTGAGCACTTGCAGAAGTCAAAAAGGTCACGCAAAATTTGAGGATCTAGAGACCCCTCTGGGTGCCATAGTTTTTGGTTGTCTAATTGGTAATGTGGCCAGTGCTGTGTACTGAATTTGATGAAGAATTGGGGTTCCATCAGGCAGCCCCTGTATGCACACATTCCCATGACATACATAAAAAGTCGGCTTTTCCCCCACACAGCCGTTACTCTTTGTGGCTTTGATAGTCTGCCAGGCAAACTTAGTAATCTAGACTAGCCAACCTGCATCTGGCTTGCGTGTCCCTACATCCATAATGTTTGTTTCCATTATCTATGGTACAGAAGGGATTTAATGGTATTTTAGTGGGATCCTCTTCATCAGTGATATCACAAAAGGAAATACCTATAGCCAGCTAACAAATGTCTGGGTGGAGAGATGGCCACCAGGTCCCTAAGGGGGCTGTATGCGAGATAGACCATACTTCTTTTCCAGTAGGATTTGTGATCAGCCATCACTGCTTAATGGGCTGATGAGGGTTAGGACTACTTGTAGCCAAGGGGAGAGTATATAACCTTATTCACATTGCGAATACACAATTTGAAACTGTTACCAGTCTTTTTCAGTTTCCAGAAAGATTCTGTACAGGGAGCAGGCTTGAGATGAGAGGCATGGATCCTGGAAGTGATTCTGTTTACGTTTACCACTGTAGGTGTTATAATAGCACCTGGTATGGTCCTTTCCAGCGGGGTACCTGGGATGACACCTGATATCATCTTACATAGATGAAATCTCTTACTTGATATGGATGTGGAATCCCCTGGTTCCCAGTTGGGTAGGCAGTGGCCAGCTGTTTTCACAGGTATTACTGAGTTCTTTCAAGATCTTTAAGTCTGTCAAGCAAGGGGGTGTGGAAAGGATCTTTAGGTCTTACAGTTGGCTTATGTCCCCTACTGGAGGAGGGCCACCATAAAGAATTTCACACGTGGTAAGGTTACTCAAAGAAACAAAGGGATTTTTTCTTGCATGAAACATTGCATAAGGCAGGAGCATAGTCCAATCCTATGCTGGTCTCTAAGCTTAATTTCGTTAAGGTCTCTTTAATGGTTCTATTCATTCTTTCTACTTGTCTTGAACTCTGTGGTCTATAAGCACAATTTAAATTCCAATTAATCCCCAGGTTCCTGGCTAACCCCTGACTTACCTGGGCCATGAACATCGGTCCATTGTCAGATCCTATTACCGGCTTAGCTTCCTCCAATGGTAGAGAGGCTTAGTCAGCAGCAGCGGAATCACTTAGAGTGTGTTGTGTGTTAGGGGACGAGGGCAGGGGATAAGGAGGGGGAGAAGAGTCCAGTAGAGTCAAATCTGTGACTCAGGGAGAACAGAGGGTGGAGGAGGAGGAGGTTGAGAGGGTTTGAGAGATCATGGGGGAAGGAGTAGGAGCAGAGGTAGGGGCAAGGAAAGGCTTCACCCATGGAGGAGGAGATTTGCAGAGGTCCTGCCAAGTTAAGATATATGGCTGTTGATCCGGATGGCTATGTGGCGCTGGCTGAAAGACAATACCTCTGACTTTTTAAATTAGTGGGAAGTAGAAAGATCCTTCTAGGGGCCATACGACTCCAAAGATGGGCCATTCTGAGGCACAGAGATTCTGCCAGGTCCAGCGTTTTACTAAAAAAAGAAAGATTCTGAGCCCTTAAGCGGACTTTGGTCCAGTGATCAAGGGTCAGGGACAGAGGCATTGACGTGCTCTGTTCCATAATGAAAGTTCCACAAACAGTAAAAGCAAGGACACACGACACAGATAAGACAAGACCATAAAGACAGGCAATGAACGTCCAACACTGAGACCAGGAATGAGTAGCCGGCAAAACCCAATGGTATGGCAATAACGAATCTAAAAGAAAATATCACTGAGTCGAGAAGACTATTGTTCCTTGATTTCCCGAGTTCTCTGCGGGGTCCTCCAGAGAGGTGCCCTTTGTCTCTGTGACACGTCTCTCAGCCACCGTCGGAGAGAGCCAAGGCTCTTCATCGCCAGCAATTTTGCCAAGCCCTAACAAGAAACCTGAAACCGGAAAGAGGCGCCTTACTTGCTCCGAGAGGAGCCCGTTGGGGTCTCTCGTCCGCCACTGCTGGAACTCGGTGGAACCTCAATATGTAAAGGTCAGGCGAGTGTCAGAGGAAGATACTATCAAGAGACTGTCTCATGAAACAGCAAAGGGTTTATTTGTGGTCCAGCATGCTGGAGCTCAGAGCTAAATTAAATAGAGCAGAGACCTCTGAGAACAGCTTAAGCAGAGCTTATATACTTTCCTTGGAGAGGGAAGAGAGGGAAGTTTAGTGATGGGTAAGGGCGAGTGGGCGGTTTGCATGACACCCAGTGAGGGAGTACATTCTGCAGTTCGGCTGTTGGGAACAGTACATTCTAGAACAAGATTAGCAAACATTTCTCAGGATTTCAAAAGTGTTTTGTTAAGCATACAGAAAAACAGGAAGTGACAAGTACCTATTTTATTAATTTTATTAACCTTTCACTACCGACTATGCCTTTTTGACTTGATGTTCCTTCTACATTAATTCATGCAACGTACAAGGTGCTATGCCATTGTATATCGATTTATCTGAGACAACTCTGCAGAACGTAATTCAACACCACGTATCCCTATCAAGGGCCCAATGCCCTTCTGGGCTTCAAATCAGACTTAGATTTCTTTTTTCATACATATATTTCACCTATATATTCTTCTACACATAGCAAGTTCTCAATACGATCATTCATCCAGCAAAATGATTTCTAACCCAAATCGATCATGTTTTTAACCATAACCGGACACGGTTCCCTCAATCTAACTTTACAGAAGAGAAGGGAAGGAGTTGATATTACAATACAGAAATGTAGAAAAACTTCCACCTGCTGAGAACCTCAAAGGTCCATGCAGAAATGATCCCTGGAGAAGATGTAGGAAGCAATAAAGGACCTGAGAGACCAAAAGTCATCTTCCATGGCAAACAACCCGGTCAGGATAAAAGGTTGTGTCTGAATCAGATTTTTTTTAATGTAGAGATCATGGACCAAACCAGGCCTGTGTGGAGATCTATTCCTGGGTGCCTTTGGTTGATATACCATTCTAACTTGTGAAAATGTCACAGGAAGTAGGGGCAGCCTCAATCTCTTGGGACCCTTGGAAGCAACAGTTAGGACAAAGTGGCTGCCAAGACAGTGCCCTCATTCAGTTCAGGAAGGAAGTGACCTCACCTCACTTTCTTGGTGATGGAACTCTCTGAACATGGGATCCAGGAAGCCAGGCACACAGAGCCAATCCAAGTCCCAGTCCCAGTGGTCTCACTTGTTTGGATTTACCAAGGACAGGGTCAGTATTTTTTGGTACCTACAGATGTGACGAAGGCCAAATGCCAGGAAAGCTCGGATGCAGGGTTTTTCATGAGAAAGCAGGTAGTTGCTCACCGTTGGCTCCTAAGAAGTTCACAGAGTTGGCCAAGGAGACAAGATCTGAGACAGGAAAGGCCATTTTGGGGGAACATATTATGGCCCACAAGTAAGAGGACACTCTGGATATTCACAGACCTACTTAGGGGAAGGAGGTGCCTTTCTGGGTGTGGTTGTGGGTTTGTGGTTTTGTCTCATTTTCTGAGAATAGGTAGGACAGTCGGTTTGTTTCATTTGAAGTGGACTGTTTCTAGTAAGTCTTTTCACAGGGCGAGTGTTTCTATGTCTGTGTATTCCACTGTTTCCGTGGTTGTAGACATTAGAAAAGAGAATTCATCAATGGATGTGTCGTGTCTAGTAGAAAGCTTCTCAGCATTCATATTGCCCCGTTTATGAATGGACTGTAGCTTGCCTTATCGATGAGCAACACCTGCTACCTTCCTAAGTTTCTATTTTCGTCCTGAATTCTGGCCAATCTCAAGAATAGGCCCATGGTTTTGTGTCCAAGATATGTACCACCTCCAAGCTCTGTGACATGGCCATGTACTGGATAGCTGTAGGTGATGGCGAGCATCTCAGAATACTCAGATATCAGTGTGACCAGGAAAGTCTCAGAGGAGAAACCCTGCTTTCGGCCTTTTGCTTACCTATTGTTCTGTTGCCCTGAATGTCAGGAAGGTCTTTGCCTCAGGCCACCCCTTTGTGAAGCCTGAAGAAAACAGTTTTCAAATGGAAATGAATGGGCATACCTGTGGCACTTTCCTTAATTGCTTTGGAAAGGGATGTGTCTGAATCAGGCCCTTGGCCCTGTGTGTGGCTGTGGCTTAGATTCTCAGCACCTGATGGATCTAAAGAAAGTTACCATGTGTGCATCCAAAAGAAAATTCGCCAAAAGAACAATTATTGGGATGAAGTCTCTCGACTTCCTCTGTAAGGTTCCTGACCTCCATCAAGTGAGAATGGGATCCTTTGGGTCAAAAGAGTTCTACAAAACCTGCAGAGGCTAGCCCATTGTGCTTGGGTTTTCTCATGACTAAAATTCACATAAAGAATCTAAACCCCACAGACAGTAGTCCTCAAATTGGAGCCGTATTAATGGCAGGCCTATTTGATCACTTTTGGTTCACAGGATGGGTGTCCAGGCCACCTTGACTTTAGGCAAATGAGGGGCAAAGGAGCTTATTTGGGACACTGTCTTGGTCTGCGCCCCTCATGGAAACCTCCAGCCAGATTATGATGAGTGTCTATATGAAAGAAGATGAGGGCCATATGGGAGGGTTCTTGTTTTAATTGTGGTAATTTGTGTGGTAGTTGGAAGAGATGACTGGGTCCACCAGGGCTTGAACTCTGGTGTGATTCCCCTTAGAGACTGAGTTCTGGAACTGACCTCAGAGAAGTATTGCCATGAATAGTGTTGGGATTTTAGGAGACCACGCATGAGAATCGGTTTTGGAAACTGAGATCTAGGCCCAGGATGGCTTTCCACAGAGCTCAGGGATTCTGAGCCAGGATATCACATGATTTAATTCTTAAAGACTTGGTAGCCATAGTTGAGAGTCCAAACACACATGGACCTCACATTGTATACCTCAATGGGCCTGGATTCATGTGTCCTTTTGGCCACTCTTTGGGAAGGCTTGCCTGTGAGTGTTCTCCAGAGCTTTCATTGAAATGAGCTTCCTCACCATTTAATGGTTCCTGAATTAAATGAAACCCACAGTGCCTCCAACTTCATCCTTGAAAAATGACTAGATAAATACCATGAAATTTTTGAAATCCCCATGACCAGGTGGCACTGGATAACCTTTAGATATCCTGTTGCTGATCATGAGTATAACAAACAGTGCCTTGATTGACTGAGTTTCGTGAAAATGGTTTAGAACAGAAATGCCAGTAAGTTGGAGCCTGCTGGGTAGTGGGTGTAGAGCAGTGGACTGTAGGTGTGTAAATAAATATTTTTGGTAGGACCACCTGGATCTTCCATTGGCTTCCAAAACTTGCGACTGACATGGTGCAGGCAGCAGACCTTTATATGTAAAGGCATCTTGTTATATGTAGAGGTTTCAGGGCAATGTTCAGAATCAGGTTGCTATAGTCAAGGGGAAAACTATGTGGGATAAAAGCCTGGTTCGTACATTCTCTTTCCGACCCTGACCAACCACACATGACAGAACTCCCTCCAGCATTGTGTCCCAGTTGAACATATTGTATTTCGTGAAGCAAATACCAAATTCCCAGTGCAGCAGTAAGAAACACCCTGAAAAGTGGAGGATGACCAAATGGCTTCACAGACCACACGGGAAGACACTTAGCTCCCAGTGGCAACAGTTTACCTACAAAGGGAGAATTCAGACCTGCTGCCTCATGTTCATTACAAAATAAAGAACCATGTCCTCCAGGTCACATAGATGCAGACCCAGATTTTTGGTGTCACTATAAACGAAGCTAAATCTCCTGACAATTACATATATTTCTTTTTCTTTTTTAAATTAATTTTCATTGTAGGTTGTTCAAAACATTACATATTTCTTGATATATCATATTTCACACTTTGATTCAAGTGGGATATTTCACACTTTGATTCAAGTGGGATAGGAGCTCCCATTTTTACTCCATATACAGATTGCAGAATCACATCAGTTGCAGAACCATTGATTTACATATTGCCATACATATATTTCTTGTGCCTAACCTCAGAGGAAGTTTCTCAATAAGTCTTTTGGTCAGCACAGCTCCATGTTTCTGGAGTGTTTACCCTCTCCCATACTTTTGTAAACACTTTTACCACCTCCAGTGTTGTGAACTCCTGAGCATTTTTTATTCCACATATATATTCACAGGTTTTCTAACTCCTCTCCTCTAATTGTGTCTTACTTTTAGCGATGGTTATGTCAAGGCATTGTTCTGGATAAGAGAGGGAAGATTTTTGTGTATCACATGTTTGCATACACATTAGATTCATTTTCCTATTTTCCATTTGAAATACTGAATCCCTGACACTAACCCATACCCTACTAGACTCTGACTACTAATCCTAATATCATGGAGAAAAAAAAAACTAACTGAATAGAAGTACAGTCCTTTCATAGGAAGCATGGTGTATATTTGTATTTGTCTTCTGCTTTATCAAGAGTATGTGTTTTAAATTTAGTAAACTTTTCATTTTAATATTTCTCCATGATTTTTTAAAGTTATCACATATGTAAATTCCTGTCTCCCTTTCTCTGTATCCTATTCAGCACATGTAATTTTTTTATGCATATACAATATCATACCTGGTATCACACGTACATTCCTGAAAGATCACTGGCTTTGGAATATAAAAATTGTGAGAAGAGATGACTTTCCCTAAATAATGATGGAACTGAAAATTCCACCTATGGGTGAGCTTCCTAGTGAAAAACACTATACATAAATCCATGTTCAGTAAAATGAATATTTTTGGATTTGTGAATGAATTATATTTCATGATGAATATCGATTGGCATATATATTGCTAAATATTAATGTGTGTGTGTGTGCGTGTGTGTGTGTGTGTGTGTATATTCTCCAGATTTTAAAAAAATATGAAAAATATGTGTCTTACTATACACTCCCTAAATTCATTCATATTCATTTATGTTCATTTAAATTCAAATTTTCACAAGATTATTCTCAGTAATATTCATACACCTGAAATATATTTTGGTTTCCTACTACTGAAAACTAAGTTCAGTGGATGTTGCTTAAAAATCCTAATATTTCTACAGTAACTGACCCAGTTTAACATTAATGCAAGTAGATTGCTATGGGACATGATGTGTAATTTGAAGTTCATTTTTACTCAACACTGGTACATTACTATTTCTTCAGTTTATGGACATCATAGGATGTATTTTTTCATCCAGAACTTCACAAATTTTTTTGGCATTTGGTTCACTTTCAATTACTTACTACTTCAGAACACATGTATTCCTCCATGTTTCTATACTGGTCTTTTCACTAGACTTCTTTCTAAACACATTATTTTCGATTCCATAATCATTTTTGAAGCAAAACTCACTCTTCACGATAAACCGTAACCCTAATAATACCATTGCATATATAACTCGTTGGAATGATGGTATATATATCAATATAAGATTTCCAATATATTTTCAGATGCAAACTCAAACCATTATTTAATGTTGGATCCGGTTACATACTTTATTCACAATATGGTCTATTCATGCATCATCTCAATAATCATCAACACAAGGTACACCTATTTGTATCCCCAGTACTAATTTATAAGTTTCCAGAATATTACTCCCCTTTATGGTGCAAGAAATACTCATGTCACCTGATCTACATATACATTTTACCACAGTAGTATTCTGTACACAAAATGCAAAGGTCACACATATGATTGTACCAAAGCCTAAATGGGAAGTGACCATGGATTACTAAAAGCATCTATGTCCAGGGTGCCTACTGCTCTCAAATGTCAATCCTATTGGTTACTACATATTTGTTTCTTCCTAAGATTATATATTTAACCTCAAGCCTTTTGAAAATATCTAATCCTATCACTCACTTTATACGTTTCCTGATTTCCTAATGCCCCTATTGATATCTGCTTTCCTACATATTTTTCCCAGTTCATCATTGTGACTGTCTCTTCACATGTGCTGACATTTACATTCACCCTCTAACTGAAAACCAATTGCTATAGAACTTTTGGTCCAACTCCGAGACTCACTCTTCTTCCTAAACCTACTTACTATCTTCCTAATCCTACAGACTATCCCTTTTGACTGGATGTTCTCTTCTACTTTCAATCATCCGAGGTATAGGGTCCTATGCCATTGTATATCGATTTATCTGAGACCTCGGTGCAGAACATGATTCAATCTAAGTATACCAATCAAGGGCCCAATGCCTTTCTGGGCTTCAAATCTTTCCTAGATCTCTGTTCTCATACATATATTTCACATTTATATTGTTATAAATATCACAGGTTCCCAATACCATAATTCATCCAGCAGAATGACTCCTAACCCAAATCGAACATGCTATTAACACTAACCATACACTGCTCCCTCAATCTCACTTTACAGAAGAGCAGGGACAGAGTTGGTCTTAAAATCCAGGAATTTAGGGTATCATCCACCAGCTGAGAACCTCAAAAGTCCCTGCAGAAATAATCCCTGGAGAAGGTGTAGGCAGGTATGAAGGATTTGAGAGAGCAAAAGTCATCTTCCATGGCAAACAACCTGGTCAGGTTGAAGGGATGTGTCTGAATTAGCCTCTCTCTTCCTAATGTAGAGAAGATGGACCAAACCATGGCTGTGTGGAGAGCTGTTCCCCGGTGCCTATGGTTGATATACCATTCTAACTTATGAATGAGTCACAGCAAGTAGAGGCAGACTCCATCTTTTAAGAACCTTGGAAGCAACTGTTAAAACAAAGTGGTTTCCAAGGCAGTGACTTCATTCAGTTCTTGAAGGAAGTGACCTCACCTTACATTATTGGTGATGAAAGTCTGTGATCTTGGGATCCAGGAAACCAGGCACACAGAGTCAAACCCACTCCATGTCCCAGTGGGCTCACTTGTTTGGATTTAACAAGACAGAGTCACTCTTTCTTGGTACCTACTGATGTGAGGACAGTCAAATGCCTGGAAACTATGAAGACTGGCCTTTCCAGAGAAAGCAGGTAGTTTCTCACCACGGGCTCCTGACAACTTCACAGAGTTGGCTAAAGAGACCAGATTGAAGACAGGACACGCCATTTTTGGGGAACATAGTATGGCCCACAAGTCAGAGGACACTCCGGATAGACACAGACCTACTTTGGGGAAAGAGGTACCATTTTGGGTGTGAGTGTGAGTTTGTGGTTTTGTCTCATGTTCTGAGAATAGTTAGGAAAGCTGGTTTGTTTGTTTTGGAGTGAACTGTTTCTAGTAAGTCCTTTGACAACGTGAGTGTTTCTGTGTCTATATATCATACTGTGTCCGTGATTGTAGACAGTAGAAAAGAGAATGCATCAATGGATGTGTCCTGTCTACGAGAAAGCTTCAAAGCATTCATCCTGTGCAATTTATGAATGGACTGCAGCTTGCCGTATGGATGGGCAATTCCTGCCATCTTTCTAAATTCCTGTTTTCTTCCTGAATTCTGGACACTCTCCAGAATACGCTCATGATTTTGTGTCCAAGATATGTACCACCTCCATCTCTGTGACATGGCCATGTACTGGATAGCTGATGGGAATGGTGAGTATCTCAGAAAACTCAGATATCAGTATGCCCAAGAAAGTCTCAGTGGAGAAACCCTGCTTTGGGCCTTTTGCTTACCTATTCTGTTGCCCTGAATGTCAGGAAGGTCTTTGCCTCAGGCCACACTTTGTGAAGCCTGAAGAAAATAGTTTTCAAATGGAACTGAATGGTCATTACCTGTGCCTCTTCGGTTAATTGCTTTGGAAATGGATGTGTCTGAATCAGCCTCTTGGCCCTATGTGAGGCTGTGGCTTAGATTCACAGTACATGATGGGTCTAAAGAAAAATCCCATGTGTGCATCCAAAACCAAAATGGACAAAAGAACTGTCATGGTGGATAGAGTCTCTCGCCTTCCTCTGTAAGGTTCCTGACCTCCATTAAGTGAGAATAGGGATCATTTGGGTCAAGTGAATTCTTTAAATCCCTGCAGAGGCTATCCCATAGGTTCGTGGGTTTTCTCATGACTCCAATTCACATCTATGTTTACAGAAGAGCAGGGACAGTGTTGGTCTTACAATACAGGAATGCAGTTGATCTTCCATCTGTTGAGAACCTCAAAGCTCCATGCAGAAATGATCTCTGGAGAAGATGTAGGCAGCTATGTAAGACCTGAGAGAGCAAAAATCATCTTCCATGGCAAACAACCTGGTCAGGATTAAGGGTTGCGTCAGAATGAGCCTATCTCTTCTTAATGTAGAGAAGATGGACCAAACCCGGCCTGTGTGGAGAGCTTTTCCCTTTTGCCTACGGGTGATATACCATTTTAACTTGTGAAAGTGTCACAGGAAGTAGGGGCAGCCCTCATCTCATGGGACCGTTGGGAGCAATTGTTATGACAAAGTGGTTGCCAAGGCAGTGATCTCATTCAGTTCCTGAAGGAAGTGATCTCATCTCACTTACTTGGTGATGGAACTCTCTGAACTTGGTATACAGAAAGCCAGGCACCCAGAGCCAGTCCCAGTCCTAGTCCCAGTGGTCTCACTTTTATGGATTTACAAAGGACAGAGTCAGTCTTTCTTGATACCTACTGATGTGAGGATGGCCAAATGCCAGGAAAGCTCGGAAGAGGGGCTCTTCCTGAGAAAGCAGATAGTGGCTCACTCCTGGCTTCTAACAACTTCACATTGTTGGCCAAGAAGATCAGATCTGAGACAGGGCAGGCCATTTCGGAGGATCATAGTATGGCCCATCAGTCAGAGCACACTCCGGAGAGTCACAGACCTATTTGGGGGAAGGAGGTGCCATTGCGGGTTTGGGTTTGTGGTTTTGTCTCATGTTCTGAGAATAGGTAGAAAAGGCAGTTTGTTTGGTTTGGAGTGAACTGTTTCTAGTAAGTCGTTTGACAATGCAAGTGTTTCTATGTCTGTGTATCCCACTGTGTCCGTGCTTGTAGACATTAGAAAAGAGAATGCATCAATGGATGTGTCCTGTCTCATAGAAAGCTTCCTAGAATTCATCCAGCACAATTTATGAATTGACTGTGGCTTGCCTTATTGATGGGCGATATCTGCTACCTTCCTAAGTTGCTGTTTTCTTCCTGAATTATGGCCAATCTCCAGAATAGGCTCATGGTTTTGTGTCCAAGATATGTACTACCTCCAAGCTCTGTGACATGGCCATGTACTGGATAGCTGAATGGAATGGCGAGCATCTCAGAAAACTCAGATATCAGTGTGACCAGTAAAGTCTCAGTGGAGAATCCCTGCTTTGGGCCATTTGCTTACCTATTGTTCTGTTGCCCTGAGAGTCAGGAAGGTCTTTGTCTCAGGCCAACCCTTCCTGAATCCTGAAGGAAAGATTTTTCAAATGGAAATGAATATGCTTTACCTTTGGCTCTTTCCTTAATTGATTTTGAAAGAGATGTGTGTGAATCAGCCTCTTGGCCCAGTGTGATTCTTTGACTTAGATTCTCAGCACCTGATGGATCTAAAGAAAGATCCCATGGGTGTATAAAATCCAAAAAAGCAAAAAGAGCAGTCATTGTTGATGAAGTATTTTGCCTTCCTCTGTAAGGTTCCTGAATTCCATCAAGTGAGAATAGGGATCTTTTGGGTCAAATGAGTTCTTCAAATCTATTCAGAGGCTATCCAATAGGTGCTTGAGTTTTCTCATCTTTCCAATTCACATAAAGAATCTGTACCCAACACTCAGTAGGACTCAAATTGGAGAAGCAGAGCAGTATTAAGGGCAGGCCTATTTGATCACTCCTGGTACACAGGAAGGGTGTACAGGCCACTGGGAATTTAGGCAAATGAGGGGCAACAGAGCTTATTTTGGACACTGTCTTGGGCTACGCTAATGCTATCAAATGTCAATCCTATTGTTGACTTCATATTTGTTTTATCCTAAGCTCACATATTCATCCTCAACCCTGTTGAAAATATCTAATCCCATCACTCACTTTATTCTTTTCCTGATTTCCTAATGTCTCTATTGATATCTGCTTTCCTACAGATTTTGCCCTGTGCATCATTGTGACTGACTCTTCACTTGTGTTGACATTTACATTGACTCTCTAACCAAAACCCTATTGCTAAAGAACTTTTGTTCCAAATCCTATACTCACTTTTCTTCCTAAACTTACCGACTATCTTTCTAATCCAACTGACTATAACTTATTGAATAGATGTTCTCTTCTACATTCAATGATCCAAGTACAGTTCAGGTTTCTATTCAACCGGGTGAGGAAGTAGATTCTGCAGTTTGGCAATTGGGGACAGCACATTCTGGCAACAAGATTAGCAAAGAGTTCTCAAGATTTCAACAGTGTTTTGTTAAGCGTACAGAAAAACAGGAAGTGACAAGTACATATTTTATTAACCTTTCATTCCCCACTTCTTTTTCTGGCTACTTTTAATCATAAAAGTGATCTTTGTGGGGTGTCACATTCTATGTCTGCTAGTGGGGTATTACCATAATTTTAATTTGTCCAATTTGAGCTTGGAGAAAAGAAATTACATGATTGAGGAAACAGGGTTTTATAGTTAGTAATACTGTGAGGATTATTATTGGACCGGCCAGGGTTGATAAAAACGTAATTAACCAGGGGGACTGTGTAAAAAAAGACTCAAACTACCCTTTTTGTGCCTCTCTCTCTCGTTGTTGCTCTTCAAGGCATCTTTTTAATTTACTCATAGATTTTTTTACACCTCCAGTATTGTCGACATAAAAACAACATTATTCCCTCAATGAAGCACAAAGGCCCCCTTCTGTCATGAAAAGGAGGTCCAACACTCGCCTTTTCTGTAAAACAACTTCAGAGAGAGAGGTTAAAGATTCCTGCAAAGCTGTGATGGAGGTTTCTAAAATCTTTAAGTTTTGATCTATTGCTGCTTCTAATTGGGTCACTTGTTGTGTCCCATGGACCAGAGCAGTGGTTCTTGTGCCCAACCCTGCAGCAACTCCTATTCGTAATAGAATGGCTAAGGTGAGGGACATATGTTCCCAGCGGAACCGGGTTGTATGTCCCCCTCTTTGATCTTCAGATGAACCTGCGTCATGATAGAGCACTCTGGGAAACATCTGCACCATTTCACAATTAATCACATCTGTTGACCATTTCATGAAAACATAAACAATGTTTAAGTATATAGAATTATACAGTTGTAGGGACGGACAAGGCAAGGCACCTAAGATAGCACCAAAGACACGGAAACAGTCTTTTTTGGTTTCAACCAGATTCAGAGGGCATTGCTTCTGTTGTAATCAATTAATCCCCTGAAACCCAAGTTACGTAGTTTCAGAATTTTGTACCCAACACGTAAGGGAAGGGGCTCAGAAGTTCACAGTCTGCAGAAGTTCACAAAAAGCAGTTTTTGTTTCTGTTTTTTCCTCAGTTTGGGCAAGTTAACTTTTCAAGGACACCTGGGTGGGGGTGTCTTCCCTTTCTTTTTTTCCCCCTTCCAGCTGTTTCCATACAGCCCAGTTTGTAACTTCTTTATCTTAGAAATGTAGCCATCTCTGTGAAGCCCCAGCTCAAGGCCAGAGGCCTTTTTTTCAAATATTTTGTGAAAAACTAGTAAGGGTGTGTCTAGATCAGGAGTGCTGAATTTATTAGCCAGTTGCCAAGGAGACCAGGGCAACACAAAAATAGGAAGTTTATCTACAGTGAACTCTTTTATCGGGACTCTTTTGCTGAAAGTCCTAAATCAGCCATGGTGAAGACTTCTGGAGAAGGTCAGTTAAGACTTTTCTGTGGGCCTGGTACAGAGGGGGACAATTTGGAAGGCAGGGATAAGAACAGCTCTGTGGATCTGAGAATGAGGAAGGAGAGATGTAAAAGAATATTGGGAGAGGGCTTTGGGATCTTAATAGCAACAAAAACTTGAGCAGTAGAACAGATAGAAAAGAGGGGGAGACGGGAGTGAGATTCCAAAAAGCCTGTGAGGGACTTTAAATTCTTAGTAACCTGTTTTTAGTGATGACAAAGCAACATTAAAGGCCATTTTCATTACATCTTGTATTAGGGTCTGAGGATTCTTCTCAGCGGGTTTGAGCTTTGCATTAGGTGGTAAGAGGACTGGGTGGGACCCGGTGCGGGCACTGACAGGAGAGGAGAGGAGTGAGTGAATGGAGTGGTACCTCAGTACCTGCAACCTCAGCAAGGGAGCAATGGTCTGAGAACCAGTCGAGATTTGGGTTTTTGATCTAGATATTGGAGGGGAGAAATCAAGTTGCTGAGGTGGGAGTGACAGCAGAGAGTCTGGAGCACAAGGCTGAGGGTGAGCATCTATTGGAGAAGCATAGTTCAGGATGTGAGCAAAGGAGAGAGAAGGCCTCCACATAGCGGAATCTCCTTTCACCCTTTTGAGCACTTGCAGAAGTTAAAAAGGTCACACAGAATTTGAGGATCTAGAGACCCCTCTGGGGGCCATCGGTTTTGGTTATCTAATTCGTAATATGGCCAATGCTGTGTACAGAATTTGATGAGGAGTTTGGGTTCCATCTGACAGTCCCTGTATGCTCACATCCCCATGACTTACAATAGAAGTCTGCTCTCCCCCCCCACAGCCGTGACTGTTTGTGGCTTTGATAGTCTGCCGGGCAAACATAGTAATCTAGGCTAGCCAACCTGCATCTGGCTCACGTGTCCCTACATCTATAATGTTTGTTTCCACTATCTATGGTACGGAAGGGATTTAATGGAATTTTAGTGGGATCCTGTTAATCAGGGATATCCCAATAGGAAATACCTATAGCCAGCTGACAAATGACTGGGTGGAGAGATGGCCACCAGGTTCGTAAGGGGGCTGTATTCGAGATAGGCCATACTTCGTGTCCAGTAGGATTTCTGATCAGCCATCGCAGCTTAAGGGGCTGATGAGGGTTAAGACTACTGGTCGTCAAGGGGAGAATAAATATCTTCCAGGATCTTCTTTACAACCATTTGCGATGTTTCTTTTTTCTTCTTTTTTATTTCTTTTTTTTTGTGTGTGTGGGGAAGGCTTCAATACATCCTGAAAATGTATGTTCAAAGACTAGGAGTTATTTAAGTCCATACCTTACTGGCTTAATTTCAGTAAAGTCCACTTCCCAGAATTGTCCTCGTCTGGTTCCTCATAGGTGCTTTCCTGCAGGAAGCTTGGAAGTGTAAGCTTTAACCAATTAATGGACCTGACAGGCTTTTGTTACCCATTCAGTTATTTCCTTTTGCTGTGAGTAGGTTAGTGGAAAACTGTGTTCTTGATCCTTCACGAATTAATGCAGTTTCTTTGAACAAAGGTGAGTGAGTTGATGAACATTTGCTACTGACATAGTTAGAGCCATGATTATAGGAGTAGTTACTGAAGGATTAAAAAATTCCACTTGAGGGCCTTCAGGGTTAAAAGTTATTTTGGCCCAGAGCTTGGTGAGCAGAACTCTGCCCATCAATGGGGCCAGGCATTCTGGGATTACTAGGAAGGAGTGATGGATTTTTCCTTTTCCCTGGTCCATGGTCCTCTTAGTTGTCAAAGCCCGATATTTACTTCTGTTAGACTCTTGAATTAGAGACCTTTTATTCGGTAGAGGGCCCAATGGGCCTTATGGGCTGAGTATATTGCCCCTGTATCTACTTCAAAGTTTATTGTGTTCCCCTCGACTTCAAAAGTTACCTTGAGGTCAGGGAGAGGATCTGAGCCCGGACTTTCTTAGTATTCCTCCAGAGTCAGAATATCTGGCTGGCATGGCTGTGTCTTTCTAGGGCACTCTTTGGCCCAGTGTCCTTTTTCTTTAGAGTAGGCACATTGATCTGAGGCCAGGGGTGGCCTCCAGTGTGTGCCCAGGTATCCCTTCCTGTCTCTCTGTTTCTTAGTTTCTGGCCTATTTGTTGTTGTGACCAGGATCTTAGTCAATGCCTTAGTCTGTCTTTTGTTTCTTTTATCCTCACTCAGCTCCCTTCTCTTCCTCAGTTTCTCTCTTAAAGTATACCTTCTCGGGTTCTCTGACTAAATCCCTCAAAGTCATATCTTGTAATCCATCTAAGCATTGTAACTTTCTTTTAATATCCAGGGCAGCTTTCCCAATAAAGGCCATTGTGACAGATGCCTTTTGATCCTCTGCCTGAGTATCGAAAGGAGTATGTCTCTTATATGCCTACATAATTATCTCTAGGAACATACAGGGAGATTCATCAGGCCCTTAAATAATCTCTCTTACCTTGGCCAAATTAGTTGGTCACCTAGCGGCCACTAAGATACCCACTATTAGAGCCCGGCGATAAGTGGACAGATGCTCCCTACCTTCAAAGGTGTTGGGGTCCCAGTTGGGTCGTTTCAAGAGAATGCCGGCTTTGAATATGTTGGGAAGTTGTGTCGGTCACGCATTTGGTCCGAGGATACTTTTTTCTAGCATCCAGGAGGATTCTCTTTTGTTCCTCTGTCATGAAGAGAGTCCCTAGGAGTTGATGGCAGTCATCCCAAGTAGGTTGGTGTGAAAACATCAATGACTTCACCAGACCTGAGAGCCAGGTTGGGTCCTTGGTAAAAGGGGGATTGTTATTTTTCCATTTATATAGGTCTGAAGAGGAGAAGGCCAATACTGGTAGGCTTCCATTTTTTTCCCCATGGCCATCGTCAATCATTGGTCCTTAGTGATGGAGGGAAGCAACACGGGAGTTCCAGGGTTTTCAATCATTTGCCACCGGCGAGTTCCTTTAGCAAGTCCAGCTTCCTCCAGGGGAGGAGGGGCTGTGTGTGACGCAGGGGAGTTATCTGGAGGGCCCTGGGCTGGCTTAGCGTCCTCCAATTGCGGAGAGGCTCAGTCAGCAGCTGGAGAATCACGTAGAGGGTGTTGGGGGTTGTGGGACAATGGTAGAAGATAAGGAAGGGGAGGAGAGTCCAGTAGAGTCAAATCTTGTGACTCAGGGAGAACAGAGGGTGGAGGAGGAGGAGGAGCAGAGGGGTTGAGAGATCATGGGGGAAGGAGTAGGAACGGGGACAGAGCAAGGAAAGGCTTCACCCACGGAAGAGGAGATTTGCAGAGGTCCTGCCAAGTTAAGGTATATTCCTGTTTATCAGTATGGCTATGTGGCCCTGGCTGTAAGACAATATCTCTGTCTTTTTAAATTAGTGGGAAGTAGAAAGATCCTTCTAGGGGCCATCTGAATCCAAAGGTGGGCCATTCTGAGGCACACAGAGTCTGCCAGGTCCAGCGTTTTACTGAAAAAGAAACATTCTGAGCCCTTAAGCGGACTTTGGTCCATAGATCAAGGGTCAGGGACAGAGGCATTGAAGTGATCTGTCCCATAATGAAAGATACACAAACAGTAAAAGCAACGACACAGGACACAGACAAGAGAAAACAATAAAGACAGGCAATGGACATCCAACACTGAGACCAAGACTGAGCAGGCGGCAAAACCCGATGGGCTGGCAATACCGAATCTGAAACAAAGTATCACTGAGTCGAGAAGACTATTATTCCTCGATTCCCGAGTCCTCTGTGGCGTCCCCCAGGGACTTGGCTTGTGGCTCTGTGACACGTCTGCCAGCCACCATCAAAGAGAGCTCACACACTTCATTGACAGCCATTTTGCCAAGCCCTAACCTGAAACCTGTAACCAGAAAGAGGCGCCTTACTTACCCTGAGAGTAGCCCATTGGGGTCTCTCGTTCACCGCTGCTGGATTTCGGTGGAACCTCCATATATAAAGATCGGAAGAGCATTGGGGGAAGAGACCACTAAGAGACTCTCTCATGCAAAAACAAAGGGTTTATTGGGGGTCCAGCATGCTGGGGCTCAGAGCTCATTTGAATAGAGCAGAGAACCCTGAGAACAGCTTAAGCAGAGCTTATATACTTTCCTTGAAGAGGGCAGGGAGGAAAGTTTATTGATGGGCCTGGGCGCGTGAGCAGTTTGCGTGCAACTGGGTGAGGGAGTACATTCTGAAGTTTGGCAGTTGGGGACAGCACATTCTGGGAAAAAGATTAGAAAACACTTCTCAAGATTTCAACAGTGTTTTATTAAGCATACAGAAAAACAGGAAGTGACAAGAATCTATTTTATTAACATTTCACTACCGAGTATACTTTGTCAGATTTCCTAAAGTCTCTATTGATATCTGCATTCCTACATATTTTCCCCAGTTCATCATTGTGATTAATTCTTCACATGTGCTGACATTTACATTCACTCAATACCCGAAACCCTATAGCTAAAGAACTTTTGGTCCAAATCCTATACTCACTCTCCTTTATAAACATACCGACTATCTTCCTAATACTACTGACTATCCATTTTGACTGGAAGTTCTCTTTGAAAATCAGTCATCCAAGTTACAAGGTCCTATGCTTAATACCGCAATCAAGGGCCCAATGCCCTTCTGGGCTTCAAATCTTACCTAGATTTCTGTTTTCAGATTCCTATATTTTACCTATATATTCTTGAAAATATCGCAGATTCCCAATACCATTATTCATCCAGCAGAATGATTTCTATTCCAAATCAAACCTGTTATTAACCCTAACCAATCTAACTTTAGAGAAGAGCAAGGACACAGTTGGTCTTAAAATACAGGAATGTAGGGGATCTTCCAACTGCTGAGAAACTCAAAGGTCAATGCGCAAATGATCCCTAGAGAAGTTGTAGGCACCTATGAAGGAACTGAGAGAGCAAAAGTCATCTTTCATTGCAAACAACCTGGTCAGCATGAAGGGATGTGTCTGAATCAGCCTCTCTCTTCTTTATGTAGAGAAGAAGGACAAAACGAGGCCTCTGTGGAGAACTGTTCCTGGTTACCAATGTTTGATATACCATTCTAACTTGTGAAAGTGTCAAAGGAATTAGGGACAGCCTCCATTTCATGGGACCTTTGGAAGCAAATGTTAGGACAACGTGCTTGCCAAGGCATTGACCTCATTCAGTTCCTGAAGGAAGTGACCTCACCTCACATTCTTGGTGAATGAACTCTCTGAACTTGGGATCCAGGCATCCAGGCACACAAATCTAGTCCCAGGCCCAGTCCCAGTGGTCTCCCTTCTTTTGATTTACCAAGGACAGAGTCAGTCTTTCTTGGTATCTACTGATGTGAGGATGGCCAAATGCCAGGAAAGCTCTGAAGAGTGGCCTTTCCTGAGTAAGCAGGAAGTGGCTCACCGCTGTCTCCTGACAACTTCACAGAGTTGGCCAAGGAAACCAGATCTGAGACAGAACAGGCCATTTGATGGTAACATAGTACGGCCCACCAGTCAGAGGTCACACCCGATAGTCAGAGACCTACTTTGGGAAAGGAGGTGACTTTGTGGGTGTGAGTGTGTGTTTGTGATTTTGTCTCATGTTTTGAGAATAGGTAGGAAAGGCAGTTTGTTTGGTTTGGAGTGGACGATTTCTAACAAGTGATTTGACAAGGCGAGTGTTTTTAAGTCTGTGTATCCCACTGTGTCCATGGTTGTAGACATTAGAAAAGAGAATGCATCAAAGGATGTGTCCAGGCTAGTAGAAAGCTTACCAGAATTCTTTCTGCCCAATGTATGAAAGGAATGCGGGTTGCCTTATGGATGGGTAACACCTGCTATCTTCCTAAGTTCCTGTTTTCTTCCTGAATTCTGGCCACTCTCCAGAATAGGCTCATGATTTTGTGACCAAGATAAGTACCACCTCCAAGCTCTGTGACATGGCCATGTACTGGATAGCTGAAGGGAATGGTGAGCATCTCAGAAAATTCAGATATCAGTGTGACCAGGAAAGTCTCAGTGGAGAAACACTGCTTTGGGCCATTTGCTAACCTATTGTTCTGTTCCCCTGAATGTCAGGAAGGTCTTTGCCTCATGCCACCCCTTTGTGAAGCCTAAAGAAAACAGTTTTCAAATGGAAATGAATGGGCATCACCTGTGGCTCTTTGCTTAATTGCTTTGGAAAGGGATGTGTCTGAATCAGCCTCTTGGCCCTGTGTGAGGTTGTGGCTTAGATTCTCAGCACCTGGTGGATGTAAAGAGAGAACCCATGTGTGCATCCAAAACCAAAATGGCCAAAAAGCAGTCCTTGTGGATGAAGTCTGTCGCCTTCCTCTTTAAAGTTCTTGAAATCCATCAAGTGAGAATAGGGATCCTTTGGCTCAAATGGGTTCTTCAAAGACCTGCAGAGGTGCTTGTGATTTCTCATGACTGCAAATCACATAAAAATATATACCTGACACTCAGTTTTCCACAAATTGGAGAAGCATAGAAGTATTAACGTCTAGCATATTTGATCACTCCTGTTTCACATGAAGGGTGTCCAGACCACCCTGAATTTATGCCAATGAGGGGCAAGGGAGTTATTTTGGACACTCTCTTGGACTCCGCCACTCATGGAAACCTTCCGCCAGAGGTTGTGATTAGTGTCTATATGGAAGAAGATGAGGGCCATATGGGAGGGTTTTGGTTTTAAATTTGGTCATTTGTGTCCAGTATGAAGACATGACCTGGACCACCTGGGCTTGATCTCTGGTGTGATTCCCCTTAGAGACTGAATTCAGAGAAGTATTGCCATAAATTTTGTTGGGATTTTAGTAGTCCACCCATGAGAATCACCCTTGGAAACTGAGATCTAGGCCCAGGTTGGCTTTCCACAGAGCCCTGGGTATCTCAGCCAGGATATCACATGATTTAATTCTGAAAGACTTGGCAGCCATAGTTGAGAGTCACAACACCCATGGACGTCACATTGTAGACCTCAATGGGCCTGGCTTCATGTGACATTTTGGCCACTCTTTGGGAAGCCTTGCCTGTGAGAGTTCTACAGAGCATTCATTGAAATGAGCTTCCTCACCATTTAATGGTTCCTGAATGAATTGAATCCCACAGTGCCTGCAACGTCATCCTTGAAAAATGCCTAGATAAATACCATAAAATTTTTGAAATTCCCATGACCAGGTGGCACTGGAGAAACTTTGGATGTCCTGTTGCTGATCGTAAATAGGCAAGACAGTGCCTTGATTGAGTGGGTTTCATGAAAATGGTGTAGAACAGAGATGCCAGTATGTTGGAACCTGCTGAGTAGTGGGCCTAGAGCAGTGGTAGGCAGATGTGTGATAAAAAATTTGTGGTGGGGCCATGTGGATCTGCCATTGGCTTCCAAATGGCTTGTGACTGACATGGTGCAGCCAGCAGACCCTTCCATGTAAAGGCTTCTTGTTATATGGAGATGTTTCCGGGCAATGTTCAGAATCAGGTTGCTATGGACATGTGGTCAAGCTATGTGGGATAGAAGCCTGGTTGGTGCATTCTCCTGCAGACCCTGACCAACCACACATGACAGAATTGCCTCCAGAACTGTGTCCCAGTTGAACTTCTTTTATTTCATGAAGCAAATGCCAAAGTCCCAGTGCAGCAGCAAGAAACACCACGAAAAGTGGAGGATGAACAAATGGCTTCCCAGTCCACATGGGAATACCCTTAGCCCCCAGTGGCCACAGTTTACTTACAAAGAGAGAATTCAGCACTGCTGCCTCATGTTCATTGGAATATAAGAAATCATGTCCTCCAGGTCACATAGATGAAGACACAGCTTTGATGGTCTCACTAGAAAGAAGCTAAAGCTCCTGACAAAAACATATATTTCAAGTGCCCAAACTCAGAGGCAGTTTCTCAAGAAGTATTTAGGCCAGCAGAGCTCCATATATATGGAGTGTTTATCCTGTCCCATACTAGGAAAACTCCTCTACCACTTCCAAGGTTGTAAACTCCTGAGCATATTATTCACAGATTTTATTACTCTACTCCTCTAATTGTGTCTTACTTTGGGGGAAGGAAATGTCAAGGAATTGTTCTGGATGAGAGTGGGAAGATTTTGTTTAGCACATATTTGCATACACATTGGTTTCATTTTTCTATTTTACATTTGATATACTGAATCCCTGACACTAACACATACCCTACTAGATTCTGAATACTAATTCTAATATGATGGAGAAAAATAACCGAAACAGAATAGAAATAAAAGCAGTTCAGAGGAGGCACGTTGTATACTTGAACTTGCCTTTTGCATTATAAAGGGTAGGAGTTATAAATCTAGTAAATTTTTTGTTGAAATAGTATTCCATGTGCTTTTAAAGTTAACAAATATGTGAATTCCTGTCTCCCTTTCTCTGTATTCTATTCAGCACATGTATTTTTATATGCACATATAGAATCCTACCTGGTATCACACGTACATTCTTGTGAGTTACATAACTTGGCAGATACAAAGTGTGAGAAGAGATCACTCCTCCTAAACGCTGTTTGAACTGAAAATTCAAACTATGGGTGAGCTTCCTAGTTGAAAAAAGTTATACATAAATCCATATCCAGTAAAATGAATATTTTTGGATCTGTGGATGATATGTATTTCACGGTGTAATTCGATTGGCATATATATTGCTGATTTTTAAAATCTGTGTGTGGTTATATATATATATATATATATATATATATATATATTCTCTCCAGATATTTCAAAATATTTAATATATGTGTCTTATTATACACTCCCTAAATTCATTCATGAATATGTATGTGGATTTATAAAAAACTTTTCACAAGATTATTCTCAGAAATATTCATTCACCTGATATACGTATTTTTTTCCTAGTATTGAAAACTAACTTCAGTGAATGGTGCATATGAATCCTAATATTTCTACAGTAACTGATCCAGTTTCACATCAATGCAAGTAGATTCCTATGGGACATGATAAGTATTTTGAAGTTCATTTTTATTTCAACACTGGTACATTACTATTTCTTCAGTTTATGCACATTATAGGATATATATTTCATCCACAAGTTCACAAATTTATAGGCATATATTTCACTTTCAATCACTTTCTGCTTCAGAAAACACGTGTTCTGCCATGTTTCAAACTGGTCTTTTCATGAGACTTCTTTCAAAACACATTATTTTTGATTTCCATAATCACTTTTGAAGCAAAACTCACACACTCTTCATGATAAACCATAAGCCTAGGTTTACAATTAGACGTATAACTAGTTGTTATGAATGATTCTATATCAATATATGATTTCTTGAGAGGCAAGATGGCCGCATAGGGAGTGCAGTAACTCCGTGTACTGCGTCACTGTGAGGGAAAATGACGAGTTAGAACGGCTAAAAGCTATCTTCTTAGGAATTTCCAGCAAAATTGGGGTGCTCCAAAACCTAGTGGAAGGATCAGCTTCAGGGGCTCAAATGCGAGCGATCTGTCCGTCTGTATGGAGCGCTGCTTGTTCGGCAGATCACCCCATGGCTGGAGTCTGCGGCGCGCGCTGGGAAACGACAGGCTGGTGGCGCAGAGATACAGCGATGCTGATTCTGTGGGCTCCTGCCAGCTAGGCATTTGCTGAGCTCTGAGCTGAATTCTGGGTTGGAGACGGGGAAAGGAAACGGTCCAGTTTGGTTCTCCACACCGGTCAGACCACGGAGGAAGCCAGCGGCCACCATCTTGGAGAGCTGACGTCACCATCCTTGTTTTCGACTGATTGCAGCTCTTTCAGCTATAGAACAGGTAATTTCAGGCTGACAATTGTCTGCATCTCGCAAACAAATTGCTCAGACTTAGTGCTAAATAACCCGCGGAAACTGCTTCTTAGAGCCTGCTCCTATCAGAACACGCACCGAGCCCGGAGTGTCGGAGTTCCGGCTCCCGGAGCTGCTCTGGCCCAGGGCTATAGAACCCGCTGAAACTGCTTCTTGGAGCCTGCTCCTGTCGGAGCATGCACCAAGTTCGGAGAGGCCGAATTCTGGCTCCCGGAACTGTTTTGGCCCGGTGATAAAGAACCCGCGGAAACTGTTTCTCGGTCCGGGTCCTGCTGAATACTGTGGAGGCCAGAGGGGCCGAACACAGCCGCCGCCCGGGCCCGGAACAGGTCCAGCGACATGCCGGCGTGGTAGTCAAGAAAACCCGGAGGCAGCGCTGGCACAGGAGCCGGCGGGAGCTGCGCGGCGCGGGTCTCCCAGCTACCGCTCCCACCAGTGCTGACAACTGAGGTCTCTTGCACCGACTCGCCTCGGCGTGGGACTCACGGCTACCGATCCCACCAGTGCTGACAACTGAGGTCTCTTGCACCAGATACGGGGGCGTGGCTACCAGAAGGTAAGCAAATTGGCTGGGGGTTCTCAGCCCCAAGCTCTACAAACTTAGGGCCTGAGGGAGGCCAACAAGAAGAGTGTGCCCAGGCACTAATGAAACAGCTGCTCCACGCGTGTGCAAGGTAGGCGGAACTGTGAACACCGACAAAACAAGCCCAGTGAACCGCCAGACACATCCCTCCGGTTGGGGGAGGGGCAGAGCCACCGGGCGCCTGCAAGGTAGGCGGACCCGCGACCCACCAGCAGAAAAGGCACAGCAATCCACAGAGCGGCATAGCCACCCCCCGAGCCTACAAGGTAGGCAGACCTGTGACCTACCGGCAGGTCATGCCCAAAAACCTGCGGAGGGGCACAGCTGCCCCAAGTGCCTGCTAGGTAGGCAGAACCCTGACCACCGACAGAACAGGCCCAGAGGCCGGCCAGATACATCGCCCCGCCCCGGTTGGGGGAGGGGCAGTGCAGCCGGGCGCCTGCAAGGTAGGCAGACCTGCGACTCACCAGCAGATCAGGCCCAGCAACTGTGGAGCGGCAGAGCCACCCCAGATAGGCACACTTGCCACCCACCGGCAGGTCAGGCTCAAGAAACTGCGGAGGGGCACAGCTGCCCCACGAGCCTGCTAGGTAGGCAGAACCCTGACCACCAACAGAACAGGCTCAGAGGCCGGCCAGACACATTGCCCCACCCCGGTTGGGGGAGGGGCAGAGCCGCCGGGCGCCTGCAAGTTAGGCAGATCTGCATCTCACCAGCATATCAGGCCCAGCAACCCGCGGAGCGGCAGAGCCACCCCCGGGCCTGCAAGGTAGGCGCACTTGCCACCCACCGACAGGTCAGGCCCAGCAACTCTCAGAGAGACACAGCTGCTCCACGCGCATGCAGGGTAGGCGGAACCGTGACCACCGACAAAAGAGGCCCAGTGGACCGCCAGACACATAGCTCTGGTTGGGGGAGGGGCAGAGCCGCTGGGTGCCTGCAAGGTAGGCAGACCCGCGACCCACCAGCAGAACAGGCACAGCAATCCACAGAGTGGCAGAGCCACCCCCCGAGCCTACAAGGTAGGCGGACCTACGACCCACCGGCAGGTCAGGCCCAAAAACCTGCGGAGGGACACAGCTGCCCCACGTGCCTGCTAGGTAGGCTGAACCGTGACCACCAACGGAACAGGCCCAGGGGCCGGCCAGACACATCGCCCCGCCCCGGTTGGGGGAGGGGCAGAGCCGCCGGGCGCCTGCAAGTTAGGCAGACCTACAACTCAACAGCAGATCAGGCCCAGTGACCCGCGGAGCGGCAGAGCCACCCCTGTGCCTGCAAGGTAGGCACACTTGCCATCCACCGGCAGGTCAGGCTCAGCAACTCTCAGAGGGACACAGCTGCTCCACGCACGTGCAATGTTGGCGGAACCGTGACCACCGACAAAACAGGCCCAGTGGCCCGCCTTTTAGGGAGACAGACCTGCAACCGACAGACAGAACAGGCCTAGTGGCCAGCGCAGGGGCAAAACCGCTGCTCACTCCTGCAAGGTAGGCGGACCTGTGACCACCGAAAGAACAGGCCCATCGAAAGTACAGGCACAGCGGCCTCCTGGTGTGGTAGGCACATTGCCTCAATTGAAGGAGGGGCAGAACCACCGCCAAAGCCTGCAAGGGAGACGATGCAGCTATACAAAAGCAATATAAATATATAGGGGAAAAATCAATAACACAACAGTTTCACCAAGCAGAAAGAAACGCGATCAGTATGAAAAGACAAGGAAAAAAAGGACCACAAGCAATGCAGGTCAATTCAACTTTAGAAGAGGTAATATCTGCAGCAGATGGAATGTCAGATAAAGAATTCAGGATATACATGCTTCAGATGATCTGGAGTCTCAAGGAAGACATTAGACAGCAAAATCAGACAATGAAAGACCACTTCGACCACTTCGACAATGAATTACATAAACAAATCCAAGAAGCAAAAGATCAATTGTTCAGGGAGATAGAGGTTATAAAAAACAAACAAACAGAAATCCTGGAAATGCAGGAAACAATAAACCAAATTAAAAACTCAATTGAGAATACTACCAGCAGAGTAGAACACTTAGAAGATAGAACATCAGACAATGAAGACAAAGTATTTCAACTGGAGAAGAACATAGACAGCTCAGCAAAGCTGTTAAGAAACCATGAGCAGAACATTCAAGAAATATGGGATAACATAAAGAGACCAAACTTAAGAGTCATTGGGATACAGGAAGGTATTGAGGTCCAAACCAAAGGAATGAGCAATCTATTCAACGAAATAATACGAGAAAACTTCCCAGACTTGAAGAATGAGACAGAATCCCAAATCCTAGAAGCCTACAGGACGCCGAATGTGCAAAATCACAAGAGATCCACACCTAGACACATTATAATGAAGATGCCCAACATACAGAATAAGGAGAGAATTTTAAAAGCTACCAGAGAAAGAAAGCAGATTACATTTAGGGGTAAACCAATCAGGATAACAGCTGATCTTTTAACACAGACTCTGAAAGCTAGAAGATCCTGGAATAACATATTTCAAACACTAAAAGAAAATGGGTTCCAACCAAGAATTGTGTATCCCGTGAAATTAAGCTTCAGGATGGAAGATGAAATTAAAACCTTTCATGATAAACAAAAGTTAAAAGAATTTGCAGCTAGAAAACCATCTCTTCAAAACATCCTCGGCAAAATATTACAGGAAGAGGAAATGGAAAATGTCAATGAAAACCAGCAGCGGGAGGTAGTACAGTGAAGGGGGGGGGGGATAATCAAAGAGGAAAACAAACCATGTTTAGTAACATAAATAAACCAATATGGCTGGAAGAACACCCATATCTCAATAATAACCCTAAATGTTAATGGCTTAAACTCACCAATTAAGAGACACAGGCTAGCAGAATGGATCACAAAACAAGACCCAACAATATGCTGCCTTCAGGAGACGCATTTGATAGGAAAAGACATACTTAGACTGAAGGTGAAAGGTTGGGAAAAATCATATCACTCATATGGACTTCGGAAACAAGCAGGAGTGTCCATATTCATATCAAATAAAATAGATTTCAAGCCAAAGTTAATCAAAAGGGATGAAGATGGACACTACATACTTCTCAAGGGAACCATACACCAACAAGACATAACAATCATAAATATATATGCCCCAAACAATGGTGCAGCTATGTTCATCAAACAAACACTTCTCAAGTTCAAGAGTCTAATAGACCACCATACAATAATCATGGGAGACTTCAACACACCTCTCTCACCACTGGACAGATCTTCCAAACAAAAGTTGAATAAGGAAACTATAGAGCTCAATAACACAATTAATAACCTAGACTTAATTGACATATATAGAATATACCACCCAACATCAAGCAGTTACACTTTTTTCTCAGCAGCACATGGATCCTTCTCAAAAATAGATCATATATTATGTCACAGGGCAACTCTTAGACAATATAAAGGAGTAGAGATAATACTATGCATCTTATCTGATCATAATGGAATGAAATTGAAAATTAACTATAAAAGAAGTAAGGAAAAATCATGCATCACTTGGAGAATGAACAATAGGTTACTGAATGATCAATGGGTTATAGAAGACATCAAGGAGGAAATTAAAAAATTCTTAAAGATAAATGAAAACACAGACACAACATATTGGAATCTATGGGACACATTGAAAGCAGTTCTAAGAGGAAAATTTATTGCTTGGAGTTCATTCCTTAAAAAAAGAAAAAAAACCAACAAATAAATGATCTAATACTTCAACTCAAAATCCTAGAAAAAGAAGAGAAAAACAACAGCAAAAGAAGTAGAAGACAAGAAATAATTAAAATCAGAGCTGAATTTAATGAAATCGAAACGAAAGAAACAATAGAAAAAATTGACAAAACTAAAAGTTGGTTCTTTGAATAAATAAAAAAAATCGACAGACCCTTAGCCACGCTAACGAAGAGAAGAAGAGAGAGAACTTATATTACCAGCATACGGGATGAAAAAGGCAATATCACAACAGACACTTCAGAAATACAGAAGATTATCAGAAATTATTTTGAATCCTTATACTCCAAAAAAATAGAAGATAGTGAAGGCATCGATAAATTTCTTAAGTTATATGATTTGCCCAGATTGAGTCAGGAGGATATTGACAACCTAAAGAGACCAATATCAATTGAGGAAATAGAAGATACCATCAAAAGACTATCAACTAAGAAAAGCCCAGGACCGGATGGGTATACAGCAGAGTTTTACAAAACATTTAAAGAGGAACTAATACCAATACTTTTCAAGCTATTTCAGGAAATAGAAAAAGAGGGAGAACTTCCAAATTCATTCTATGAGGCCAACATCACCCTGATTCCTAAATCAGACAAAGACACTTCAAAGAAAGAAAACTACAGACCAATATCTCTAATGAACCTAGATGCAAAAATCCTCAATAAACTTCTGGCGAACCGGATACAAAAACATATCAAAAAAATTGTGCAACATGATCTGGTAGGATTTATCCCTGGGATGCAAGGTTGGTTCAATATACGGAAATCAATAAATGTTATTCACCACATCAATAGGCTTAAAAATAAGAACCATATGATCATCTCGATATATGCGGAAAAAGCATTCGACAAAGTAGAGCATCCCTTTTTATTCAAAACTCTAGAAAAACTAGGGATAACAGGAACATACCTCAATATTGTAAAAGCAATCTATGCTAAGCCTCAGGCTAGCATCATTCTGAATGGAGAAAAACTGAAGGCATTCCCTCTAAAATCTGGAACAAGACAGGGATGCCCTCTCTCACCACTTCTGTTCAACATATTTCTCGAATCACTGGCCAGAGCAATTAGACAGACGAAAGAAAATAAAGGCATAAAAATAGAAAAGAAGAACTCAAATTATCACTATTTGCAGATGACATGATTCGATACCTAGCAGACCCAAAAGGGTCTACAAAGAAACTATTAGAGCTAATAAATGAATTCAGCAAAGTGGCAGGCTATAAAATCAACACGCATAAATCAAAGGAATTCCTGTATATCAGCGACAAATCCTCTGAAATGGAAATGAGGACAACCACCCCATTCACAATATCCTCAATAAAAGTAAAATACTTGGGAATCAAGCTAACAAAAGAGGTGAAAGACTTATACAATGAAAACTACAGAACCCTAAAGAAAGAAATAGAAGAAGATCTTAGAAGATGGAAAAATATACCCTGTTCATGGATAGGTAGAAGTAACAACATCAAAATGGCGATATTACCAAAAGTTCTCTATAGGTTTAATCCAATGCCAATCAAAATCCCAACGGCATTTCTTGTAGAAATAGAGAAAGCAATCATGAAATTCATATGGAAAAATAAAAGACCCAGAATAGCAAAAACAATGCTAAGCAGGAAGTGTGAATCAGGCGGGATAGCTATACCAGACTTCAAACTATACTACAGAGCAATAGTAACAAAAACACCATGGTACTGGTAACAAAACCGGCGGGTTGACCAATGGTACAGAATAGAGGACACAGAAGCCAATCCACAAAACTACAACTATCTTATATTCGATAAAGGGGCTAAAAGCATGCAATGGAAGAAGGATAGCATCTTCAACAAATGGTGTTGGGAAAACTGGAAATCCATTTGCAACAAAATGAAACTGAATCCCTTTCTCTCGCCATGCACAAAATTTAACTCAAAGTGGATCAAGGAACTTGATATCAAATCAGAGACATGGCATTTGATAGAAGAAAAAGTTGGCTATGATCTACATACTGTGGGGTCGGGCTCCAAATTCCTCAATAGGACACCCATAGCACAACAGTTAATAACTAGAATCAACAAATGGGACTTACTCAAACTAAAAATTTTTTCTCAGCAAAAGAAACAATAAGAGAGGGAAATAGGGAGCCTACGTCCTGGGAACAAATCTTTACTCCTCACACTTCAGACAGAGCCATAATATCCAGAATATACAAAGAACTAAAAAAATTAGACAATGAGATAACGAATAACCCAATCAACAAATGGGCCTAGGACCTGAACAGAAATTTCTCAGAGGAGGACATACAGTCAATCAACAAGTATATGAAAAAATGCTCACCATCTCTAGCAGTCAGAGAAATGCAAATCAAAACCACCCTAAGATACCATCTCACTCCAGTAAGATTGGCAGCCATTAGGAATTCAAAGAGCATCAAGTGCTGGCGATGATATGGGGAAAAGGGTACTCTTGTACATTGCTGGTGGGACTGCAAATTGGTGCGGCCAATTTGGAAAGCAGTATGGAGATTTCTTGGAAAGCTCGGAATGGAACCACCATTTGATCCGGCTATTCCCCTACTCGGTCTATTCCCTAAAGACTTAAAAAGAGCACACTATAGGGACACTGCTACATCCATGTTCATAGCAGCACAATTCACAATAGCAAGACTGTGGAACCAACCTAGATGCCCTTCAATAGACGAATGGATAAAAAAAATGTGGCATTTATACACAATGGAGTATTACTCTGCATTAAGAAATGACAAAATCATAGAATTTGGAGGGAAATGGATGGCATTAGAGCAGATTATGCTAAGTGAAGCTAGCCAATCCCTTAAAAACAAATGCCAAATGTCTTCTTTGATATAAGGAGAGTAACTAAGAACAGAGTAGGGACGAAGAGCATGAGAAGAAGATTAACATTAAACAGGGATGAGAGGTGGGAGGGAAAGGGAGAGAGAAGGGAAATTGCATGTAAATGGAAGGAGACCCTTAGGGGTATACAAAATTACATACAAGAGGATGTGAGGGGAAAGGAGGAAAATATAAGGGGGAGAAATGAACTACAGTAGAGGGGGTAGAGAGAGAAGAGGGGAGGGGAGGGGGGAGGGTGGATAGTAGAGGATAGAAAAGGCAGCAGAATACAACAGACACCAGAATGGCAATATGTAAATCAATGGTTCTGCAACTGATGTGATTCTGCAATCTGTATATGGGGTAAAAATGGGAGCTCATATCCCACTTGAATCAAAGTGTGAAATATGATATATCAAGAACTATGTAATGTTTTGAACAACCTAGAATAAAAATTAATTAAAAAAAAATATATGATTTCTTATATATTTTCAGATGTCAATTCAATACATTATTTAAAGGGGAACCAGTTATATTATTTATTAACTGTATGATCTATTCATGCATTATCTCTATATTCATAGACACAGGGTACACCTATTTTTACCCTCAATACTAATTTATACGTTTTCAAAATATTCCTCAAAAAATGGTGGAAGAAATACTCATGTCACCTGATCTATATATACATTTTATCACAGTAATATTCTGGACAAAAAAATCAAAGGTCACCCTTAAGTTTGTACCAAAGCCTAAATGGAAAGTGAGCATGGATTACTAAAACCTTCCATGTCCAGGTGGCCTAATGCTCTCAAATGTCAATCTTATTGGTGACTACATTTTTGTTTCTTCCTAAGATTATATATTCAACCTCAAGCCTGTTGAAAATGTCTAATCCTATCACTCACTTTATACTTTGCCTGATTTAGTAATGTCTCTATTTATATCTATTTTCCTACATATTTTCCCCTGTTCATCATTGTGACTGACTCTTCACTTGTGCTGACATTTACATTCACTGTCTACCTGAAACCCTATTGCTTATGAACTTTTGGTCTAAATCCTATTCTCACTGTTCTTTGTAAACCTACTGACTATCTTCCTAATCCTACCGACTATCCCTTTTTGAGTGGATGTTCTCTTCGACATTCAATCATCCAAGGTACAAGCTCCTATGCCATTGTATATAGATTTATCTGAGACATTTTTGCAGAAAATAATTCAAAGCTAAGTGTACCAATTAAGGGCCCAATGCCCTTCTGGACTTCATATCTTCCATAGATTTCTGTTTTTATACTTATATTTCACCTATATATTCTTGTAAATATCATAGTTTCCCAATACCATTATTCGTCATGCAGAAGGATTCCTAACCCCAAATTGAACATGTTACTAACCCAAAACCATACATTGTTCTCTCAATCGAACTTTACAGAACAGCAGGGACAGGGTTGCTCTTAAAATACAGGAATGTAGGGCATGTTCCACCTGTTGAGAACATCAAAGGTCCATGCAGAAATGATCCCTTGAGAAGATGTAGGCAGCTACGAAAGACCTGAGAGAGAAAAGTCATCTTCTATGGCAAACAACCTTGTCAGCATGAAGGGATGTGTATGAATCAGCCTCTCTCTTCTTAATGTAGAGAAGATGGACCAAAACAGTGCTAGGTGGAGAGCTGTTCCTGGGTGCCCATGGTTTATATACCATTCTAACTTGTGAAAGTGTCACAGGAAGTAGGGGCAGCCTCCATCTCATGGGACTCTTGAAAGCAACTGTTAGGACAAAGTGGTTGTCAAGGCAATGACCTCATTCAGTTCCTGAAGAAGTGATCTACCTCACTTCCTTGGTGATGGAACTCTCTTAACTTGGGATCCAGGAAGCCAGGCACCCGGAGCCAGTCCAGTCCCAGACCCAGTAGGCTCACTTGTTTGAATTTACCAAGGAGAGTGTCAGTCTTTCTTGTTACCTACAGATGTGAGGATGGCCAAATACCAGGAGAGCTCTGCATAGGGGCCTTTCCTGAGAAAGTAGGTAGTGGTTCACCGCAGGCTCCTGACAACTTCACAGAGTTGGCCAAGGAGACCAGATGTGAGATAGGACAGGCCATTTTGGGGGAACATAGTATGGCCCACCACTCAGAGGAAACTCCGGATAGTCACAGAGTTACATGGGGGAAGGAGGTGTCTTTGTGGGTGTGGGTGTGATTTTGTGGTTTTGTCTCATGATCTGAGAAAAGGTAGGAAAGACGGTTTGTTTGATTTGGAGTGGTCTTCTTCTAGTAAGTCGTTGGACAAGGCAAGTGTTTCTATGTCTGTGTATCCCACTGTGTCCGTGGTTGTAGACATTAGAAAATAGAATGCAACAATTGATATGTCCTGTATAGTAGAAAGATTCCCGGCATTCATCCTGCCCAATTTATGAATGGACTGCAGCTTGCCTTATCCATGAGCAACACCTGCTACCTTCCTAAGTTCCTGTTTCTTCCAGAATTCTCACCACTCTCCAGAATAGTCTCATGGTTTTGTGTCCAAAATATGTACCACCTCCAAGCTCTGTGACATTGCCATGTCCTGGATAGCTGAAGGGAATGGCGAGCATCTCAGAAAACACAGATATCAGCGTGACCAAGAAAGTCTCAGTTGAGAAACCATGCTTTCGGCCTTTTGCTTATCAATTGTTCTGTTTCCCTGAATGTCAGGAACGTCTTTGCCTCAGGCCACCCCTTTGTGAAGCCTGAAGAAAACAGTTTTCAAATGAAAATGAATGGGCACCACCTGTGGCTCTTTGCTTAATTGCTTTGGAAAGGGATGTGTCTAAATCAGCCTCTTGGCCCTGTGTGAGGTTGTGGCTTAGATTCTCAGCACCTGATGGATATAAAGAGAGATCCCATGTGTGCATCCAAAACCAAAATGGCCAAAAGAGCAATTATTGTGAATGAAGTCTCTCGCATTCATTTGTAAGGTTCCTGACCACCATCAAGTGAGAATACGGATCCTTTGGTTCAAATGAGTTATGCACAGCCCTGCAGAGGCTAGCCCATAGGTTTTTGGGTTTTCTCATGGCTCCAAATCATATAAAGAATCTATACCTGACAGTCAGTAGGCCTCAAATTGGAGATGCAGAGCAGTATTAACAGCTAGCCTATCTGATCACTCCTGGTTCACCGGATGGGTGTCCAGGCCACCTTGACTTTAGGCAAATGAGGGGCAAGGGAGCTTATTTTTGACACTGTCTTGGGCTGCACCCCTCATGAAAAACTCCAGCCAGAGGTTATGATAAGTGTCTATATGAAAGAAGATGAGGGCCATGTGGGAGTGTTTGGTTTTAATTGTGGTCATTTGTTTGGCGGTTGGAAGAGATAACTGGATCCACCTGGGCTTGAACTCTGGCATGATTCCTCTTAGAGACTGAGTTCTGGAATTTACCTCAAAGAAGTATTGCCATGAAATGTGTTGGGATTTTAGGAGGCCACGCATGAGAAGCCTCCCTTGAAAACTGAGATCGAGTGCCAGGGTGTCTTTCCACAGTGCAGTGAGAATCTCAGCCAGGATATCACATGATTTTATTCTGAAAGACTTGGCAGCCATAGTTGAGAGTCTAAACACATATGGAACTCATATTGTAGACCTCAATGATCCTGGCTTCATGTGACCTTTTGGCCACTCTTTGGGAAGCCTTGCCTGTGAGATTTCTCCAGAGTTTTTATTTAAATGAGCTTCCTTACCACATAATGGTTCCTGCATTAATTGAAACGTACAGTGACTCCAACTTCATCCTTCAAAAATGGCTAAATAAATACCATCAAATTTCTGAAATTCCCATGACCAGGTGGCACTGGAGAACCTTTGGATATCCTGTTGCTGATCATGAGTGAAATAATTCCCCACGCAATGACACTTCACCGGGAGAATTCCAATTTTATTGCTCAAAGCTGTGTGCTTATATAGGGAGATGGTAGGGCTTAGATAAATGGCAGCAACCCGTTTGTTGGCAAGTTCTTTCAGATATCAGCTCCAGAGCCCAGGAATTAGTTCTCATTGGGGCTAAGGTTCCCCACAAGTGAGATTTGAAATTGGCGCTGACGTGAGAGTTCACAAGGGTGGGAACTTTTTGCGCCACTGCAGAAATGAAGAAGGTAGGAAGAAGAAGTCCTTAGGCGCCATGTTGAGGTTTTTCTCTGGGGTATGGCTGCCATTTATTCTTTTCCCAACATTCCACCCTTTTTGTTTTCTTAGGAAGTGGGGCGTCATTTGTCAGATCCGGCTGCTTCCTGCTGTGTGGGGGTGGTGTGGGGCCTAGAAAGAGAAGTGGAGGAATGCTCAGGGAGCAGGTTTGGGATTATCATGGCAGCTAGAAATAAAACCCAGTGGCTATAGACAGCTACTTTCGTAGGGGTGAAGTCAATGAATGTTCCCTGAAGCCAAAGTTGTCGATGGCATGGAACTAGTCCTGGATGGAAGAGATTGTTGGTATCAGCCACTGGTCCTGTAACAGAGACTCTAGGAAATACTGGAAGCATTGCCTGGACATGGCGTCACCAGCACCTGAAGAAGATCAGAGCAAATAAAAACAGAATGAAGATAAAAATTAAAGGAAATATCATTTTTTGGCAGAAGTTCCATGTTGGGGGACTGACATAGAAGAGGCCAAGGGCCATGAGAAATCTTAGAAGGTGGTAAAGACTCATGAATCCAGGATGGCAGATTAAGAGGTTCTCAGAGCTCATTGTCTCCCGCTGTCTGATACCCATTGCATTCCATCATGCCTGGTAGTGAGCTTCATCACTGAGTTACTGTTCTCTTGGAGATGTTGGGGGTTCATCGGTCATCAGAGGCTGGTAGTGCCTAAGCAAAAGCTGGTTGAAAGTTTGATTAGGAATTTTTTGCAGTTGGGTTTGAAGGCACTTCATTTTGCAGGGCAAGAGAGCACAAAAAAGGAGCATCCCAATAAGGGGCCCCAAGATATGTAGTAAGTACATGGCAAGATAGGATTGGAAGAACCCCATAATGGGATTGGAGGAGGTATGTTTGAGCAATTCGGTCGATAATTCCTGCAATTTAACAACATTTTTTTTTATTAGCCCAGATTCATTAACATAATAGCAAAATTCCTCTCTGAGGAATAGGCATGTAACCCCTTTTTCTGCAGTGAGAAGATCAATTGCCCTTAGGTTCTGTAAAGCCACTTGTGCCAATGAAGTAACCTGGCGCTGCAAGGAGCACAGAGACTCAGCAGTGGTATCGAGTGCTTCCTGCAGTTTTTGTTGCAGGTCTTTGAATGCCCATAGAGCATGACCTATAGCTCCACCAGAGAGTCCGAGAACCGCCACTGAGGTTGTTAAAGTGAGGCCTACCAGAACCGGCAGAAAGACTGCCCTACGGGTTCAGGAAGGTAGGGCCAACTGTCGGAATTCGGTGGGAGTATACAAAGACAGCTGAGGAACTACAGTAACCAAGAAACAGGTGCCAGAGACATTGATCGTTGAGGTACTTAAAGACCCATTACACCAGAGGAAATGTTCAGGTTGCCTAAACACAGGGCTCTATGGGGTGTTGTAGCTCAAGGAACAAACGGGTAAAGGATTCATTATTGGCAGGTGGAAACAGATGAAAGGAAATAAAGTATTGGTGGAATAACTTTCCCACAGTGGGATACGTGTCACATGTAGGGGTTGTCCTTTTTAGAGAAATTGTAGGGTTTTGCTGGAATATTTTCTGCTGCTAATGGGACTGCTGCTAGAAGTGGACGACTAAGTGAAGCACAGAGAAAGCACTGAGAAGTAGGCAAAGAAAGACGGGTGGAGTTTAATAATCAAAAAGTTTGGTGTAGCAAATTGAGCCATGTGGGAGGGGGACCTGAGGGGGTTGAAGGCTCTGAATCCTCTTTGGATGAGCTATGGATACGATCTCGAAGTTTTGATTCTGAGTCCTTAATGTGTTCGACTACCTGGATGGTTGCCTTAGGTGGCGTAATCAGGGTGCGGCCAATAGTCATCCACCCTGTGGGTCTGACTGAGGTTGTCTGAGCATAGACAGCAAACTCAACATAGCCCCAACGTTTGGCCTTGGGGTCAGGTTTATCTAAAGTATACCATCCATTGTTATTGGATGAAGAGCCTTTATGCCACTTTATGTAACTAGAAGTCCACCCTTCAGGGTAACCGAGTGAGTGGTAAGAATAGCTACCACGTTCATCATAGAACCTGCATGACCAATAGGGGCACCCATTATATATCTCAGGCCACCAATGACAATAATCTTTTGTTTGATCAAAAAGGAAGCAAATGAAAGGCCAGTTCCAGCTACCAGGGACGAAGGTCCTTGAAGGTGACAATTTTAGGGAAATAGAGGTGCAGTTGTGGATGGAGCAAGTAGTTGCATCCACTCCGCGGACCTTCTGCATGCCATGTTCTGAGTATCGTTCCCGAAGAGTGAATAAATGCATGGTAGGTGAGGAGGGTAAAGACCAGTCCTGACAGAGCACAGCAAATAAGCAGAGCACAAAAAACAAGCAGTTAGAGAAGACTAGGGTGTTGGGAGAGCTCATTGTGCCTTCTTTAAGAGGAATTGGGCTGCAAGGAAAACCGTGTGAGCCACAACTAAAATGGGTGAGATGGGTGTGGAGAGCAGGAGTAAAGGGGAGGTTCAGGAGGTGATTCTTGGAGTTCCTCTGGGGTGGCCCTGTCGTCAGCATGTGGGGCCTCCTGGTGATGTGGCTTCAACCTAGACATGTGATTCCAGGGAGTGAGACGGTTGTCTGGTAAGGAGAGTTTGGCGGCGGTGGGGGTACAGAGAATGACAGGCTAGGGGCCTTCCGATTTGGGGACAAGAGTCCCTTTCTCCTCTGGGGTATTATAATTGACTAGACTAACAGGTGTTAAGGGAGGAGTGTTTGGAGAGGAGACTGGGTCCGGAAGAAGCCAGTCCTGATATTTCCAGAGTTCCGAGCGGAGATGAAGCAAGAGAGGCAAAGACAAATCTCGGGTGAGATGTCCTTGTGAAATGACCAACGCAGGGGTTATAAGATGTCTTTCATACATTATCTCAAAAGGAGACAGTAAAGATGGTTTCTTAGGGAGAGCTCTGATTCGAAGCAAAGCCAAGGGAAGGAGTTTGAACCAGTCTATGTTTAATTCCATTGTCAATTTGGTAAGGACTTCCTTTAGAGTACGATTTACCCTTTCCACATTCCCTGAAGCCTGGGGGAAATATGGACAGTTGAAATGCCACTTGAAGGAGAGGGCTTGAGAGACCTTTTGTGTGATCCTAGAAGTAAACTCAGGGCCATTGTCATATTGTAGGGAAGTGGGCATACCAAACCTGGGGATGATGTCTGTCAGTAAGATTGAAGCTAAAGTGGAAGCCTTTTTATTGGAAGTGGGAAATGCCTCAACCAAACCAGAGAAAGTGTCCACAAAGACAAGGAGGTATTTAGTGTGCCATACTGTGGGCATGTTGGTGAAGTCTACCTGCCAGTCAGCAGAGGGAATGTGTCCCCGGGCTTGTTGGGAAGGGAAACGTTTGGGCCTTAAAGGAGTATGAGGGTTGGTCCGCTGACAGATCTGACAATTAGAGGCTATATTCTGTAGCATGGCTTGTCAGAGGGAGTGAGGAAGAAGAAACTCTGTAAAAAGAGGGTCAAAGACTGAGAATTGGAAAGGAATAGAGTATGAAGGAACTTGAAAAGATGCTTGTTCTTACTGAAAGAAGTAGGGGCTTCAGATGAGCTGTCTAAAGTGGCCATTATATGTCCACCATGGGGGCCATGATTGGAAGTGGTAGCAGCCATTCGTGCCACCTGGTCAGCTTTGGCATTGCCCTCAGTGATAAGAGAGCCATCCTTCTGATGGGACCTACAATGGACATCTCCCAACTGGGTGGGTAAGTGGGAGGCCTCTATCAGATTGGTTATAAGAGCTGAATTAGTGATCGCATTACCTTTGGTGGTAAGTAGGCCTCGCTTCTTTCAAATTGCAGATTGGGATAATAAGATATGGAAGGCATATTTTGAATCAGTTTAGAGGGTGAGGGATTTGCCTTGTGCTAGAAGGCAGGCACGAGTGGATGCTATAAAATCAGCCTGCTGGTCTGTAGTTCCTGAAGGCAAAACTTTGGCCTCTATAATCTCAGTGGCTGAAAATACAGCGTATCCAGAGTAATGAGTTCCAGTCTGCCTAAAGGAACTGCTGTCAGTAAACCAGATAAGGTCAGGCTTGGTGAGTGGTCTCTCAGAAATGGAAGAATGACAGGGGAGGAAATCATCTAAGTTTTCCAAGCAATTATGAGTTGGTGTGTGAGACATGGGAGTCATTGGGAGCAGTGAGGCAGGGTTCAGTGCAGAGCAGGGGAGGAAAATAATATTAGGGTTTTCCAGAAAGGAAGTGAGGAGCGACAGAACTCTGGATGTAGGGAGGGTTTGAAGGCCCTTTTAAGGTAAAAGATCTTTCAAGTGATGTGGGGAGTAGATAGTTCAAGGGGCCCCAAAAGTCAGATTAGAGGCTTCTTTGTGTAAAATTTGTCCAGTAGCCAGAGCTCTTAAGCAAGGGGCCCACCCACGGATGGAAAATAAGAAACCATGTCCTCCAGGTCACATAGATGCAGACCCAGGTTGATGGTTTCACTAGAAAGGAAGCTAAAGCACGTGACAACAACATATATTTCAAGTGCCCAACCTCAAAGGCAGTATCTCAAGAAGTCTCTAGGACAACAGACCTCCATGTTTTTGAAGTGTTTACCCTGTCCCTTACTTTTGGAAACTCCTCTAACACTTCGAAGGTTGTGAACTCCTGATCGCATTCCATTCCAGATATGTATTCATGGATTTTCTAACTCTTCTCCTCTAATTGTGTCTTACATGGGGTGAAGGTGTTGTCAAGGTATTGTTCTGGATGAGAGTGGGAAGATTTTTGTGTAGCACATATTTACATACACATTGGATTCATTTTCCAATTTTCCATTCGAAATACTGAATCCCTGTCAGTAACCCATACCCTAATAGACTCTGACTACTAATCCTAATATGATGGAGACAAATAACCCAAACATAATATTAATACAAGCAGTTCAGAGGAGGCATGGTGTATAGTTGGTCTTGCCTTTTGCATGATATAGTGTAGGAGTTATAAATCTTGTCAATTGTTTGTTGAAATAGTACTCCATGTGTTTTTAAAGTTAACACATATGTGAATTTCTGTCTCCTTTTTTCTGTAGCCAATTCAGCACATGCATTTTTATATGCACATATAAAATCATACCTGGTATCACACGTACATTTTTGTGAGGTGGCTAACTTGGCAGAAACAAAGTATGAGAAGAGATCACCCCTCCTAAACGCTTTTGGAACTGAAAATTCAAACTATGAGTGAGATTTTTAGTTGAACAACATTATACATAAATCCATGTTCAGTAAAATTAATATTTTTGGATCCGTGGATGATATATATTTCACGATGAATTTTGATTGGCATATATATTGCTACTTCCTAATGTTTCTCTGTGTGATATATATATATATATATATATATATATATATATATATATATATATATTTTTTTTTTTTTTTTCAAATATAAAATATATGTGTCTTATTATACACTCCCTTAATAATTCACTCATGCTCATGTATGTGGCTTTATAATCAAATTTTCATACGATTATTTTCAGAAATATTCATCCACCTGAAATACATATTTGTTTTCTAGTACTGAAAACTCACTTCACTGAATGGTGCAAACAAATCCTTATATTTCTACAGTAACTGACCCAATTTAACATCAATGCATGTAGATTCCAATGGGGCATGATGTGTATTTTGACGTTCATTTTATTTAACACTGGTACATTACTATTTCTTCAGTTTTTGTACATCATAGTATAAACATTTCATCCATAAGTTCACAAATTTAAAGACATTTGAAACACATTCAATCACTTCCTGCTTCAGTACACATGTATTCCTCCTTGCTTTTGACTGGTCATTTCATGAGACTTCTTTCCAAACACATTATTTTCGATTTCCATAATCAATTTTGAAGCAAAACTCACACACTTTATGATAAACCACAACCCTAATATTACCATTAGATGTATAACTTGTTGGAATGAATGTATGTATATCAATATAACATTTACTGTGTATTTTCAGATATCAATTTATTCCAATTTCTAAAGTTGGAATCAGTTATATTATATATTCACACATGGTACACCTATTTGTGCCCCCAATACTAATTTATATCTCTTCTAAATATTGCTCCCAGAAATGGTGCAAGAAATACTCATGTCACCTGATCTACATATACATTTTATCACAGTAATATTCTGGCCACAAAATGCAAAGTCACACTTACAATTGTACCAAAGCCTAAATGGAATGTGAGTATGGATTATGAAAATCACCCATGTCCATGTTGCCTAATGCTCTCAAATGTCAATCCTATTGGTGACTACATATTTGTTTCTTCCTAAGATTATGTATTCAACCTCAAGCCTGTTGAAAATGTCTAATCCTATCAATCACTTCATCATTTGCCCGATTTCCTAATGTCTCTAATGATATCTGCTTTCCTACATATTTTCCCCAGTTCATCATTGTGACTGACTCTTCAAATGTGCTGACATTTACATTTTCTGTCTACCTGAAACCCTATTGCTAAAGAACTTTTTGTCTAAATCCTATACTGACTCTTTTTTCTAATCCTATCAAGTATCTTCCTAATCCTACCAAATATCCTTTTTTGACTGGATGTTTTCTTCAACATTCAATTATCCAAGGTACAAGGTCCTATGCCATTATGTATAGATTTATCTGAGACACATGTGCACAACATAATTCAGAGTAAAGTATCCCAATCAAGGATCCAATGCCCTTTTGGGCTTCAAATCTTACCTAGATTTGTGTTTTCATATATATATTTCACCTCTATATATCCTTATAAATATTGCAGGTTCCCAATACCATTATTCATACAGCAGAATGATTCCTAACCCAAATCAATCATGTTATTAACCCTAACCATACTTTGTTTCCTCAACCTAACTTTACAGAAAAGCAAGGACAAAGTTGGTCTTATATAGAAATGTAAGAGATCTTCCACCTGCTGAGAACCTCAAAGGTCCATGCAGAAGTGAACCCTGGGGAAGATATAGAAAGCTATGAAGGACCTGAGAGAGCGAAAGTCATCTTTCATGACAAAAAAAAAAAACAGGTCAGGATGAAGGGGTGTGTCTGAAGCAGTCTCTCTCTTCTTAATGTAGAGAAGATGGACCAAACCAGGCCTGTGTGGAGAGCTGTTTACGGGTGCCTATGTTTGATATACCATTCTTACTTGTGAAAGTGTCACAGGAAGTAGGGGCAGCCTCCATCTATTGGGACACTTGGAAGCAACTGTTAGGACAAAGATGTTGCCAAGGCAGTGACCTCATTCAGTTCCTGAAGGAAGTGACCTATATAACTTTCTTGGTGATGGAAGTCTCTGAACTTGGGATCCAGGAAGCCAGGCACCCAGAGTCATTCCCAGTCCCAGTCCCAGTGGCCACACATGTTTGGATTTACCAAGGACAGAATCGGTCTTTCTGTGTAACTACTGATGTGAGGATGGCCAAATTCCAGGAGAGCTCTGAAGAGGGGCCTTTCCTGAGAAAGCAGGTAGTGTCTCACTACTGGCACCTGACAACTTCACAGTGTTGGCCAAGGAGACCAGATGTGACATAGCACAGCCCATTTCGGGGAAACGTAGTATGTCCCATCAGTCAGAGGACACTCCGGATAGTCACAGACCTACTTGGGGGAAGGAGTTGACTTTGTGGGTGTGCGTGTGAGTTTGTGGTTTTGTCTCATGATCTGAGAATATATAGGAAAGTCGGTTTGTTTGATTTGGAGTGGACTGTTTCAAGTAAGTCTTTTGACAATGCGAGTGTTTCTATGTCTGTTTATCCCACTGTGTCCGTGGTTGTAGACATTAGAAAAGAGAATGCATCAATGGATGTGTCCTGTCTAGTAGAAAACTTCACAGCATTCATCCTGCCCAATTTATGAATGGACTGTGGCTTGCCTAATGGATGGGCAACAACTACTATCTTCCTAAGTTCCTGTATGTCTTCTTGAATTCTGGCCACTCTCCAGAATAGGTTCAGGGTTTTGTGTCCACGATATGTACCACCTCCAAGCTCTGTGACATGGCCATGTACTGGATAGCTGAAGGGAATGGGATCATCTCAGAAAACCCAGATATCATTCGAGAAACCCTGCAATGGGCCATTTGCTTATCTATTGTTCTGTTGCCCTGAATGTCAGAAAGGTCTTTGCCTCAGGCCACTCCTTTGTGAAGCCTGAAGGAAACGGTTTTCAAGGGGAATTAATGGGCATCACCTGTTGCTCTTTGCTTAATTGCTTTGGAAAGGAATGTGTCTGCATCAGACTCTTGGCCATGTGTGAGGCTGTTGCATAGATTCTCAGCACCTGATGGATCTAAAGAAAGTTCCCACGTGTGCTTCCAAAACCAAAATGGCCAAAAAAGCAGTCATTGTGGACGAAGTCTCTCGCCTTCCTCTGTAACGTTCCTAACCTCCATCAAGTGAAAATAGGGATCCTTTGTGTCAAATGAGTTCTCAAAACCCTGCAGATGATAGCCCATATGTGCTTGGGTTTTCTCATGATTCCAATTCACATAAAGAGTCTATACCCGAGAGTCATGAGGCCTCAAATTGGAGAAGCAGAGCAGTATTTATGGCAGGCTTATTTGATCACTCCTGGTTCTCAGGAAGGGTGTCCAGGCAACCCTGACTTTAGGCAAATTATGGGCAAGGGAGTATATTTTGTACACTGTCTTGGGCTGAGCCCCTCATGGAAACCTCCAGCCACAGGTTATGATGAGTGTCTATATGGAAGAAGATGAGGGCCTTGTGGAGTGTTTTGGTTTTAATTGTGGTCATTTGTGTAGTGCTTGGAAGTGATGACAGGGTCTACCTGGGCTGGAACTCTGGTGTGATTCCCCTTAGAGTCTGAGTTCTGGAACTGATCTCAGAGAAATATTGCCATGAACTGTGTTCAGATTTTAGGAGGCCACGCATTGGATTTCCCCTTGGAAACTGAGATCAAAAAAGAAGGGTGACTTTCCACAGAGCCTTGGAATCTCAGCTAAGATATCACATGATTTTATTCTGAAAGATGTGGCAGCCATAGTTGACAGTCAGAACACCCATGGACGTCACATTGAAGACCTCAATGGGCCTGGCTTCATGTGACCTTTTGACCACTCTATGGGATGACTTGCCTGTGAGATTTCTCCAGAGATTTCATTGAAATGAGTTTCCTCACCATTTAATGGTTCCTGAATGAACTGAAACCCACAATGCCTCCAACTTCATCCATGAAAAATGGCTAAATAAATACAATAAAATTTTTGAAATTCCCTTAACCAGGTGGCACTGGAGAACCTTTGGATGTCTTTTTCCTGATCATGAGTGTACAAGAGAATGCCATGATTGACGGGGTTTCATGAAAATGGTGTAGAACAAAGATGCCAGTAAGTTGGACCCTGCTGAGTAGTGGGCCTATTGCAGTGGTGGGCAGGTGTGTGATAATACATCTGTGGTGTGGCCATGAGGATTTTCCATTGCCTTCAAAATGGCTTGTGACTGATATGGTGCAGCCAGCAGACCCTTCTTGTTACATGGAGAGGTTTCTGGGCAAAGTTCAGAGTCAGATTTCTATGGACAAATGGGCAAGCTTTGTGAGATAGAAGCCTGGTTGGTGCATTCTCTGTCACCACAAGTGACAGAACTCCCTCCAATACTGGGTCCCAGTTGAACTCGTTGTATTTCATGAAGCAAATACCAAACTCCCAGTGCAGCAGCAAGAAACACCACGAAAAGTGGAGGATGACCAAATGGCTTCACAGTTCACACGGGGAGACACTTAGCACCAAGTGGCCACAGTTTACCTACAAATACAAAATTCAGCACTGCTGCCTCATGTTCATTAGAATACAGAAAACCATGTCCTCCAGGTCACGTAGATGCAGACCCAGCTTTTATGGTGTCACTAGAAAGGAAGCTAAATCTCCTTACAACAACATATATTTCAAGTGCCCAACCTCAGAGGAAGTTTCTCAAGAAGTCTTTAGGCCGGCAGAGCTCCACGTCTTTGGAGTGTTTACCTGTTAGACCAGGACGCTAGAAAAGACCACTGACTCAAATTAAAATCAAATAAAATTAAGCTTATTATTTCCACCGGCCGTGCTGCCTCTCCCTTCCAAAATGGTGGGAACAAGACAGCATCCCCAGCTTTCCTACAGCCCAGTTTTATAGCCCAGAAAGTTACACAAAAGGGGGGTTACAGATAACAGAACTCTGATAAACATCACATTAAAGGTAGTTTACAATTTTTTTTGCTGTCCCTACATCAGAATTCATGAGGACCATTAGAGCCTCAGAGAGGGTTGTTGTCTGGCCAGAGAAGGCAAATATTTATGATGTGTCACTAAAGTTTCAGAGAGGGCTGCTATCTGGTCAGAGAGCTGGGCATGCGTGAGTTCAAGGCGTGGGCAGGCATTCCACGCAGGTTCAGAATTTGAAGTAATTTATGGTAAAGCCAAAATTATCTTTTCATGGCTTTGTGGCATGATGGCTCCCAATTTTAATTAAAGATCAGGTTGGGTCTACAATTTCCCCCTTTTCTCTGTGTCCCTTTCAAATCTTTGATAGATTATGGGAAGAACACTGAGGAAATTTTAATCCCTCAGATAAGAGTCTCCAAATTTTTACAACTCACCCAAAACCGATCTCCCTGATTTTACCTGACTTAATTAATTATGTATATTGATAGTCTATTTATCATTCTCTCCATTGTTGTAAAAAGAGTGGCATCACTAATTTTTTCTTCTTCTGTCCTGAGACAGGGTGACGTGAGTGGGCTCGTCGTGAGGGACATGAGTTGCCTATTAGAAGTCAGTTGAGAGACATGAGTTGCCCTTTAGAAGTCAGTTCGGTTTGAAGTCAGGTTGGGGAAGAACAGGTTGTAAAGTCATCTGTGAATGGATTCTTCTATGAGTGAAACAAAAACCATGAGTACTGAATAAATGTTGCAGCAGCTGGAACATGTCACTGTATAGAAATTCCCTCAACAGTCTTTAATATCCCCAATTATCAGGACTGTCAACTTAATATTTAACTTTAAGTGTTACAGTTGGCCCTCCCAATAAGACACAGTTTAATAATTTAATGTCATCTGATCTTGTAAAAATCCTTTTACTAGTATGACCTCTGCGTCTAATAGAGAAACCTTTAATTCTGTTACTCAGGGCTGGATAATCGTACTAGCAAACACCAAGCCTACCTGTGTAGGTTAGGAATATCTGTAGGTCTTAAACTGAAAACTTCTGCCTGTGGCAGCTCTTCTTGATAGTCTCTTTTTATAAGTATTAGGCATTCCTGTCTGAGAATTCTTCTTTGTAGCCTCCAGTCTCACTTATTTTGGGAGGATAAGATAAAGTGCATACCTTAAAATTTTATTATTATTATTATTATTTAAAATGCCCAGGAGTGGCTGTATTTTGGTCTTAACTGTCTTTGCTAAGTGTTTAAGATGAAGCAGTCAAACTGACTTTTGTTTCTATCTATTGTTAACAGTCAGCTGAGATTTTGTGGGTATCAATTCTGGGGAAACTTGAGAAGAGATTCTCAGTTCTGCTAGTGCCATTTGCGCTAGGTGGGTCCAGGTCTTGCTTGACCATTTGGCTTCCCTCAGAAGCATCATGGATGTCTCCTTTCTATGATGACTCTCCTCTTTGTAACAAATGCACTGATTGGCTTTCTGTTCTCCAGTGGTCTCATTAATCTCCCTGATAGGGAGGTTATGTGGCTCAGAGTTGCAAAGCTCTTTAGAGAAGTCCCCTGTTCCCTGGATTCAGAGTGACTCAGAGGGCAAGAGCCAAATATTGGTTTTCTTGGCCCTTTTCATTTAACATTCATTTTAAATCCTAATCTTAAAAATCCAGCAAATAAATTTTAACAGCCTTACATTAAGAGTACTGGGCTTTAATGTCTATAACTTTATAATTACCTTTTTATTAATTGGGATCTGTATTATTCTGTCTGTATTGTAGTTGATGACTTATTATCTTGAATAAACCCATGTTGTGTTCTTAAAGCAACACATTTGTAAAACACTAACAGGGAATCTTTAGATCACTTATAAGAAAATTTCAAACTAAAATTAACAAAAGTAAAAATACTTAGTTCGTGTAATATCTTCCCTAAATTTTTTGGCTGAATTATACATTATATCCCCTGTTTGAGATCCTAGGAATATTGACAATAAAAAAAAACCTTTTTAACATAACTTTAAAGAAATATTATCTGACCTAATGGTTTCATAGTCATTCTCACATGTAGTAAGATGGGACACACAGCCTTATCTCAGGTAAGGCAGGGCTCTTTATAAATCTTAACTATTTTAGTTCTAAAGCTGATCTTTATTTTTAAATATCATTTGACAATGTTTAAATAAATTGTTTGAGGTCACATGAACATTAGCTAACACCATATGATATCACATTTAAAACATGAATTAAAGAAAGGCTGAAAGTTTTTAACCTTTACAAAGATTAGGCTCTAATTAACTTAAAAATACATTTAAATTGTTCCCCAATGTAAAAAGTAACATAAAAATTTACATATCTTATTGATAACAGGTAAATAAATCCACAATATATTTTTTACCACACAACTTCAGAGCACCAGCTTGATATAATACTCTTTAAACGTTTCTACCTTACAGACTTGCATACCTGTAAGATAAGAAAACATTAATAGCATAACAATTACATTTATGTTTCTACATTAATCAAGTTTGGCTTTTAAAGAAATGGCAGTACAGTGCTCTAAAATAACAGTTTTTATTTAATCAGTTGTTTAATTTTTATGGTTGCTTGCTCTAGAAAACATAAATCTTAATAAACTCAATGTTATGGGTAAACTTATGTTTTAAGAAATTTTTGTCTCATTAACACATGACTGATTTTTACAATCTTATACAGAGTTTACTAAAAAAAATACAGATCTTAGTAAATCAATCAGATATCTAACAAAAGTACTCATGAATGAGTAATCCCATATCAAATTTACTTTACTTATTTATCAAAAAGTTAGAGAAATGTATTGAACAGTGTAAACCATTTTTATGTTGAAGGAAAGGTACTAGAGCCAAGGCATATTAGACATTTTGTAGATGTTAATATTTTGTTAGATGTTTGAACACCTAGAAAACTTTGTAAGCTTAAATTTAAAGACATTTGTTTTTATTTCTTTATCCAATTTAAATTGAAACATTTAAATCACGTGAATTAAAGATCTTTGGATCCACTTTTTTAAAATTTGTTTTTGCGAGCGCTATTTTTATATGAGCGCTCCTTATATATGTTAATTTGTGTATCATATATATGATATATGGACATATGTATATATAGACATACAACACATAACAATTTGTGCACACATAATAATAGTAAAGGCCTTGTAGCTTTTCGTAGTTGAAATCTTTATTGCAATGTTTCAAAAACTCCACAGTTGGTCAAAGATAGAACTGATCAGAAAAACATTAACCTAGGTCTGTATGCTCAAAATCATGAGGTCAAAAAACATAAAGTATCTAAGAAAAAAAATAAGAGTCCTAGAAAAAATGACTTGCCAGTAATTAGTAAATAACATACAATTTACCTTTTTTTCCCTTAGACCTCAAATCACTCTCCTACAAAGCTTGCAGGCTTCTTTCATTTGCATTTCAACATAAGTCATGGCTGAGGTCTGGAAGGAGCAGCAAAAAAACTGCTATTCTGAACAGACATCTCAGGACTAAGGCATTTTAACCATAATTTTCAGGTTCAGATGTCGAAAATTATGATACAAGTTTAAGATACAATTCACAAAATTTTATATCTTTACATCTTGTTTGGTTAACAGACACCATACTATGATTTACTATTTATGTCCAAATTAATGCACTGGTACACACAGTGACATTTTCCCAGGCTACCCAATTCAAAATTGGTGAAAAAAAAAAAAAAAAAAAAGACCGTATGATTGGGAAGTTTCTTGCCAAATTGGAAGTAGAGTTCTTCAGTTATCCATCCTAAGTATTTAAGTTCTCTGGCATGAATTATCTGAAATCATAAACTAAACAATTACCTAAACCCGACTTTTTACTGCAAGATTGTGCAATGCTTCAAAAACCCATTCAGTTACCAGATTGTTAAAATAAAACATCATCATTTAGACACACATTCAGCTAAGATCATTCCCCAAAAACAATTTATAATATCAACACATTATTGCAGATGCCTTAAAGGGCCAGAAACTAAGACACAATACAGACAGAAAGGAGGTCCAGACTATGGCTGTCAGACAGAACCCTTTAAACCAGAGCAGATAAGAGAAAAATCTCCTACAGCAGTGGCACCATAGATGTCCCCACAAGGGGACCAGATGTTTTCACAGAAGGGCAACCTGAAATGTAAAATAAAGTGTCTCCATGGTGACTTTACTGCATTTAGTGTCACCTTTTTCTTTTTCTCTTTTTTTAACAAGACAGAGGTGGCATAATCCTTACAGTGCAGGGAAGGAAGGAGGTAATTCCCTGAATCAACAGGGCTTTGGCAGCTGCTGGGAGTCCCTCAGTTTCCCCTTTTACATACAGGATTAGCACCTCTGATTCAGTTCCACATGAAGCATGCTCTATCTCCTAACATTTCAGTAGATAGCTCTCACAAAGTTCAGGGGCGGAGGGTGGGTACAAGATTTGTAACTTAAAGTTTGGTTCCTGACCTTGAAGCCAATTAATACCAATTTAATAATGAGGACTGGGTTTTGAGAAAAAGAAAAGAGGAGGTTTATTGCTTGGCTAACAAAGGAGAAACACAGGGGACTCTGCCAAAGTTGTGACTCTCTTTATCTGGAGGGACAAGGGGTTTTAAAGGAGTTTCACTTGTTAACCTGGGAGATACTCAGTTCTTAGGTCCCCAGCAGGCGTAGCCCTCTGCAATGGGTGTGCTCCAGGCAGCCAGCTAGGGGCTTCTATCATCCTGCTTTACAATGGGGGATAAAGTTCATTGCAGTTCCTTAAAACACAGTCCAAAGGGGTGTCAGGCTTAATCTCTTTATTTCTGATTTTCAGGTCTAATATACTTAAGTTTTTACCACCAAAATCACACAACAAAACGAACAAAAACAAACAAACAAAAAACCAAAAAATAGAACACAGAACACAAAAAAACAGAAACCCAGCGCCTAAACACAGAAACAGGGCAAGAGTGCAACATCTTGCTAAAGCTCCAGGGTAGGAGCGCGTGTGTGCCCGTCGGCACCTCTCTACAGTTCCAGAGGAATTCCCTACAGAACAGAACAGAGGACAGAAAGATTCTCGTTACTGTCCTGGACAGAAGTATATGTAAGCCTCCCCGTGCCACATCTCTGTCATCAGAAGAGATCTCCCTTAACCAGATATCAGATGTTATAAAGGAGCCACTTACCTATGGAGGCGTCCTCCATCAGGTGCTTCCTAATAGTTTTAGTGCAGAGGTTCACTGCAGTGCTCCCTGGACTAAAGGCTCTCTTCCAAATATAAAGAAGATGGACCAAATCAGGCCTGTGTGGAGAGTGGTTCCTTGGTGCCTATGGTTGATATACCATTCTAATTTGTGAAAGTGCCACAGAAAATAGGGTAAGCCTCCTTCTCATGGTATGCTTGAAAGCAACTGTTTGGACAAAGTGGTTGCCAAGGCAGTGACCTCATTCAGTTCCTGAAGGATGTGACCTCACTTCAATCCCTTGGTAATGGAACTCTCTGAACTTGGGATCCAGGAAGCCAGGCACACAGAGTCAGTCTCAGTCCCAGTCCCAGTGTCTCACTTGCTTCGATTTAGCAAGGACAGAGTCAGTCTTTCTTGGTACCTACTGATGTGAGGATGGCCAAATGCCAGGAGTTCTCTGAAGAGGGGCCTTTCCTGAAAAAGTAGGTAGTGGCTCACAGCTGGCTCCTGACCACTTCACAGAGTTGGACAAGGAGACCAGATCTGAGACAGGAAACGCCATATCGGGGGAACATAGTATGGCCCAGCAGTCAGAGGATACTCTGGAGAGTGAGAGACCTACTTGGGGAAGGAGGTGCCTTTGTGGGTGTGGATGTGTGTTTGTGGTTTTGTCTCATGTTCTGAGAATAGGCAGGAATGTCGGTTTGTTTGGTTTGGAGTGAACTGTTTCTAGTAAGTTGTTTCACAAGGCGAGTGTTTCTATGTCTGTGTATCCCACTGTGTCCGTGCTTGTAGACATTAGAAAAGAGAATGCATCAATGGATGTTTCCTGTCAAGTAGAAAGCTTCCCAGCATTCATCCTGCCCAATTTATGAATGCACTAGGGCTTGCCTTATCGATGGGCAACACCTGCTATTTTCCTAAGTTCCTGTTTTCTTCCTGAAATCTAGCCACTCTCCAGAATAGGTTCATGCATTTGCATCCACGATATGTACCACCTCCAAGCACTGTGACATGGACATGTACTGGATAGCTGAAGAGAATGGCAAGCATCTCAGAAAAGTCAGATATCACTGTGACCCAGAAAATCTCAGTAGAGAAACCCTGCGAAGGGCCTTTTGATTACCTATTGTTCTGTTGCCCTGAATGTCAGGAAGGTCTTTGCCTCAGGCCACGCTTTTGTGAAGCCTGAAGAAAACAGTTTTCAAACGGAAATGAATGGGCATCACCTGTGGTTCTTTGCTTAAATGCATTGTAAAGGGATGTGTCTGAATCAGCCTCTTGGCTCTGTGTGAGCCTGTGCCTAGATTATCAGCACCTGATGGATCTAAAGAAAGATCCCATGTGTGGATCCAAAATCAAAATGGCCAAAAAATCAGTCATTGTTGATGAAGTCTCTCGCATTCCTCTGTAAGGTTCCTGACCTCAATCGAGTGAGAAAAGGGATCCATTGGGTCAATTGAGTTCTTCAAAGCCTTGCAGATGCTAGCCCATAGGTTCTTGGGTTTTCTTATGAATCCAATTCAAATAAAGAATCTAAACCCCACCGTCAGTAGGCCTCAAATTGAAGAACAGAGCTGTATTAATGGCAGGCATATTTGATCACTCCTGGTTCACAGGAAGGGTGTCCAGGCCACTCTGACTTTTGGCAAATGAGGGGAAAGGGAGATTATTTGGGACACTGTCTTGTGCTGCGCCTCTCATGGAATCCTCCTGCCAGAAGTTATGATGAGTGTCTATTTGGAAGAAGATGAGTGCCATTTGGGAGTGTTTTGGTTTTAATTGTGGTCATTTGTGTGGTGGTTGGTAGAGATAATTGAGTCCATCTTGTCTTGAACTTTGGTGTGATTTCCCTTAGAGACTGTGTTTTGGAACTGACCTCTGAGAAGGTACAAGGTCCTGTGTCATTGTATATCCATATTTCTGGGACATCTCTACGGAATGTAATTCAAAGCTAAGTATACCAATCAAGGGCCAAATGAACTTCTGGGCTTCAAATCTAACCTAGATTTCTGTTTTCATACTTATATTGAAAGGTTAATAAAATAGGTACTTGTCACTTCCTGTTTTTCTGTATGCTTAATAAAACACTGTTGAAATCTTGAGATCTGTTTGCTCTTCTTGTTCCCAGAATGTGCTGCCCCCAACTGCCAAACTGCAGAATGTACTCCATCAACCATTTGCACGCAAACCGCCCACTCGCCCTTACCCATCAATAAACTTCCCTCCCTGCCCTCTCCAAGGAAAATATATAAGCACTTCTTAAGCTGTTCTCAGGGCTCTCTGCTCTATTCAAGCGAGCTCTGAGCCCTTGCATGCCGGACTCCCAATAAACCCTTTGCTGTTACATTAGACAGTCTCTTGGTGGTCTCTTTCATCGATGCTCACCCGACCTTTACTTCTGGTGGCACCAGCGAGATCCGGCAGCTACAGATGAAAGACCCCCAACGGGATGCTCTGGGGGTAAATAAGGCCCCTCTTTCTGGTTTCAGGATTCAGGTTAGGGTTTGACAAAATGGCTATTGGTAAAGAGCGTGAGCTCTCTCCCACGGTGGCTGACACACATGTCACAGAGCCACAGGCCATGTCCCTGGGGGATGGACTCGGGAAATCGAGGAACCATAGTCTCCTCGACTCAGTGATATTTTCTTTCAGATTCGGAATTGCCAGCCCATCAGGTTTTGCCGGCTACTCAGTCCTGGTCTCAGTATTGGACGTCCATTGCCTGTCTTTATTGTCTTGTCTTGTCTGTGTCATGTGTTGTTGCTTTCACTGTCTGTGTATATTTCATTATGGGACAGAGCACTTCAATGCCTCTGTCCCTGACCCTTAATCACTGGACCAAAGTCTGCTTAAGGGCTCAGAATCTTTCTTTTTCATTAAAACACCAGACCTGGCAGATTCTGTGTCTCAGAATAACCCACCTTTGTAGTCGGATGGCCTCTAGAAGGATGTTTCTACTTCGCACTAATTTGAAAAGTCTGAGATATTGTCTTTCAGCCGGGGCCACATAGACATCCAGATCAATAGCCATATATCTTAACTTGTCAGGACCTCTGCAAATCTCCTCCTCCATGGGTGAAGCCTTTCCTTGTCCCTGCACCCACTCCTACTCCTTCCCCTATGATTCTATCTCTCAAACTCTCTGTTCCTCAACCTCCACCCTCTGTTCTCCCTGAGTCTCAAGACTCTACTCGTCCTTTTCCTCTGCCCTTGTCCCCCAACCCCCAAAACCCTGTAAGTAATTCCCCTGCTGCTGACTCAGCCTCTCCACCATTCGAGGAAGCCAGAATGGCCCAGCGCCCTCCAGATGACTGTCCCATGATACACACAGCGCCTCCTTCCCTGGAGGAAGCTGGCCCGGCTAAAAAAACTCAGAGAACTCGCCAACGTTTTCACACCTGCCTACTTGGAATGACTGCCAACAACTCCTAGGGACTCTCTTCATGACAGAGGAATGAGAGAAAAACCTCCTGGAAGCCAGAAAAAAATATCCTCGGACCTGATGGGCGACCAACACAACTTCCCAACATAATAAAAGCTGCCTTCCCCTTTAACCAACCCAACTGGGACCCCAACACCTTTGAAGATAGGGAGCATCTGTCCAATTATTGCCAGGCTCTAATTGCGGGTATCCAAGGGGCCGCTAGGTGACCAACTAATTTGGCCATGGTAAGAGAAATTATTAAAAGGCCTAATGAATCTTCCTCTATGTTTCTAGAGAGAATTATGGAGGCATATAAGAGATATACTCCTTTCGATCCTCAGGCAGCAGATCAAAAGGCATCTGTCACGATGGCCTTAATTGTTGAAGCTGCCATGGATATTAAAAAAAAAAGTTAAAAGAGAGATTTAGTCAGAGAAGCCGAAAAAGTATACTATAAGAGAGAAACAGGGAAAAAGAAAGGGAGCAGAGGGAGGATGAGAGAACCAAAAGAAAGACTAAGGCATTGACTAAGATCCTGGTCACAACAAGAAAGAGGCCAGAAATTAAGACATAAGGTGACAGGAAGCGATACCTGGGCCCGTGCCACAGGCCACCCCTGGCCTCAGATCAATGTGCCTACTGTAAAAAAAAAAGGACACTGGGCCAAAGAGTGCCCTATAAAGAGACAGACATGCCAGCCAGCCATTCTGACTCTGGGGGATGACTAAGAAAGTTTGGGCTCAGATTCTTTCCCCTAGCTCAGGGTAAGATTTGAAGTGTAGGGGACCCCAGTAAACTTTGAAGTGAATACAGGAGCAGTATACTCAGCCATTAAGGTCCCATTGGGCCGTCTATCAAATAAAAGGTCTGTAGTTCAAAGGGCTAATGGCAGTAAATATCGGGCTTAGACTACTAAGAGGACCATGGACCTGGGGAAAGGAAAAATCCATCACTCCTTCCTAGTAATCCCAGAATGCCCGCACCCATTGATGGGCAGAGATCTGCTCACCAAACTCTGGGCCAAAATAACTTTTAACCCTGAAGGCCCCCAAATGAAATTTCTAAATCCTTCAGTAAAAACTCCTATAGTCACGGCTTTAACTATATTAGTAGAAGATGAACGTCCACTCTTCACACCCCCCAAGACTGATCAAACAGGCAAGCTACTCCAGAAATGGATAACAGATTACCGAGATGCCTGGGCAAAAACTGCTGTGTTAGGCCTGGCCGTGAAACAACCTCCAATAACAGTGGAGTTAAAAACCTCAGCCTCCCCAATCAATGTCAAATAATATCTTCTAAGCATAAAAAGCTAAAGATGGGATAAGGCCCTATATTCAGACATATCTGGCCTTAGGGGTCCTAAGGCCCTGTCAATTGGCCTGGAACACTCCCCTGCTATTAGAAGAAAAAGCCAGGAACCAGGGACTATCACCCTGTTAAAGACCTAAGAGAGATCAACAACAGAGTGCAGGACATTTACCCCACGGTACCTAATCTGTTCAATCTGCTTTGCACTCTGAACCCTGAGCAGAAATGGTATACTGTTCTGGACTTAAAACAAGCTTTCTTTTGCTTGCCTCTTCATAAAGATAGTCAGTTGCTGTTTGCTTTTGGGTGGGTAGACCCAGAAACCGGAAAGTCTAGTCAACTAACTTGGACTAGACTCACGGAGGGGTTCAAAAACTCCCCCACTCTCTTTGATGAAGCCCTTCACAGAGATCTCAACAATTTCTGAACTACACACCCCGAATTCACCCAGCTTCAATATGTGGATCACCTGCTACTGGCATCCAACACCAAGGAAAACTGTGAACTGGGAACCAAGCACTATTATCCGAGCTTGCTCAACTCGGGTATAGAGCTTCAGCCAAAATTGCCCAATTTGCCAGCAAGAAGTAATCTTCCTCGACTATTTCCTTAGGGGTGGTAAACGATGGCTCACTGAGCCCAGAAAACAAACCATTGAGCAGATACCAACCCCATCTTACAGCAGACAACTAAGAGTTTCTTGGGATTGCTGGGTTTTGCAGGTTATGGATAAATGGGTTTGAGTCCTTAGCTGCTCCTTTATACCCGCTGTTAAAGGGAGATGCCCAATTCCAATGGACCCCTAAGTACCAGAAATTTTTAGATAACATCTAAGGACACTGAAATTGAACGCCTCAACTTTACTGAGCTCAGCCTGCAATTACAGAAAGCCCTACACTACGTTAAAAATGTACATCAACTCACTCACCTTGGTTCAAAGAAACTGCAGGCATTCCTGTAGGATTAAGAACAGAGTTTTCCACTAACTGACTCACAGCGAAAGGAAATAATTGAACTGGTAACAAAAGCCTGTCGGGTCAGTCAATTGTTTAATGCTTACCCTTCCAAGTTTCTTAGACGAAAGCACCTACGAGGAACCAGACCAGGAAAATTCTGGGAAGTGGACATTACTGAAATTAAGCCAGCAAGGTATGGACTTAAATATCTCCTAGTCTTTGTGGATACATTCTCAGGATGGATTGAAGCCTTACACACACACACACACACACACACACACACACACACACACACAGAAAAAAAAAAAAAAAACGGCGCAAATGGTTCTCAAGAAGATCCTGGAAGATATTTTTCCAAGATACGGTCTGTCTAAGAAAATAGGGTCTAATAATGGACTTGTGTTCATGGCCCAGGTAAGTCAGGTGTGGATTAATTGTAAGTTACATTATGCTTATATACCCCAGAGCTCAGGAGAGGTAGAAAAAATAAATAGAACCATTAAACAGAACTTAACAAAATTAAGCTTAGAGACCGGCATAAAAGATTGGACTATGCTCCTGCCTTATGCACTGTTTCATGCGAGAAATACTCCCTCAGTTTCTTTGTGTAACCTCACCCCCTATGAAATTCTCTATGATGCCCATCATCCAGTAAGGGACCTAATCCCCAACTCTAAGGCCTAACAATCCCTTCCATACCCCTTGCTTGACAGACTTAAAGCCATTGAAAGAACTCAGTGATAACTGTGGAAACAGCTGGCCACTGCCTACCAACCTGGGGACGAGGGGATTCCACATCAATATCAAGTAAGAGACTTCATCAACATAAGACAACATCAGGTGTTATCCCTAGAACCCCGCTGGAAAGGAACATACCAGGTGCTACTTATAACACCTACAGCCATAAAAGTAGACAGAATCACTTTTTGGATCCATGCCTCTCATCTCAAGCCTTCGCTGTGTCCAGACTCTGGTTGGAAACTGGAAAAAACTGGTAACCATTTCAAATTGCGTATTCGCTATGTGGACAAGACTATAGACTCTCCCCTTGGCCACCAGTACTCCTAACCCTCATCAGCCTGTTCAGCAGTGAAGGCTGATCTGAAATCCTACTAGACAAGATGTATGGTCTATCTCGCATACAGCCCCCTTAGGGACCTGGTGGCTATCTCTCCACCCAGACATTTTTCAGCTTGGTATAGGTCTTTCCTATTGAGATAACCCCAATGAAGAGGATCCCACTAAAGTTCCATTAAATCCCTTCCATACCATAGATAATTGAAACAAACATTATGGATGCACGGAAACGCGAGCCAGATTCTGGTTGGTTAGCCTAGATTACTATATATGCCCGGCGGACTATCAAAGCCACAAACAGCCATGGCTGTGTGGGGGGAAAGCCAACTTCTTGTGTAATTCATGGGGATGTGAGCATACCGGGGCTGCCTGGTGGAACCCAAACTCCTCATCAAATTCAGTACACAGCATTGGCCATATAACCAATTAGACAACCAAAAACTATGGCCCCCAGAGGGTTCTCTAGATCCTCAAATTCTGCGTGACATTTTTAACTTCGGCAAGTGCTCAAAAGGGGAAAATTCCCCTATGTGGAATCCTTTTCCCTCCTTCACTCACATCCTGTACTATGCTTCTCCAATAATTCCTCACCCTCAGCCTTCTGCTCTAGACTCTCTGCTGTCACTCCCACCTCAGCAACCTGATTTCTTCCCTCCAATTACTACATCAAAAACCCAAACCTCCGCCAGTTCTCAGACCATTGCCCCCTTGCTGAGGTAGCAGGTACCGAGGTACCCCTCCACTCACTCACTCCTCTCTTTTTCTGTCTGTGCCTGCACTAGGTCCCACCAAGTCCTCTAAGAAGCTAAACCAAAGCTCAAACCAGCTGAGAAGAGCCCTCAGACCTCTATCCAAGATGTAATAAAAATAGCCTTTAAAGTTGCTTTGTCATCACTGAAAACAGGTTACTAAGAATTTAAAGTCCCTCACAGGCTTTTTGGAATACTCACTCCCATCTTCACCTCTGCTCTACCTGTTCTACTGCTCAAGTTTTGTTCTAGGAAAATCCCAAACCCCTTTTCCATTATTCTTTTACATCTCATCTTCCTCATTCTCAGATCCACGGAGCTGCTCTCAGCCTCGCCTTCCCCGTCTTCCCCCTCTGTACCAGGTCCATAGATATGTCTTAAATAACCTTCTCCAGAAGTCTTCACCGAGGCTTACATTAGGTCTTTCAGCAAAAGAGTCCCTCTGAAAGAGTTCAATGTAGATAAACTTCCACTTTTCGTGTTGCCCTGTTCTACTTGGCCACTGGCTGGAAAAATCACCACCCCTAAGCTTGACACCGCCTTACTAGATTTTCACAAAATATGTGAACAAGGCCTCTGGCCTTGAGCTGGGGCTTCACAGAGATGGCTAGATTTCTAAGATAAAAAAGTTACCAATTGGGCTTCATGGTGACAGCTGGCAGGGAGAAAAAAAAGAGACAAAAAAGCTCTCCCTTTCCAAGGTGTCTTTGAAAAGTTAACTTGCGCAGAACAGAGGAACAAAAACAGAAACAAAAACTGATTTCTGTGAATTTCTACAGACTGTGAACTTCTGAGCCACTTCCCTTACATGTTGGGTACAAATTCTAAAACTACCGAAACTTGGGGTTCAGGGGATTAATTGATTACAACAGAAGCAATGCCCTCTAAATCCGGATGCAACCAAATAAGACTGTTTTCCTGTGTTTGGTGCTATCTTAGGTCCCTTTCCTTGTCCGTCCCTACAACAGTCTAATTCTATACACTTTAACATTATTTATGTTTTCATAAAATGGTCAATATATGTGATTAATTATGTAATGATGCAGATGTTTTCCAGAGTTCTCTATCATGACTTAGGTTCATTTAAAGATCAAATAGGGGGGCATACAACCCGGTTCCACTGGGAACCTGTGTCCCTCACTTTAGCCATCCTATTAGAAATAATAGTTGCTGAAGGGGTGGGCTAGTCCATGAGACACAACAAAGACACAATTAGAAGCAGAAATAGGCCAAACCTTAAAGACATTAAAAACCGACATCACAGCTTTACAGGAATTTTAACCTCTCTCTTTCTGAAGTTGTTTTACAAAGCAGGCGAGTGTTGGACCTCCTCTTTATGAGAGAAAGGTGCCTTTTTGCTTGCATTGAGGGAAGAATGTTGTTTTTATGCCGACAATACTGGAGTTGTAAAAGAATCTATGAGTAAATTAAGAAAACGACTTGAAGAGCGTCAAAGAGAGACAGAGGCCCCAAAAGGGAGGTTTGAGTCTTGGTTCACATAGTGACCTGATTAACTACGCTTTTATCTGCCATGGCCGGTCCATTAAAAATCCTCATATTATTGCTAACTGTAGGACCCTGTTTGCTCAACCGTGTAGTTTCCTTTCTAAACCAAATCGAACCTGTTATTAATCCTAACCATACACTGTTCTCTCAATCTAATTTTACAGAAGAGCAGGGACAGAATTGGTATTAAAATACAGAATTATAGAGGATCTTCCACCTGCTGAAAACCTCAAAGGTCCACGCAGAAATGATCCCTGGAGAAGTTGTAGGCAAGTACGAAGGACCTGAGAGAGCAAAAGTCTTCCATGGCAAACAACCTGCTCAGGATGAAGGGATGTGTCTGAATCAGCCACTCTCTTCTTAATGTAGAGAAGGTGGACCAAAGCAGGCATGTGTTGAGAGCTGCTCCTGCATGCCTATGGTTGACATACCACTCTGACCTGTGAAAGTGTCACAGGAAGTAGGAGCAGCCTCCTTCTCATGGTAACCTTGGAAGCAACTGTTAAGACAAAGTTGTTGCCAAGGCAGTGACCTCATTCAGTTCCAAAAGGAAGTGACCACACCTAACTTCTTTGGTGATGGAACTCTCTGAACTTGGAATCTAGGAAGCCAGGCACCCAGAGCCAGTCCCAGTCCCAGTCCCAGTGGTCAAACTTATTTTGATTTACCAAGGACAGACTCAGTCTTTCTTGGGACCTACTGATGTAAGGATGGCCAAATGCAAGGAAAGCTATGAAGAGGGGCCTTTCCTGAGAAAGCAGGCTGTGGCTCACTGCTGGCTCCTGACAACTTCACAGAGTTGGCCAAAAAGACCAGATTTGAGACAGAACAGGCTATTTCCAGGGAACATAGTAAGGCCCACCAGTCAGAGGACACTCCGGATAGTCACAGACCTACTTGGGGAAAGGAGGTGCCTTTGTTGTGTGGGTGTGGGTTTGTGGTTTTGTCTCATGTTCTGAGAATAGGTATGAAAGGCAGTTTCTTTTGTTTGGAGTGAACTGTTTCTTGTAAGTCGTTTGACAAGGCGAGAATTTGTATGTCTGTGTATCCCACTGTGTCCGTGGTGGTAGACATTAGAAAAGAGAATGCATCAATGAATATGTCCTGTCTAGTAGAAAGCTTCACAGCATTCATCCTGCCCTATTTATGAATGGACTGCAGCTTGCCTTATTGATGTGCAACACCTGCTATCTTCCTTAGTTCCTGTTTTATTCCTGAATTCTGGCCACTCTCCAGAATAGGTTCATGGTTTTCTGTTTAAGATATGTACAACCTCGAAGCTCTGTGACATGACCATGTACTGAAGGGAATGGTGAGCATCTCAGAAAACTCAGATATCAGTGTGACCAGGAAAGTCTCAGTGGAGAAACCCTGCTTGGGGCCTTTTGTTTACCTATTCTTCTGTTGACCTGAATGTCAGGAAGGTCTTTTCCTCAGTCCACCACTTTTGAAGCCTGAAGAAAACAGTTTTCAAATGGAAATGAATGGGCATTACCTGTGGCTCTTTGCTTAATTGCTTTGGAAAGGATGTGTCTGAATCAGCCTATTTACCCTGTGTGAGGCTGTGACTTAGATTCTCAGCTCCTGATGGATCTAAAGAAAGATCCCATGTTTACATCCAAAAACAAAATGGCCAAAAGAGCAGTCCTTGTGGATGAAGTCTCTCGCCTTCCTCTGTAACTTTCCTGACCTCCATCAAGTCAGATTAGGGATCCTTTGGGTCAAATGAGTTCTTCAAAGCCCTGCAGAGGCTAGCCCATATTTGCTTGGGTTTTCTCAAGACTCCAATTCACATAAAGAATCCAAACCCCACAGTCATTTGGCCTCAAATTGAAGAAGCGGAGCAGTATTAACGGGAGGCCTACTTAATCTCTCCTGGTTCACAAGAAGGGTGTCCAGGCCACCCTGAATTTAGGCAAATTAGGTGCAAGAGAGCTTACTTTGGACACGGTCTTGGGGTGTGCCCCTCATGGAAAACTCCAGCCATAGGTTATTGTGAGTGTCTATATGGAAGAAGATGAGTGCCACGTTGGAGTGTTTTGGTTTAAATTGTGGTCATTTGGGTGGCGGTTGGAAGAGATGACTTGGTCCACATGTTCTTGAACTCTGGTGTGACTCCCTTAGAGTCTGAGTTCTGGAACTGACCTCAGAGAAGTATTGCCATAAATAGTGTTGAGATTTTAGGAAGCCAGGCATGAGCGTTGCCCTTGGAAACTGAGTTCTAGGCCCAGGGTGGCTTTCCACAGAGCACTGAGCTTCTCAGCCAGGATACCACAAATTTTATTCTGAAAGACTTGGCACCCATAGTTGAGAGTCAAAACTCATATGGGAGGGGATCCAACATGGCGGCTGCGAGGAAGCTGCACTTTCAATATCTCCACATTAACGGGATCAGAAACACCAATTAAAACAGCTACATTCTAACTACTGAGGATCTTCTAGCAAAATTCCATTGAAAGGAGACCTGCCGAGAATTAGTAAGTTTATTAGACGTGACAGTTTGCCCCAGACAAGTGAAACTTGACCGGCAGCGCGGGCTCAGAGTCCAATCCCGCGGCCACCCGCCGCTTCTGCAAGCTGCAGGCGGCCCAGAGCAGCGCGGCAGAAGGGTCCCCGCCCGGCCAGCAGACAGCTCCCGCCATCCCGGCTACCCTGGCGGCCCTGCTTTCGCTCGGCGAACAGCCACCCCACCCGGCTGGTTCTTAGCCACGTGGCTGCAGTCACCCGGCTTTACAAGCAGCCCCCGGCGGCCCTGCTCGGCGAGAAGGGTCCCCGCCAGGCCGGCAGACAGCTCCAGCCATCCCGCTCTTGCTCTGCAAACAGCCACCCCGCCCGCTTGGTTCTTAGCCACGCGGCTGCAGCCACCCGGCTTTACAAGCACCCCCGGCGGCCCTGCTCGGCGAGAAGGGTCCCCGCCCTGCCGGCAGACAGCTCCCGCCATTCCGCTCTTGTTCTGCAAACGGCCACCCTGCCTGCCTGGTTCTTAGCCACGAGGCTGCAGCCGCCCGGATTTACAAGCGCCCCCGGCGACCCTGCTCGGCGAGAAGGATCCCTGCCCGGCCGACAGACAGCTTCCGCCATCCCGGCTACCCTGGCGGTCCCGCTCTTGCCCTGCAAACAGCCACCCCGCCCGCCTGGGTCTTAGGCACGCGGCTGCAGCCACCCGGCTTTACAAGCGCCCCCGGCGGCCCTGCTCGGCGAGAAGGGTCCCCGCCAGGCCGGCAGACAGCTCCAGCCATCCCGCTCTTGCTCTGCAAACAGCCACCCCGCCCGCCTGGTTCTTAGCCACGAGGCTGCAGCCGCCCGGCTTTACAAGTGCCCCCAGCGGCCCTGCTCGTCGAGAAGGGTCCCTGCCCGGCCGGCAGACAGCTCCCACCATCCCGGCACTCCTGGCGGCCCGCCCGCTCTGCGAAGGGTCATCCCGCCCGGCTCTTAGCCACGCAGGCGCCATCTGCCTGACTCTGTGGGCGCCCCCGGTGGCCCAGCGCAGCCAGAAGGGTCCCCGCCTGGCCCGACAGAAGGCACGTGCCCTTCCGGCTCTGCTAACGGCCCTGCACACCCGGGAAAGGGCTTCCCCCCTTGAGAGGATGGGAAGGAAATCTAACCAAGCCTCTATGAATTAGCGAACTGGGATCTAAAACCAGAGATTGTGTCAGACCAGAGACAAGCCAGTTCCACCTCTCCCTTCG